>NC_089268.1:47719992-48019992 GCF_963930625.1 Muntiacus reevesi
TACCTTGCCTCTCTCTCTAAAACGTACCAAGTCATGTAGACTTCATGAGTAAATGCTTGATGGTCTTGGGGACTGGCCTTACCCTTGGGGATTTATAAGTGAGACTAACAATCAGAATCACGGGTGAGATTAAGTCCAAAGTAGCAGGATTATCAGAAGGCTTGCTTCTGTGTGTCCAAGACAGGGAGCGGGGGAAAATGGAAGGTTACTTTGTTCAAGCTCAAGGCTACCTAACCTGTGCTCCGTGACCACACAGATGCAATGATGTTCCCATACACTGGGGTAAGGGGGCGGCAGAAGACAAGATGGTCAGATGGCATCACCAACTCAATGGACATGAACTTGAGCAAACTCTGGGAGGCAGAGGACAGGGAAGCCTGGTGTGCTGCAGTCCACGGGGTCGCGAAGAGTCGGACATGACTTAGCGACTGAACAATAACAACACACTGGGGTATGAATCCCACCACGCCCCAGGGATCGGGTACAGACTGAATGAGGCTTTGAGAGAGTCAATTCCTAGGGAGGTTGATAAGAAGTCCGGGGGTCCCCAAAATGTTTATATCTTTAAGCCTGGAACTGATGATTACACAACAAAAAACTCAGTTTAAACTCTGTACTAAGGATTATATAACAACAATGTGTCCTGCTTGGGGACAGTTTCTCCTTCTTGAAAACCTTCTGACTAATCCTGATATTTTAGAATGTATATTATGGGAACGGGTCTGGTAGGATCTTTCTATTGTTAAATTTTAATCTTGTTATCCTAAAATGTAAATTGTGGGGCTGGGAGTGGGTCTGGTAAAATTTTCACAAACTTGAGACATTCTTTTGATTGTCTCTGGCCCCCAATTGAATTCTTCTCTTCCGGAAGCCAAGAATCCTGGCGTCTTTTGTGGGTCAGCAACAACCTTTCAGTTTCTGCCACCTTTTAAACACGTCACAGGCAAATTTTATGTTTTAGTTCTTATCACCCATGCTCACATCCACATCCTTGCCCAGCATGGGGAACTAAGGCAATAAAAGTGCTGCTAATTTGTGATTTTAAAACAAATAGCAAAAAAAAAAAAAAAAAATCTTGACTACAACCATGGCCTGCCTCCCACAAAGCTGGACATCCCCGTGGGGAGATGCTGGCAACTAAAACATCTGGGTGTGAATAATAGGGAAGGCAGCATAGTTTCCAGAAACAAACCTATTTTATTTTCTCTGTCATATTTACCAAGTGGGTAAACAATTCCCAAACAAAGTTCTTCCTGCTCCCCACACCGATGTCCCCCTCTCCAAAATTTGTCCTTGTTTTAATTCTTCTCTAACCTCCTCAGCTACCCTTGCAAAGAACAGAACATAGACAGGCAGGGGGAAGAAGACTTGGTAGCTTCTTGAATCTTCTTTTCCCCTTTGATTTCAGGGGGATCTTTCTAAGTCTAAGGAAGATGTTCTTGACTAGGAAGATGAAACTAACTGGTTACATAACCGCAGGTGTGGGTTGGGCACGTTATCCCTTTCTCAGGGGGCAAAAGAACAAACACTGTGAAGTTCACTGCCCGTCTGGGGCCCAGGCTGAGTGTGCCAGAGATGATCAAGCCAGCAGGAAGATTTCAGTAGTCCCTGGGGAGGGAACCTGTGACAGCCAGAGACAGAAAGAGAAACAGGTGTGGCTGGGCACAGCGATAAGAAGGCTTTGATTTTCCTCTGTCCAAAGGAGAATCGAGTTCTCCCATCCCGCCTTTCTCAAATTTGCCCTTCTCTTCATAAAAGAACAGTCCCAGATATCTCACTTTCACGTCAGTGGAGCTAAGAGTTCATGTTACTTCATTTCGGGAGGCAGCACTGAACATTCTATGGACTTCATACAGCAATCCCTCTATGAGCATCAGTCTGCGAGAAATGCTTTCCTAAGAACATGAATCTCCTAGATCCTGGCCCAACAACTGGGTTCAGGTCTGGTTTCCAGAACCACACTGTTTGGTTCCAACATGAACGTTTTTAGGAATTCATTATAAAGATTTCCAAATAAAAATATGATACTTCAGAGATGGGTGCTTTGGGCTATGGTGCATCAAATGAACACTCTTACTAAGAACAGCTAAAATCACAAACCTGTTTGAAGCCATCTTAGAGCAACCAAGAAAGGTAAACACTTGACGGGGTAAGAGCTCAGAGAAGAGAAATGCATCGAGGCTAAGCCCTGTATTTGCCATTGCTTTTTCATCTCAGGGCCTTTGTTAATTCCTGGCGTACCGCAAAGATGTCAAACAGAATGGGGTAGCAGCCCAGAGCCTGAAGCGGTATCACTGACTTGTAATGCAAATTGGAGCTTCAGGAAGTTATGACTTGAAGGGCTAAGGTCCCAGAGGACTGCACAGAAGTGAGCTCATCAACGTGATCTCATAGAAGTTTGGGGTCCCTTCCTCTAGGACCTTGGCTCTTCAAGGCCTGACTGCCATGAACTCCAATATTTCCATTTTAGAAATTTGCCAAATGTTAGGCTGCATTTGCATGGAGGAAGAAGCTGAGAAAATAAGCAGAAAGAAACGGCTTAGAGGCTAAAAAGCACAGCAGAGTTTTTGGCAGTCTCTCAATGCTGGGGAGTTGAAAATTAAGAGTTCAGACCCCACCATGGAAGAGAACTTCTGGTAAACAACCTAGACCTTTAGCTGAGACCCCTAAAGAGCCAAACTGCAGGAGAAACAGAAAACAAGAAACAGAGATGCTTTAACATATTCAGAAACCTGGCTTCAATTAAAACAGAAGAACAAGGTGATCTGCCTGCCTTCCAGAAGAAAATGAAATCTAGTCTGGAAGTAGACACCAGTATCTAGAACTGTTCTTCATAAATAAAGTCCAGAATATAATTTCAAAAAATGATTAGGCATGCTAGGAAATAAGACCAAATGAGGAAAAATCAAGGGAACAAACAGATCATGAAAATAGACCCACAGGTGATTCAGATAATAGAATTTTCAGACATGATCTTAGAATCTAGTGTTATATTAAAAGGATAAATCCCAAGTTCGGTTTGTTTCAGGAATGTGCCATTGGTTATAGACATCCCTCAATATCCTTGGGGGACTGGTTCCAGGATCCATTTTGGGATACCAAAAATACCTAGATACCAAAATCCATATATGCTCAAGTCTCTTACATAAAATCAGGTAGTATATTTGCATATAACCCATGCATGTCTTTCTGTATATTTTAAATCTCTAGATTCCTTATAGTACCTAATACAATGTAAGTGCTGTGTAAATAGTTGCAAGCACATAGCAAATTCAAATTTTTTGGAACTTACTGAAATTTTTAAAAAATATTTTGATGTGTGATTGGTTGACTCCACAGATGCAGGACCCATGGATATGAAGGACCAACTATAATCATCTCCCAAAATTCAGAAAAAAAATCCACATAATTTCTAAATTTAAAAAACTCATAGCAAACTAAGAATAGAAGAGAACTTCCTAAGTCCAATCATAGTATCTACAAAAGCATATATAACAAACATTATCCTTAATGGTACAATATTAAATGCTTCCCCCCTTAGATTAGAAATCTGACAGATTTCCAATCTAAGATTAGAAATCTACCAGAAATCTGTATGGAATTCAATATTACACTGGATATCCAGCAAGAACAATAAGAGAAGCAAAAATATAAGAATTAAAGGTGAAAAAATAAAAATGTTTATAGATGACATAATTATATTCATAGAAATCCTAAAATTCTGCAGAGAAACATTATTAGACTGTGTAAATTTTCAAGGCTGCTGGATATAAGATCAATATCTAAAAATCAATTGTATTTCTATGGGTATAGCAAAAAATAATCAGACACTGAAATTTTTTAAAGATAACAATACCACTCACAATAGGATGAAAACTTCAATACTTGGAATGATTCTAATGAAAATATTCAAGACCCCCCAAACTGTAAAAGGTTACTGAGAGAAGTTAAAAGCAAACCTAAATAAACATTCTTGGACTGGACCACTCACAGTTAGTGAGAGTCAATTCATCCCAAATTGAGCTCTAAATTTGATGAAATTTCAAGAAGATTTCAGAATTTCAGAACAGAGTTTCTTTTGTGGAAACTGAAATGCTGATTTTACAGTATACATGGGACTACAAAGGACCATCAACAGCCAAGAAAATCTTGAACACATTTGGAGAACTTACACACCAGATATCAAGACTTCTCATAAAACTAAAAGAATCAAGAGCATAGTATCGGTACAAGAAGAGAAAAATCAACCAACAGAACAGAACAAAGATCTCAGACACAGACCCACACTTATGTGGTCACATGATTTATGACAAAGATGCTACTGGTGTGAATGGAAAAAGGACAGCATTTTCAATAAGAGGTCCTGGGTCAACGAGGTTTATTCTTCTATCTAAACTACCTAATCTACGTCCACAGTCCACCTGTGATCTCAAATACCCAGTGCTAGAGAGTAGAGCTCATTCTGCTGGTCGAAATACTTCCGTATCTCACGGGCTCTCAGCATCTAATCATGACTCAGACACGTCCCAATCCGGAGTCTTCTCCAACCCCCTCCTGACTGATTCCTTGGGTCCCGATCTCTGTGAGTGGTTCAGAGTAGTATATCAATTTTAAAATTCTGGAAAACTGCTTTTGCCTTTTGACAGTTATTTTCTCTCCTGGGACAGTTATATTCCATCTTAAAAACAGGTCAGAATCGATGAATTTAGTCACAAACGTAAACAATAATTCAGCCTGGCCTTGTTCCTAGGGACTCCACCAGCATGGCCTCTGGGCGGCCTAAGGAACTCTTTCTCGGTTTTAAAAACCAAATCCACCACAGCATTGCCCTGTTCCCTCAATTCAAACTTGCATGTCTTCCAGTCCTAAAAATGATGCTAAAGTTAGGATGAAACATATGATCCAAACTGAAAAAAATATATGTATACAAAAAACCTCCCACTTCGCCTCTGTTTGCCTCCCACTCCCTCTGTTTGCAAACAGAGGAGTAAGTTGTGATATTGCTTATACCAGGAGGAACTGACTTTTAAATCTGGTAATTAATTCTCCCTTAAACGCCTTCCAAAAGACTGCACCATGATAAAACACAAAAAAGAAAAGTTATCACATACACAGGAGACAGACTATCACTGCCAAGCGATATATGCATACACAGAGTGCAGAATTTCACAGCTAGCACGTGGGGCCAACCCATGGACCAAACAGAACCATCTTTCAGATGCTGAAAACATTTCTGGCTGGCTTCCAAGAGATGCTGTTTGACTTCTAGAATACGCAAAAGTGAATTAAGAGTTAAAGTTACATCTTTAGCCGAATAAGAAATACAGATGAAAACGATATTCCTACAGGCCCCCAAATTGCACTAATAATAGAAAGGTACGTGAGTACATATGAAAAGTGACATGTTACCATCATGCTGCCACACAGGATAATGAAAGACTGACAGCTCATCAGAGCAGCCTTTACCCTCCAAGTATGAAGACAGCTTAGCATGTATGAGATGCAGGAGAAAATGCAAAGTAAGTGATCAAAGACGTCATACCGTGACTAAGTACAACTACTTTTATGTAATTTAGTCTTTTATCTCCCCCACACCTCTCCTTTGGAAAAGCTGCTAACAGATCCATGGTTGACCAATAGATCAATGAAGGTTTGCAGAGGGTTTTCCCATTGGGATTCTTCAAAAGCCAAAGCATGAAAGGCCTGGATTCTAACAGACACATTTGCACCCCGCCCCCCAGAGCTGTCTCCTGTGCTACCCAAAGGGGAGCATCCTTGAGACGTTCTCATCCAAGCTGAGGAGATGAAGATGCAAGGTGTGCCACAAGGGGACCGTTTCCCTCTTTCTGGCACTTCACCTTCATCTTGGGACTGTCCCCACGGCATGGGGGTGACTTTGAGTAAGCAGAGCAGACCACACTTTAGGCCTAATTTGGACTTGACACAATGTGTATACGCCACATTTCATCCTTCTATAGCGTAAACTGCCTGCCCAGCTGTCTAATGAGGTCATGGCTAAATTCTAAGGAAGGCATTTGGGAAGAAGGTCTTTCCCAAACCCTGAGCACGATATAACTGCCAGTTTCCACCAGGGTCATCATAGAAATAAAACAATTCCTAACATCAGATTTTAACAGCAAACTCGTCTTCAACTATCAACCCCACTCCATACAACAGAGTTAAAAATGGGGGGAAGGGAGAGTTAGGGAGTCTGGGATGGACACGGACTGCTGTATTTTAAAGGGATAACTAACAAAGCGACTTCCCTGGTGGCACCGTGGATAAGAATCCACCTGCCAATTCAGGGTACGTGAGTTTGATCCCTGGTCTGGGAAGATTCCAGATGCTGGGGAGCAACTAAGCCCTGGGCCACAGCTACTGAGCCCGAGGGCCCTAGAGCTGGTGATCCAACAAGAAAAGCCACCCCGATGAGGAGCCCGTGCTCCACAATGAAGAGTAACTCACTCATCACAACTAGAGAATGACCTCGCCTAGCAACAAAGACCCAGCACAACCAAAAATAATACATAAATTAGTTTTTAAAATGAAATAAAATGGGTAACCAACAAGGACCTACAACAGAACACAGGGCACTCTGCTCCACATTATGTGGCAGCCTGGATGGGAGGGGAGCTTGGGGGCGAATGGATGCATGCGTATGTATGGCTGAGGCCCCGCACTGTCCCCCTGAAACCAGCACAACATTATTACTCAGCTATACCCCAATACAGAATAAAAAGTCAAGAATAAATAAATAAACTGCAAAGAGCACATGTGTGCTTCTGGGTTGCCAACCCCCCTCCACTCCACGAGTTGCCCCAGGTCTTTTCGGGACTTAGATTCCATCTCTAGGCTTATTGTCAGGTTTTAAATAACATATCAGCTGCTTCAACAAGCACCATCCAGTCATCACTGTTTTTTAACTCATCTGATCCAGTGATTTTTCACCAGAGGCAGAAGGCATCTGCAGAGTTCACAGCAAGGGCCTCCCTTCCAAGCATCTTTCCTGACCCTCCCTGGGTCAGACTCCCTAGCTGCCCTTTATAGCAGGAGGTCTGACACAGAACTCCTTCAGCCCCAGCTGAGGGTATGACTCAGCAATGAAAAACCTGCCTTTTTTTTTCTCTTTTTCAAGGAGGCCAACTCTTTTGCAACACACACATGTCTTAAGCTGATCCATCAGATGCTACAAATTTCACTGAAGTACAGATTAGACAGCTATGTTTCTTCAGAAGCCTAGAGAGTCCTGTTTAGCCAAGACACCCCAAGACGGTACAGATGGGGAGATGGGACCTTCCCCAGAAGGGGTCCCGCAGTTCAATCTGGAGGCCTCTGGAAGAACACGGGGACACCACAGGTAACCTGGGCTCCAGGGCACTGATGAGAAAAGACAATCTCCCCTTGGCCAGCCTGGAACTCTTCAAAAGCATGAAATTCTCCCAATTCTCCCAGGATTTCCCCTTTCCTATGCATAAAAGTGAAACACATCCATTGCCAAATACTCCCGTCCTAGAAGGCAGAGGGATTACAGCTCTGCTTTGACAAGGAGTCATCAAAGGTTGGGACCGTGGGGTAGTCTGTTTTCCAAGCTCATTGCTGGCCCAGAGGAAGCCTGACACCAGCATCTGAAGCTCAAAGCAGCTGTTCACTTCTGGCTGAAGCTCAATGTAAACATCACAAATAGTCTGCTAGCATGCACTCTCTCTCTTTGGTAAAATAATAATAATTTTGAAAAAAAATTCATAGTCACAAAAGCTCCAATCCAGTGTTTTCACCATGAAGCTTATCCTGCAGAACAGAGGAAACTATGCTTTCCGAACAGAAGTCCGAGCCAAAAAGGCACCAGCAGATTATTTCCAACACAGAAAGGCAATGAGACCGATAATTAGGCAAACTGAAAGTCAATGGCTAAATTAGTCACAAACAGATGTGAGAGTTGGACCATAAAGAAGGCTGAGTGCCGAAGAACTGATGCTGTCAAACTATGGTGTTGGAGAAGACTCTTGAGAGCCCCTTGGACAGCAAGATCATACCAGTCAATCCTGAAGAAAATCAGTCCTGAATATTCATTGGAAGGGTTGATGCCGAAGCTGAAGCTCCAATACTTCAGCCACCTGATGCAAAGAGCTTACTCACTGGAAGAGACCCTGATGCTGGGAAAGATCGAGGGCAAGAGAAGGGGATGACAGAGGATGAGACAGATGGATGGCATCACTGACTCAACGGACATGAGTTTGAGCAAATTCAGGGAGATAGCGAAGGACAGGAAAGCTTGGTGTACTCCGGTTCACGGAGTTGCAAAGAGTTGGACACAACTTAGTGAGGGAACAACAACAACAAAGCAATTCCAAAGAATCACTGAATAATGACTTTCTCTGAAATATCGAAAGATGAAAAGCTAGCAATGGAGAATTTACTTCTCAACAGAGGCCCTTAACAGTTAAGTCTATCAATATACTTTAATTTAGGAGTGATAATCAGACATCAGAAAACCTCCCTTCCACTCTGAAATTTTGGTCTGTGATAAAGATCTCACGGTGGCTCTATT
The DNA here is from genome assembly GCF_963930625.1 of Muntiacus reevesi. Lineage (NCBI taxonomy): Eukaryota > Metazoa > Chordata > Mammalia > Artiodactyla > Cervidae > Muntiacus > Muntiacus reevesi. Next base: position 47,728,541 of record NC_089268.1, read on the forward strand.
TTACTTATTATTTAACTACCATAGCTGAGATTCACCTACAATGGTCGGTGTGTATGTCCCACACCAGCGTGTGTCCCCAGAGCCTGGCACGTCCTTCCTTCTCCGCTTTCCTCATAACGGACCTGAATACGCATCAGGGCCAAATGTCAGCAGTGCTCTCAAAACAGTTCTTGTGTAGGGCAAGTTCACATGTGTTATTATTTTAGTGTGTGTATTTGAGACAGACCCACACACAGATCTGTAAGTTCAGGAGAAACAAAACTCATTCCTCTGGACCTCCTTGGCCGAGACTTTTGGACTTTCTTGGGATGTCAACAGACTTCCAGGACCAAAAGCAAGAATCTGGAGTTGGTTTATAAAACCCAAGCTAATCGAGTCCATAAACACAGGGGTGGGGAGTTCCCTTCCGTCTGCATTCTCTTACTTTTATCTTCGTAGTTACCATATTATTGCCAGAAAAGCCTATCACGTGCCAAGTTCCTAACTGCTACCCAATGAGAACCACGGGCAGTGCTGACCTCTGCACCCCAAGCTCTCCATCTGACCAAACCGCTCAGCTGAGCCCTAAGGACTAAGCAAAATTTCAAGGTCATGGGCTTGTTCTCTGCCTCTATAGGACTGAAATAAAATGCTGTACTCTTCATCCCTTAGCCCCTCCAGTGCTCTAAAAATCACCCCATGGAAGGAGTCTTTTACTCGCTAGGCAGCCCCAAGAACACAGTTCTTTTGTAAAATGGTGTGGCCTCATTTCAGGAAACAAGAATAATACAGACATGGAAAAAAATAAAGTCTACGGTTCCCTCACATCTACATGATAAAAAAAATACATTTGAGACACATTCATTCATACACATACACACACACACTCAAAGACATTATACTGGGTTGACCAAAATGTTCAGTCAGGTTTTTGACCAAAAGTTCATTCATGCAATTATCTTAACAAACTTTTTGGCCAAGCAATAAAATCTACATGTATATATTACGTCACAAGCACATAGCCTTCTAGTCACTTGACTCAGGAGCATTTGTAAGCATCATCATATAATTGTCCAGTGTGAACCTGTCAGCCACCCTCACCCACCATTCAGAAGAGAGCCTAAGCAGTGGTGGGAAACAGTTCCCAGTCGGTTCTGTCTTCTGATCACAAAGGATGCTTAGTAATTACCATTCACTGGCTTGCTTCAGAAAAGAAAACTATTGGGAAATCTTCACCGTTTTAAGAGCAAAAGTATCTTCTCGCCCGCTAAACTACCACTGGGAACACATTCCCTCATCACACCCATGGGCTGCCCTTGAACTCCAAGCCACCTTCCCCAGACACACTTGGGGTTTCAGGGTGATGGGGTGAGAAACGGGGCCCAGCCCGACCCTTTGGGGTTCCTCGAGCCTCCATACCTGTGCTGATGCTCCTGTAAGACTTGGTAAATGCTGATAAGAAAAGTTTGGTTTTTAAAACTGCCCACAACACAGTCCTTGTAGATTCGGAACTCTGCAGCCGTCACCGCCTCACCCTCAGGAATCTGGGATAGGTTGAACTTGAACTCTTTGTGGTGTCGCTGGCGAGGGGAGAGCTCCTTGTCGTACTCCACTATAGGATTAAACAAGAGAGAGTGACAACTGTTGTTACTTGGCTGAGTGCCACAGGCTCACCTCGAGCAAGCTCCCCGTTTTCATTCATAAGAGGATTACCAGTTACCCACGGCTTCTGAGAGGGGGTCGGGGGTGGTGGAAGGAACGAACCGCGGGCCAGGCGGCCAGGCTCAGACGACAATCCTTCATTTTCCTCAAGGATTAAATACAACGCTTAGATTCTATTTAAAGACTTTAAATAGCTTAATCAGGTCACATGAAAGCAAGTTATTTAAATGCTTCGCTTCAAGGGTCCTCGTCTGCACAGACGGCAGAAGGGGGGCTTCCCGGAAGTTGCGGGACTTCAGGAAACAGTGACGGGGACCTGCTCTGCCGTCCAGCGCCCGCCCCTCCCAGCGCCTCTTCCTCCCGTTGCCCTGGCCCCTCAGGTGGCTTCCTTCTCTCCCAGCCAAGCAGTTGACAAGACCCAGGGCAGCCCTGAGCTGACCTCTCGTGGGGCTCCTGGTGCTCGGGGGTGTATTCCGCCTGGGTCTGAAGCTTGAAGGGTCCCCCATATTTTGCCTGATGGCCGGTAGAAATTTCTGCTGAGGGGCTTAGTATGAAGTTTCATAGAAAACATTGTTCTAACTGAAGTCCATTGCTTCCTTCTCCTGAAGGAAACTGGGGGCTGAATAACTCTGCGAGGAGGGACCCTCTGGGTTAGAAGCTGCCGGGGTCTGCCTAAACTTGTCTATAGAACCCAAGTAGGAGGACAGAAATGTGGAAACACACCACCAGTGGGGCGACGTGCTGTTGTCCAAGGCTTTCTTAAAAACTGGGAAAGGATCGAATCTGCAAGTTTTTTCTTCCCTGTATTGTGGCTATTCCACGTGGCTTGCTGGATCTCAATAACCCTGACCAGGGATGGAGCTGAGCCCCCACAGTGACAGAGCCAAATCCTAACCATGAGGTCACCAGGGAACTGCCTGAAGGCTTTTTTTTAAATGAAATCTTTCCCTTGCTTTTAATAAAGCCAAGCTACAGAAACTACAAGCTACTGATTATCCTCCTTCGGAACTGGCCTTCAGATGTCCAGAGTCCAAGGGAGAGAAATGCTGTCAGCCTCATCACTGCAGGAGAGAAAAACCAGCACCCCACTTCCCACCACAAAACCCAACTCTTCTCCCCCGAGCTCAAAAATGTTTCTGCCCTGCTGTTCCTGCTGGTTTTTTCTTTCTTAATGGCAACCACAGTAAGATCTCATGAGCAAATTAATCCTTGTTGGCAAAGTTTCTTCAGGGCTTGTGGGTAGGGAAAAAAAAGTTCTTTGCCACCTCCAATGGCCCACTTTCTCCCACATGTGCTGTTCTCCATAATTACCAGAGAAAAGCTTTGCAGATTTAGCGTCTTAAAAAAAAAAAAAAAGAAGAAGAAGAAGAAGCCAATAACTCCTTCTGTGAGCTTGAGACCTCAGTGGCGTTGCAGAAGCTAGGGAAGCTAAGCCATCCATCGTATGAGATTTTCAGGAATTTCTGAAGCTTCCATGTGACTGTGCAACAAATCTTTTAGTTTCAACTTATCCCTTTGGAAGGGCAAGAGGAGGGGGAGTTGTTAAAAAAAAGGGTAAACTTTCACTTGTGTAAAAGAGTTTGAATATAAGTATGAAAAACAACAAAAAAGAAGGTTCAGACAGAAAGCAAGTCACCATTTAGCCTCAACAAGAGAACAGGGTTTTAAATTAGTGGCCAAGCATGAAAAGCATCATTGTTGGGGAGTTCATCCAAGGACGCCCACACCTGATGGTGGATCACTTTTCTCCAAAACTGATCTGCCTTTTCAGTTTGCCGTGTTATCATCAGCGGTTAAAAGGTGAACCGAATCTGATTTCCCAAAGAGACTTTCTAAAAAACAGTCACAGAGCTATTCTATAGGGCTTCTTGGATGCTTCAATTTTAGTATCAAGAAATGAAAGCATGTTCTTAAGATTCTTTTGAGAGAATACGTAACAATTCCTCAAAGAAGTCTTCCAGTCATTAATACAAACAACAGAAAAAACTATGAATGCAAAGCAAGGTAGAATGCAGGGACAAGATATTTCAGTTAGGAGGAGGGAAAGGGGCAGATGTTTCAATACATGAGAAGCGTTAGTCTTTGGAGAGGTAATGCCACCCCCAGTAAACCGTGCCTCCCTGTATTCACACCCTTGGGTGGTTGCCCTCCCCTGGGCTGGCTCTGTGACCTTCTCTGGACCAACAAGAGGCAGCAACAGTGGTGCGGAGTGACTTCTGAGGCTAACTCGTAAGTTTTGCGCTTCCTTCTGAATAGGTGTCTTGGGATGCATGTCTGAGGCAAGATGGCTACCAGGTAAGAAGTCCCACTCTGGACCCCCTAGGCTACGAGGAAGGCCAAGGTAACCGTGTAGAGAGGCCGTGTGGTGCATAAGGACATGGAAGGAGGAGGGAGGAGGAGTGAAGAGGCCAGCCACTCCCCCGCCACCTCAGGGGGCCACCGGACATGGCGTGAAGACGCCATCTTGGTTGTCCCAGGCGGAGCGGACTTGGGATGACGCCACCCCGCCAGAGGCCGCCTGGCTGCAGCGGCACGAGAGCCCTCCAGGGGGAGCCACCCCGCCCGTCCTCGCCTGGTCCCAAGACAGAGATGATCATGGTACCCTGTTGCTCGGAGCCAGTGTCTTGGGTGACTTGTTACAGGCAAGAGGCAAACGACAGGAGAGAAGGGAGAGCTGGAGAGGCCGGGAGGGAGGGAGCGAAGGAGAGAGAAGGCGCGTCTGACCTGGCCAGGAAGGGGAGAGGCTGCGCGCAGTTCTTGAGGAGAAGGGATGTCGAAATCCTGGAAGGCGATGTGTGTGACTAAGGGAGGGTCCTGGCAGCCGCTTGCAGACAGATGTGGAGAGAGAGAGAGAGAGAGTCTAAAAAGGAGAAAATAGAAGCACAGTTCAAAGCCCTCCATTTTATCACCGTGTGGATCAGAACTCACGGCCTCTATGTTCATTCCCCCAATTCTCCTCAGCCCAGCTGAAGGACTCAGCTTCGGCCTGCTGCTCTTTTACCCTTCCTGGAGGACAAGCATGGTCTCCTCGGCCCCCAGGAGTCTCTGACTGCTGCCCAGCTCATGTTAAGCTCTCCCACCTGAATGCTTTATGCCCCTTAGGTCAACGCTACAGCATCTTCCTCAATCTTCCTATGAGACCTCAGCTACCAGTTACTGTAGTATGCTTGGAACGCCTCCTCTCTCCCCAAATCTTCTGCCCACAACTGAATTTACACAGTGCATTTGCTAATGTCTCATATAGATACAAGAAGTAAGTACAATTCAATCACTGCCTACAAGTGCGTTTGAAGACCACGATAGTAAAACAGTCCAGTGTTCCTGCCTGGAGAATCCCATGGACAGAGGAGCCTGGTGGGCTACCGTCCGTGGAGTCGCAGAGTCGGACAGGACTGAAGCAGCTTAGCACATGTGCAAGGGTTCCAATGAGCTCAGCCTTTCCCCCTTCAAGCTGTGTGAACCGGGCTCCTTAAACATCGGGATGAGAGAGGGTTGAGCGGGGGACCCAGTGCCTCGTGCCTCTTTGGTAGCCCCTGCCTCTGGCTTCCCAAAGATGGTGCCGTGTGTGGAATGCAGTGAAGGAGTAACCCGGAGTGTGGACCACAGCGGGGAGCTCCCCAGGGGTTTTGAACTCCAGCTCCCCCTTATCTTACTCAGGGGATTCTGAGCAAGATACTAGCCAAAGTTTCAGTTGTCAGGTAATGGGAAAAATAACATTCCTGAAGGTTGAAAGAGTCTGCACAAAACAGTCTATGGTAGAGAAGTGCTTGGTAAATGTTAATTGTAAGCGTCATCAGCTGGTGGTATTTCAGACTGTAGGTCCCCTGAGCTGTGTGGAGGTAGACCTACTCGTGAGTCTTCATACAGGGCCAATTAATGTTCCTCTAAACGAGCTTTTTAAATGGGAGCATATAATACATTCTCTGGAAAGGAAGGTGAGTGAAATCCTGGTCTTGAATATCATCAGCCTTGGAGTTTGGCTACTGAATACAGAGCTGCATTCTCTGAGGCAACAATTCCTAGAATTTTTCATTTCAAGGACCACTGAAAACATTTTTTTTTAAATGGTAATGACCTTACACAAGGGCATCTACTGTTTCTGTTTGCCTTTTGTAAGGGCAATACAGCAAATAAGACAACAAATTGCACCCTTTTAATGCTCTGATTTTATTTTTAAAAGTCCTTTTAACACCAAATCAAGTAGGAAGGACATAATCCAAGGATATACACAATCGTTGGAGTTGAGTCAATTTAGCTTTATAGAACTCACTCTATTCTCTCTCCTTGCCTCAGATGAACACCAGTTGAAATTTCAGAGCAGCACCGGACCTCTGGCCAACAGGCAGGGGCCACAGCAGGAAAGAATAAATGTTACTGGGTTAAGATTAGAAATGTAGATTATGCAGTAATACACATGCAAAAGTATGCTGATATATGTGATTTTACAGAAGTAACGAAGCATAATAACAAAAGCACCAAGGAAGCCAGCACCTAAGTTAAAAACTGGAAGGAGACCAATATTTCTCCCCGAAGCCAACCCCCATCTCCACCCAGAAGGAATCTCAGGTCATGAATAGTGTCTGGCGGTCCCTTGCCTTTTAAAAATGAACAGTTTTGCCTCATATGTGTGTATCATCAGATCACAGAGTAGTTAGTTTTTCTTTTGCTCCTAAAGTCCTTCCTTCCAGAGACATGATGAGAGTTTTACAGACACCCAGGGAAACTCTAGGCAGGACCGTAGCTAAGGCTATCCAGGCTGGGGCTGTCCCCACGGCCCATTGGCTAGTGGTGTGCTGAGGTTCTGTGGGAATGGCATTTCTCACCATATGTTGGTGGGGATGTGGAGAAAGTAAAACCCCTGTGCGCTGCAGTCCTGGTAGGAATGTAAAATGGTGCAACGGCTGTGGGAAAAAGTGATTACTCAAAAAAAAAAAAAAAAAAGAACAGAATTATCATATGATTATCCAGGGATTCCACTTTGGGCTATGTGGGGACATCCAAAAGAATCAACAGCAGGGCCTCCAACAGATGTTTGTACACCATGTTCATAGCAGCATTATTCACAATGGCCAAAAAATAGGAGCAAACCAATATCCACAATGGATGAAAGGATAAACAAAATGTGGTCCACACACACAATGGAGTACTATTCATCCATGAAAGAAAGTAGACATTCTGAAACATGCCACCACAGGGACAAACCTTGCAGACATTTTGCTAAGTGAAATAAGACAGTACAAAGGGACAAACAGGACTCCACTTATGTGAGATACCCAGAGTAATCACGTCTTGCCAGGTGATTCAATGGTAAAGAATCTGCTTGCAATGCAGGAGATGTGGGTTCCACCCCTGGGTCAGGAAGTTCCCCTGGAGAAGAAAATGCCAACCCACTCTAGTCTTCTGGCCTGGAAAATCCCACGGACAGAGGAGCCTGGCGGGCTGCAGTCCATGGGGGCCCCGAAACAGTTGGACATGACTTAGCAATTAAACAACAACAAAGAATCATCAAATTTATAGAGACAGAAAGAAGAATGGTGGTTTCCAGGGCCTGGGTATATGACAATTTAGTGTTTAATGGGGACCAGGGTTCAGTTGGGAAAGATCGAAAGGTTCTGGAGACGATGGCGGTTGACTGCTGCACATCAATGTAAATGTACTTAAAGCCATAGAACTTGTACAGTAAAATGGCTAAAGTGGTATATTTTATGTTTTGTGTATATTACAATAAAAGAAATTAAAAGGAGACATTTTCTTTCTTTCTTTCTTTTTTGATCATGCAGCTTGCAGAATCTCAGTTCCTCAACCAGGGATCGAACTCTGCAACACAGCATTGAAGTGCCTAATCCTAACCCCTAGACTACCAGGGAACTCCCCACAAAAGTAGGCATTTTCTTACACAATCGCAATGTATGATCACAGCTCAGTTAAAATAATTCTTCACTGCCCTCCTATACCAAGTCCATCATTAATTTCCTCAAATGCCTCAAAAGCTGCCTTTCTACAGTGCATTTGTTGCAATTAGGAGCTAAACAAGGTGATTTCTCACACTTGGTTAAACTGTCTCTTGAGTCTCTTCTCAACTAGCAAACCAGGAATAGAAGGAACTCTGTGAATCTGATGAGGAGTCTGTGTAAAAGCCTATACTAACAACCGTCTTTATGGTGATACACTGGAACCACTTCCTTTAAAACCAGGAAGAAGGGGAGGATGCTCATTTCGGTTTTGTGCTGGAGTCCAGCCCAGTGCTGCTCAAGTTACACAATAGGGAAGGAAGAGACACGTTACAAACTGCGGACCTTAGAGAAAGTTCAGCAAACTGCCTCCGTGACCATCTCAGCGAGCTACAGCGGCTATAACAAAAACACCACAGGTCAGGTGGCTTAAACGGCAAACATGTATTTCTCATAGTTCTGGAAACCAGAGATCAGAGTACCGGCAGGGCTGGTCTTGCTGCAGGTCCTATCCCTTCCCAGTTATGTCCTCACAGAGCCTCCCTTGGTGCAGGCAGGAAGAGGGACAGACTGTGAGCTCTCATCTCTTATAAGGACACTAATTCTGTCCTGGGGCGCCACCCTCATGACCTCACCTAGAGTAATTACCTTCCAAAGGCCCCACTTCCTTATGCTGTCTCACTGGGGATAAAGGTTCCAACAGTATAAATTCTGGGGACACAAACACAGTCCATGACATTGACCTGACGGTGTCACGTGGTATTCTGCTACCTTTCCAGTTTATGCTTTGAAAATTTGGCATTCATGTTCCTAAGCGACTCGGATGATGGTCTCATCTCATTACGTTGTTTGATTTCAAGTTATGCTTGCTCTTGGAATAAGCAGGAGAATGTTCATTCTCTTTCAAGAAATGATCTCTTCCTGGAAAGTGTGAGAAACTTATTGGTAGCATCTGATCCTGGTGTTTTCCTTTGGTGAACATTTTTAATTATTCATTTTCCTTTAAACAAGCTATCATTTTTCTTTCTTCAAGTCAGTGTGTATTTTCTAGAGGTTTGTCAATTTGAGTTTAATTTTTCACATTTATTGCCAGAAAGTTTTCTAAAGTATTCTAATATTTAATCTCTGCAGAGATTAAATAATATTGTCTATTTGTGGATTCTGTTTTTCTTAACTCATCTTACTGAAGGTTATTTTCTTTTTCTCACTGCCTGCTTAACTTGATGATAAAGATATTTTAACGTAAATATCTTCTGAATGTCATCCCACAATATCTGAATTATATCCACTAAAGTTGTCTACAGAAAAATAAAGACACCACTTCAACTGCAAATATAAAAGAGGAAAGAGGAGGGAAAAGATTGGAATAATCTATTTAAAACATTTAAGAGTATCACAAATTCATAACTTTCTCACTGGCTGGACTCATTCAATGGTTAATTCATATGGCTTAGTTAACAGAATTACTACTGACCCTTGAACAACGGGGGGCTAATCCGAGTGTGACCTGTAGCTGGTGCTCCATCGTCTCAGTGTCTCCAAATCCTCAGCCTCAACCAGCCGTGCACTGTATAGTGGGCAGTGTTTGCTACTGAAAAAAATCCCCATGTAAGTGGATCCACACAGTTTAAACCCCATTGTTCAAGGTCAATCATACGTTCATTCCACAGTAAATTCTGCATTTTCCAAATGCTTAATGCTCACACTTTAGACCAAACTTGAAAAACCTGAAACCCCTTTTTTAAAATCACCATTACATTGACAACAATAATCATCTTTTCATGCTGTGGCACAAGCTGATTTCATTTCAGGTGACAAAAGTTCTGGCTGGTTTTCCATGAGCTGTAACCATAGTGGCCTTTAGACCTTTCTGTGATAAGCTTCCTACCTTAAGTGGTCATAGAGACATTGAGCTAAACTCTCCAACTCAATTTTTAACCACAGCACCATGACCCTTTACCCTCCAGGATTCATCAAATATTTCTCAGTATTTGTATTCATGTTCTCTGAACTGACGCTCCTATAGATAGAAATCGCGCAGCTGTTTTGCTGGCTGTCATGCTCTATGTTCTAAATGACATTTTCCCCCTAAATTTCACTTAAAAAAATAATTACAGATTGACAAGTGGTTGCAAATATAGGGTACATTAAAAAGAGAGAGAGAGGTCCCATGTAATATCTTGCATAACTAACAACAACAAAACCAGAAAACTGACACTAACAAGTTAGTGTTGGAGCAAGACTGTTGATTTCACTGGGTTTTCCGTGAACTTTTCGGGGATGTGTGTATAATTCTATGACCGCCACCACCAAAATCCAGATCAAGTCACCATAAAGGACCTCCCAAGGCTGCCCTTGGATTCCAGATAAGTTTTAAAGATCAGACTCAGTACATATATTATAAAGAGCTCTAGGATCAAAATTAGTGCCTACATATCATCATCAGACATAAGGGTTAACCAAGTCACTTTTCACTTGGAAAACCTCATTTTAGAACTTCTCCCCCACTTGCCCCCCAGACGCTCGCATCACTTTAGACTGGGAAGACGCTCAGTAGCTATAAGCGTGCACATCTTACAGTGGAAACGAGACCCAGACCGCAGCCAGCAGGAGAATGCACGCTTGGGCTCCTGAGAAACACAGGTCACAAGGAGTCCTAACAAGAGCAAAGAGCCGCGTTTTTGCCTAAGGACTGCTATAAAGAAGCAATCAGCCTATGTTTAGTAAACGTCAGTATACATGATATGCATTTTTTTCATAGATAAATTGGAGGTCTTCAGTCAAAACAAATGGGACAGCTCAAAGAGAAAAATCAGCTCTGCCACACCTCTGGTTTCAGCGGCACAGCAATATTAGGTGGAATGTCCTCACTGTGGCTGAGGAGAGACGTTTAAGCCTCTACTGATCGTGTCAGATTCAGCCCGTCTTCCTGGACGGCCTGGTGTCTCAGGTCGCTTTCATGTCCTTCCTTATTCTTGCTGTGCTATAGCTTCACGACCACAGCCTGAGCTGGGCTTCCTTTGATTTATTCTGCTGGGATGACACTGGACTTCAGTTTTCTTTGAGATGACTCTTACATGGATATTATATTAAGTCCTTCTCCTTCTAATATCTCATTTTTAAAAAAATTTTTATTCATGGATCTGGTTATTTTCGGCAGCTTTTGTTGCTGCATGCGGGCTTTCTCTGGTTGCAGAGAGTGGGAGGCTGCGCTCGAGTTGCGGTGTGCGGGCGTCTCATCGGGGCGGCTTCTCTTGTTTCAGTTTTCAGGTTCAGTAGTTGTGGCATGCTTGCTCTGCAGCACGTGGGATCTTCCCAGATCAAGGATCAAACCTGCGTCCCCTGCACTGCATGGCAGACTCTTCCCCTGGACCACCAGGGGAATCCCCTAATTCCTGTGCTTCTTAAAACTGCACATTTATATCTTGCCTCCTCATCTCTGGGCTGAATCATCTCTTCAGATCTGTCTACCAGTTCACCAATTCTCTCTTGAGTATAAAGATCAGACTCAGTACATATATTATAATATATATATATAATGTATAATGTATAGTTTAAACCATCTATTAGTTTGACATTTAATGATTTTTAAACTTTCCAATAGCTGCTGCGTGGTCTACTTTGTCATTTTCGGTTGTCCTTTATCACTGTTATATATTATACAAGTTTTTTTTTTTTTTTTTTTTTTTTGTATTTCCTATATAGCCATCTTTCCTTTTCTAATTTGGCTTTTCTTTTCTAAAATGTGAAATCCTTGGGAGGGTTGAATCCTCATTGTCTTCCCATCCCTCCAATGACTTTCCTTTTGCTGGTTTTAACTTCTTGGGTGTTTGGAAATTTTTAGGTAATTTTTTTTCATTGAAATTCATCCCAAATGTTTAAATTGGTGTTGCTTTTCTTAAAACACACACACACACACACATATACACATACATACATACACACATTTGCTTCTAAGAGGAACATGACCAAGCTGGAATCAGTGATCTCTTCTAGAAGTCTGGGGGGCCCTGGCTTCACTTGGGACCCTCTGGGACGACTCCCCCATCTTGGCCTGCACCCCGAGCTGGTCTCGTGACCTGAGTGGTACTGGAATTTGCACTCCCAGACACCCCGCTTTTATGTTTGTTTGCTCACAGTAACAAGCCCGAGGGAGCCCTCCACGATGTCGCAGAGTCCCTGACATTCTTGCCTCTGTTTATCCTGGACCTAGTCATCTGTTAGCAGGAGAGCCTTATGAATGATCTAGCTTGCAACTCTTCCAGAATCTGGAGCCTTTATCTTTTGTGTTTGAAAAATAACATTTGGGACACATTCCTCTCCATTCTGAAAGACATTATAAAACCCGCCTGATGTTTGAAGCCTCTACCAGCGCCGCCATACACATCATCTCATCTGCTTCTATGAATAGTCCCAGCGGGCAGCAGAGCACACGTGATCAACACGGTTATCTACAGGACTCTTGGGCCACAGGCATGTGCAGGGGCTTCCCTACGCAGCTCACTTTTAGGATCCCAGCCAGGGTTTTATGCTGATGCCTCCCACCTGTCATCTCCAGCCCACTGCTCTCCCTAAGGGTCCATGTCACCATCCAGCACCATCCTTCGTGTACCTAAAGCCCCAACATGCACAAAAGGAAACTCATTGATTCCCAGTTAAGTTGCCCTGTGGCTTCACCTCTGTCCGGCCAGCCAGACCCTACTGGCCAATCAATTACCGGCTCGTGTGGATTTCACCTTCTACGACTGCGCTGAAGCCACGTGCAGTTAATTAAATGTAAACTGATTAAATTGAAAAATGCAGTTGCTCAGGCCCACCACCAGCTGCATTAAAAGTGCCCAGTGGCCACACTCAGCCGGCGGATACTGTATCAGAAAGCAGGTCAGGGAACACGCCATCGTCACAGCTAGTTCTACTGGACGGCATGCTTTAGAGGTCTCTCTGACCACCACCGACCCACCTGCTCCTTCTTGACCACCGCCCCTACACACCCTGGTCCCAGTGTGGCTGCCAAGCTCCCCTGCCAGACCATAAGCCTCTCAAAATCAGGGTCCAGGACACATTCATCTTCACACCCCCGGAGGGCACAAGACTGTCTGTCAAATGAATGCAGGAGCCAGGACTCAGGCCCACTCCTTGCTGTCTGCTGGGCAGCAGTGTCCCCAATGGGCAGAAGGAGCCAGGGCAAGCGTGGTGCCAGGCTTCACACTCCAGCCCCAGAGACCTCTCCTCAAGCCCCAGGGCCATCCTCCAGAATGTTCAATCACTAAGTTGTGTCCGACTCTAACCTGGGGACCGACTAGACACATCTGTCCAGGTTAATTTTTTTTGAAGCCACAGCACGCTGGGCCCAGAACACCAATTTTCACATTGCTTTGCACTCAGTGTTCAGGATGTGAACTCCAAGCATGTTAAATTTTAAAGCGCAAAGGAAAGAAATTAATCGGCTCAAATTGCTTCAGTTACACTCAAGCCATATCACAAGGTCACCATGCGCAAGAAAGACAGAATGGATTTTTAATCCCATCCTGAATTCACAGAAGTAGACCTTTGACATTCTCTTTCATTCTTTTTTAAACTGAAGTGAAATTTGCATAATACGATGAACCACTTCAAGGTGAATAATTCAGTGGCATTAGTACACTCACAGTATTAGTGATCACCATCACTAACTGGTTCCAAAACATTTTCATCACCCTGAAAGAAAATCCATGCCCATTAAGAAGCAACTCCCCCTCCCGCCACCCCAGATCCTGGCAACCACCAATCTATGCCCCACCTCTACAGATCTGCATATTATAGATACTGTGTAAGAATGGAGTCATACAATCCTCTGTGACTTGCTTCTTTCACTCAGCACAAGGTTTTCCAGGTTCATCGGTCATGTTAGAATGTATCAGTACTCCATGCCTTTTGTGGCTGTATAATATTCCACAGCATGCACGTGCCACATTATGTCCATCCACTGGAGTTCAGCTGGACTCCTTCCACATTTTGCCTGCTGTGAATAGCACTTCTAAACACGTGACTGCACATGGATCTGAGTGCCCGTTTTCTATTATACACCTCTTTCATTCTCTTTTGTTCTCCTTCTTCATCTCTCCTTCTCAGCCACAGATTCCCCAGAGTTCATGCTGGAGAAGCTAATAATTACCCATCAGAGTTTAAACACAGCCTGTCCCCAAAACTCGGGGAATTAGCCAAGGACCCTCCTCAGCACCAAGCTGGGCAGGACTTCTGAGCAGAGAGAGCGGGGAGAGTAAGTGAGTGTGGAGTGGACACACAGCCCTGTCTGTGCTCAGAGCGGGCATGGGGTCATATGTGCGCAAAACTCCGGTTAGAAAGGCAGTTGGTTCAGGGGAGTTACAGGAGAGACCGCAAAGAGGAAAAACAGATGTGCCGCGTGGAGAGAAGAAAAGGGCATTTCAGAGGTCAGCAAAGTGGGGAGTGACGGGAGACTGAAAATCAAGCTCTAAGGAGAGAGGAAGCTTCTCTCCAAAGACATCCTGGGAAAGGTGAAAAGGGAGGGACCCTCGTCAAATGCCTATCATTTCCTTGTTTCAAAGTCAGGAGCCAAGAACACGGGACCAACAGGCGAGGCTGTGGGGCCCAGATGCGGCTTCCTTCTAGCCTCTCAGCCACTGTTTTCAATCTGCTGCATCTACAGAGTGGCCCAAAATCTGGAAACAAAAATACTACTTCTTTTTCATGTACTGGAATATCAATAACTCACTTACTAGAAGGTATTATGCCTGTGTTTACTAATTTGGTGACCACCCTCCAAAGATGGATAAGTAACTTCCACCCACAGGCAGACAGAATGCAGACCCCAGGCTCAAAGATGCTCAGACAGTGCCCGTGCTGTGGGCTCAGTCATGCCCGACTCTTTGCCACCCCATGGACCGCAGCCCACCAGGCTTCTCTGTCCATGGGATTCTCCAGGCAAGGATGCTAGAGCAGGTTGCCATTTCCTTTTCCTGGGGATCTTCCTGACCCAGGGATCGAACTCGAGTTTCTTGAACCTCTTGCATTGGCAGGCAGGTTCTTTACCACTGAGCCATCTAGGAAGCAATGCTCAACAGGGATGTAAACTACTAGAGGATACATCTTTTTATTAAGACCATGCCCATCAAGGATTTTCTTCACATACACCCTTTCCCAGCATATAAATCCCACCGCCTCCATCCCCTTCTGCAGAGTCAGAGCAAGAGCGTGAACAATCAACCAAACAGAAAATCAGTCCCTAAATAATTGAGAAGTGAGCTACACAGAGCCAGTTTCTCTCGTTGGGTGGTAGCTTAAACAAACACTAAATCCTGCCTTTTTCCACAGTAGACTTCTGACCGTGACAAGGGAGCTATTCGGTTTTGATGAAACATTCAAGTCTTAAAAGTTAAGAGTAACTGACAGGCCAGTTTCCTGCCCTGGTTCCCAGGGTGACCAGGGTTTCAGATTCCTGGTCAGTTACACTGCATCAGATGACCTGTTATTATCCACGGCCCAGCGTCGGGTGTGCCAAGCACAGGATCGGGAGAGAACTTTCTCAGGCTCCCCTCCAAGCCCCAGGTGGTCTGACCGTGGGGGGCCACTACACTGGACCCCCCCTCTTCACCCCAATGACACCCAAACCCGCAGCCACAAAGGAAGAAAGCAGAGGTGAGCTGGGGCTGAGGGTGGGGAGCCCCTCCAGCGTGCACCCACGGGGGGGACTTGTTTTGTCACGTTCTGACCAGCACCTGCGCAGAGCAGGGGGCCTTCTCTGCGCCTTCTCTGCACGAGGGAACTACCCATGTGGAGGTGACGGCCCCCAGTGCCCGGGCACCGGCGGACCTAGCCTGGCCGCAGCCAGGGTCAGACACACTAGCCCTTTGTGGTCAACCTAAGACGTGCAATTCTAACCCCCAGATGTGACCACACCTGCCGTCTCCTAAACAAGGGAATGGAAAACCCCCCATGGGGTTCGAGCAGGTCCCCACGGCACAGTTGAACCCTCTGAGCAGAGGACATGGAAGAGAGTGGTTCCTTTCCTTCCAAAGATAAAACCTCGATGGCCACATCCTCCCCAAAACACAGGACATTCTCCTGGGCTGCTGTCGGACCATCTCTTTCTCTTTCTGGGGGAAGCCCTCCTGGTCTCTCCTGAGCAACAGTGATGCTGACATGTTTCGCCCTAATTGACTCCAAGTCAATGCTTCCAACATTAAAACAGCCAACAGACACACTAAGGTTAAGCATTTGACTGTATGATTTGGAAGAAAAACAAAGCAGAAAACATCTATAAGGGGCTCAAAAGGGTGGGAAACACAGGGCTTTACTTATGCCTCTCCTCTCCCTGTTCTGGGGGGAAAAAAAATCATGCAACTCCTGGGTTAACCAGCTAATCCTGACCTGAACAACGTAACTTCTCAGGCAGTTTTATTCATAAGAGTGAAACCGATTCCAACTTACTGCAGTGCTTTTAGTTCCCCAGAAATGATGACAATGGATAATATAAAGTCAGAAAGTCAGAAATGACACGGGAAACACTCACGTGTGACTGATTGGCCGTGTGCACTCGTTTGTGTTTTTCATTTGGTCCTAATTTCCTCATTAATAAGTGGGGCAGGGAAAACATCTCTGGATTGAACTGGAAACTCAGGTTCTCATCCCCTCTTCCTGGAGCCCCCCCTGAAACCACCACCCTAGATGTGTTCGCCTGGCTGTAGTTTCCGTGTCTAACGTGGCCCTGTCGTTTCACCTCGGGGCTGAGTTTAGGAAAAAAGGCTGGAAGAGAAGATCCTTACCCAAGCATCAATCTGTGGGAAGGCAGAGGCTCAACGGAGCGACAGCCAAAGGCTTCTCGGTAACCCTCCCTCTGTCTCCTAATTCAAAACATTATCCTTCGTGATTGGAGGACATTCTTTGCTGCGGTGATTCACTTTGCCTTCCTGAGAACACGACACAGAGCGGCTCCCAGTGTAGAGTTACTGATCTGCCTCCAGATTAGGTCCAAGCTAAACCGCTCACTGCACATTTTGTTTTCCCCGAAGCACAGCGGGTCCGCAGGGTGGGGGAGCCCACGGGGCGGGCGGCTCCCTTGGCCAAGTCACAAGATCTGGGTTCTCTCTGGATCTCAGATCACAGACCACGGCGATGAGCAGGCCTCGGTTCACAGACACCAGAGTCCGCCCGGCTCTGAAGTTACCTTCGTCCTGCTCCTGGCTGGACCGCCTTGGGAGCGGGACCATGCGGTGCGCTCGGTCCTGTCCAACTCTTGCGACCCCATGGACCACAGCCCCTCAGGCTCCTCGGTCCACGGGATTCTCCAGGCAAGAATACTGGAGTGGTAGCCATTCCCTTCTCCAGGGGCATCTTCCTGACACAGGGATTGAACCTGGGTCTCCTGCATTGGCAGGCAGATTTTTTTTTTTTTTTTTTTAACCACTTAGCCACAGGAGAAGCTCCGTGAATGGGACCCGGCAGGGTCAAAACGAGAGATCAGGACCAGAACCGCGGGGAGGAGGGCGACAGCGGGGTTGGGAATGGCATTTCCTTCTCGCGGCCCTGCCTCAAACAAAACACCACGAGGGAAGGATGAAAAGGGACCTGAAAGACGAATCTGTAAACAAGAGGGCCACTGACCTACCGCATGAGTCTGCCCGAGACTGAGGGCTTTTCTAGGACACGGACCTTTGAGGGCTAAAACCGGGATGGTCCCAGGCCAGCGTGGATGGCTGGTCGTCATACTGCCTTGGGACATCTGCTCCAGTAAACCTCAGACTCTAGAAGTTACCTGGATTAGACATCACACGTGTCCGCACATGGGCACACACATGTACTCACACACACACAATCACATACACATGCCTTCTGGCTGTGGCTTTGCCCGTGTACTTCACACCATAGCTGGTCCCTTTCTTTCCCTCATTTTATGCTCCAGCCACTTCTCACAATTCACTTTGTCATCACGAGCGATGCTTCTTCCTCTGATGACTCATGTTCTCAGGTCTTTCCCTGGTAAGACATTGGATATCCCTCTCTGAAACTGGAAAAGAGCATCCTGCCAATTTCATGTATTTATATTTTTTATAAAAGGCAACATCAGTTCACTAAAAGGATCACCTTTCCCCGGATTGTGACAGCCTTTTCCTTTTTTTTTGATATTATCAACCTGTCTGCACATGACCTCTGACCCAGGTAGACCTTGACAGTTGCACGTGACCCTGAATTTCACAAGCAGCTCCACTCCCTGTTCGCTCTGAAGACAAGGGACATGGAGCCGAATTCCAGGACCCCAAGCTCTGGGTCCAACCAGTCCAACCTGAAGGAACTCAATTCTAAATATTCATTGGAAGGACTGATGTTGAAGCTGAAACTCCAGTATTTTGGCCACCTGATGCGAAGAACTGACTCACTGGAAAAGACCCTGATGCTGGGAAAGATTGAAGGCAGGAGGAGAAGGGATGAGGAGGATGAGATGGTTGGATGGCATCACCGACTCAATGGACGTGAGTTTGGGTAAACTTTGGGAGTTGGTGATGGACAGGGAGGCCTGGCGTGCTGCAGTCCATGGGGTCGCAAAGAGTTGGACATGACTGAGCAGTTGAACTGAACTGAAGCTCTGGGTGGGGCCTCCTTGTTTGAGGAGAAGAAAGTCAGGGCTCCACGCCCGCTGGGAGCACTTCCCTTTGGGGCTGGTCTGTGACTGGTGTTTCATCACAGACAGTGTCCATGAGGAAGGAGACCTGGAGAAGCATCAGGTCACAGTGCAGACCAGTTGTCAACAATGCAGAGCTCACATAAAGATGCCAGTGACCGCCCACCGCTGCTGGCAAGTATGGAGGAAAAACTCCCCAAGTCAGGGGCTGATTCTGACTCACAAGTGATGGTAACAAGCTAAAGAACATGATCCTACAAGGAGTAAGAAAGAATCCAAAATCTCTTGTTTTTCCCCCAAATCCCCTTCATAAAATGTCCCTAAAGTATAAAACAAGCTTGATGCTGTCTCTCGTCTTACAAAAGCAATGTTTGGAACACTTTTTTAATCTTCCACAGCAATAAGGTTAGCAAAATTGGACTAATTTGCACATATTTGCTTATTTTTGATCTTCATGTTGCGTAAATTCTGAGAAAAATCAGCAGAACAAAATAGTCTAAGCCACAGATTTGGTCTATTTCATGCTCTTAAAAAAAATTCAAGGAAAGAGTCCAATTGCAAATGTGTTAAACAAACAACGTGTGGGCATGGAGACACGTCCTAGCTGTGTTCACCTGCTGGCCCCGTAACGTGACCGACTGCCCGTGACAGACGGGCCCGCTGGTGAGTCACGAGGGCCCGCGGCCTGACATTCCGGGCTTCTGCTTCCACACTTCTCAGCAGGCTGATTCCCAAAGCCCCTTCTTCCCAGGGCTGTGTTGTTTTTTATTTTATTTTTAGTTAGAGGATAATGCTGCTGGTGCTGCTAAGTTGCTTCAGTCGTGTCCGACTCTGTGCGACCCCATAGACGGCAGCCCACCAGGCTCCTCTGCCCCTGGGATTCTCCAGGCAAGAACACTGGAGTGGGTGGCCATTTCCTTCTCCAATGCATGCATGCATGCTGTCACTTCAGTTGTGTCCGACTCTGTACGACCCTATGGACTGCAACCCATCAGGCTCCTCTGTCCACGGGATTCTCTAGGCAAGAAAACTGGAGTGGGTTGCTATTTCCTTCTCTGTGGAGGATAATGACTTCACACTATTGTGATGGTTTCTGCCCTACATCAATAAGCAGCAGCCTCAGGCACACACATGCTTCTTCCCTCTTAAACGTCCCTCCCCATCCCACCCCTCTGGGTCGTCACAGAGCAAGGGTCTGGGTTCCCTGCCTCATACAGCCACTTCCCACTGACTGTTTTACAAACGGCAATGTATGCGTTTCAATATTACCATCTCAGGCCTATCACGACGGGAGAGGGTGGGGAAGACCTAATATTCAAGTCAGCCGAAGGTTCAGTAAAATTTTAAGGAACACTTCTAATTCAGCTTTAAAACACAAGGCAGGTTTCTGCCTTAATAAACATACATTGCTCCTTGATGACTAAGGCTCCTGCATAACATCTCTATCATTAGCTCCTACTGAGAAATATGGTCAGAAGAAAATAACTGGTGAAAGAATCTCGAAGACACAGTACATACCCCTCCCTCCTTCACACACACACACACACACACAATATAAGAATCAAATGAGCTCATTCACACATGTAAGGAGCACTCTGCAAATTGTCAAGTTCATGGGCAAGGCGTCATTTTAAGTTAGACTGAATGTTTGCTTGGCCAAGGACCTGCCTAGAAGCTCATTTCTGCAGAGTGATAATCTTGGCTTTTTCTTTTGTTTTTAGTGAAGTATAGTTGGCTTACAATGCTGTTACTACAGAAAAATGATAAATATGTGTGTGCTCAGCTAGTAAAGAATCTGCCTGCAATGTGGGGGACCCAGGTTTGATCCCTGAGTTGGGAAGAGCCCCGAGAGAAGGGAAAAGCTACCAACTCCAGTATTCTGGCCTGGAGAATTCCATGGGCTGTATAGTCCATGGGGTTGCAAAGAGTCGGACATGACTGAGTGACTTTCACTTCATATGTATTTTATACAAAGATTCTTTTTCAGATTCTTTTCCCTCATAGGTTATTACAAAATATCGAGTATAGTTCCCTATGCTATGTAGTAGGACCTTGTTGACTATCTGTTTTATACATGATAATGTAATATTTATATTAATCCTGAACTCCTAATTTATCCCTCCTCTTCTTGAATTTCACTTTCTTTCCTCCGTAGAGTTCAATATAATAAATTCTGGTTAGCTGAAGGATCTGCTCTTAGTCACTTAAGTATTATCACAATAAAAGATCAATCAGCTAATAACCAGTATTAGAAATAGTAGAGGAATAAAGGTTTTGCATTCTATAGAATTTTCCTCTGATACCATAGTGGATTTTTTTTTTTTAACCTTTTTTTTCCTCTAGGAAAACTGGGCATTAGGAGCAAAATGTAAAGCCCAAAACAACCATCAACAAAACAGACTATAGTCTGATGTGCTAATGGCCTTTAATAAACACAACCAGTTCTTAAGAGTTCAACTAATTGGTCTACAATAAAGGTCAGCATGCACAGAAAATATACTCTTTCCTAATTAGGCATTTTACTTTGGGCCAGAATCCAAAGTCATATACCAGTGGGAAACACACAGGTTTCTGTAGGCTGACAGATCTGGGTTGAAATTCCAGCTCTACCACTTACTGATGTGTGACCTTGAAGAGTTATCTGACCTCTAAACCTCTTACTTACCTTGAAAATGGGGAGGACATTTATTCTGGGGACAGTGGCGAGGACTCTACTGAAGGAGGCAGGTGCCATACAAATGTGAACACCGTCCTCTTCCCCACCTCTTCTACTTATTATTCCCCCCTTTTTTGTTTTTAAACAAATTTATTTTTAATTGGAGGATAATTGCTTTACAGAGCTGTGTTGGTTTCTGCCATACCTCAGCATGAATCAACCTCCCTCCTAGCCTCCCACCCCCCTAGACTGTCCCAGAGCACCGGGTTGAGCTCCCCGGACTATATAGCAACTTCCCGTTAGCTGTCTATTTTACATACGGTTAATCTTCCCTTCTTTTCTCTTCCTTTCTTCAAAAACCCTTCAGGAAAAATATACAAGCCCCTCAAGCATCCTACTAACTGATGACTTTGCAACCCAGAGGGCAGGACTTCTGAGGTCCTCACTGTGGGAGATGTTTAAGGTAAAAGCACCCTCTCTCTCTCTCTGCTCCAAATGTCTCAGAATCTGACTGTCCACCTTGCCAACAAACACAGCTTAAGCGACACTGATGCACAAATGATTAACAAATGCCCTGCCAACCATTAGCTTTGGGGCTTCCCTGGTGGCTCAGATGGTAAAGAATCTGCCTGCAATGTAGGAGACCCGGGTTCAAATCCCTGGGTCGGGAAGATCCCCTGGAGACGGGTATGGCAACCCACTCCAGTATTCTTGCCTGGGAAATTCCATGGACAGAGGAGCCTGGAGGGCTACAGTCCATGAGGTTGTAAAGAGTCAGACATGACTAAGAAACTAACACTTTCACAGAACTACTATTTCTATGCTACTATATTCTATTTCCTCTTATGCTATTTTTGGATAAATGGGTTGTATTGGGAAATCCAGCAACCAGAGAGACAAAGGAAGATGCTGATACTAAGCATATCTTTGTTGTGAAATGCTCATTATTAATTACAATGCGAATGAATTTAGTCATTTTCCTCCATTCTTAAAAACCTCACTATAGTATATACTATTTTTTTAATTTAGTATTAATTTACAATTCAACTATATGACCATTCTACAATCATGTTCACCTTTGAAACGCTTCACGGCAGTTTAATTTTAAACAAGACTATGGCATTGCTATTGTCATTATTCATTCTTAGAAGTAAAAGCAATAATAGCAGCATTTTACTGAACACCTAATAGGTGTCAAGCAGGGAGGGGCATCTACAAATATCTAATTCATTTTTTACAACTATGAAACAGTGACAGACTTTATTTTCTTGGGCTCCAAAATCATTGCAGATGGTGACTGCAGTCATGAAATTAAAAGATGCTTGCTCCTTGGAAGAAAAACTATGACAAATTTAGTGTATTAAAAAGCAGAAACATGAATTTGCCAACAAAGGTCCATATAGTCAAAGCTATGTTTTTCCTAGTAGTCATGTATGGATGTGAGAGTTGGACCATAAAGAAGGCTGCGTGCCTAAGAATTGATGCTTTTGAACTGTGGTGTTGGAGAAGACTCTTGAGAGTCCCTTGGATTGCAAGGAGATCAAACCAGTCTATCCTAAAGGAAATCAGTCCTGAATATTCATTGGAAGGACTGATTCTGAAGTGCCAATACCTTGGCCACCTGATGTGAAGAGCTGACTCACTGGAAAAGACCCTGATGCCAAGAAAGATTGAGGGCAGGAGAAAAAGGGGGTGACAGAAGATGAGATGGTTGCATGGCATCACTGACTCAATGGACATGAGGTTGAGCAAGCTCCGGGAGATGGTGAAGGACAGGGAAGCCTGGTGTGCTTGCTGTTCATGGGGTCGCAAAGAGCAACACGACTTAGCAATGGAACAGCAACAGCAATATCATTCTAATTTACTGATGAGACACCTGCCCAGATTCCCAAAGTTTATCAGTGTCAAAGCCAGAATTTCAGTCCACATAAATTTTTAAAATCACAGTCCATGCTTTTAGCCTCTCTGCTATTCTGCATGCACTCATCCAACAATATCCCCATCAACATTATCCCCATCCAACATTATCCATCAAGTATCAGTGTTTTGGTACCACAGCTTCCAGGAAAGACTGGGAGGAAAGGCTCTGATTACTTGGCCAGAGAATCCATGGGTGATCCCTTGATTAAATCCCAGGAGTTCTTGGTCTCGTCAGGAGAGAAAAGACCCGAGAAAGGAAAGAACAAATCAAATCACAACAGGTAAGTTAGAAGCTTGGCATCACATAATCTGAGTATCTTGAAAACATTTAAATGAGCTCATTTTATATCCCAAACAGGTTATCCAAGATGAGACACGTTGGTTCCTGCCAGCTGAGGGCACTAGGGGATCAAGTTGCAAACATGTGTCTCCATCCAATGGCCCGAGGAAAGAGATGTAACGAGAAAAAGATGGAGAGAGAAGCTCCCTGTAGTTGCCGCTGAAGAATTCAGTCAGCATGTGTGCGTACTCAATCATGTACGACTTTGCGACTCCATGGACCGCTGTCCGTGAGGCTCCTCTCTCCGGGGGATTACCAGGCAAGAATGCTGGAGTGGGTTGCCATTCCCTCCTTCAGGGGACCTTCCCACCCCAGAGATGGAACCTACATCTCTTGCGTCTCCTGCACTGGCAGGCGGATTCTCTACCACTGCACCAAGCCACAAAGAATTCAGAGATGATGACAAAAGATAAGATTAAGAGGGTATCTGTGCTTTATGTGAAAAGATAAAAAAAATCTGAAATAAAACTGAAGAACAGCAGAAGGTGGTGAAGGACAGGAAGAAATGAGGAACACAAGAAATATCTTAAGGACAAAAAAAAAAAAGCACTTTTGGCCTTTGACAGGGGTAGGCAAATGCCTAAATCTCCTAAATCCCCAGGACTGAAAATAGGATGAGATATCAAGCCATAATTACATTACCTATCGAAAGAATTTTGCAGATGTAGTTAAAGCTTCCCTCGTGGATCAGTTGGTAGAGAATCCATCTGCAATGCAAGAGACTGCCTATAATGCAGGAGATGCAGTTTTGATCCGTGGGTCAGGAGGATCCTCTGGGAAAGGAAATGACAACCGGCTCCAGTATTCTTGCCTGGGGAAATCCCATGCACAGTGGGACCTGGGGAACTACAGCCCATGGGGCCGTAGAGTCAGACAAAACTTGACTAAACCACCACTAATCAGTTTATTTAAAGTTAATCAAGATGAAGACTATTGTCCATGTGGGCCTAATCTAGTCCCAGGAGCCCTTTAAAAGCAAAGTTTTCTCCAACTGGTGGCAGAAGATGAAATCAGAGTAACTCCTGGAAGGCTGTCATTATCGGCTCTAAAAATGGAGGGAAAGACAGTCTGTCGAGGCTTCTAGAATGCAGAGCAGCCCTGGCCGACAGCAAGTAAGAAAATGGGGACCTCAGTCCTACAACCACAAGGAAATGCCTTCTTCCCAAAAGCTGGACAAGCTTCAAGGTATATGCTTCCCCAAGAGTTTTCATAGAAGAAACCAGATTGACCAATATTTTCATTTCAGTCTTATGAGACCCTAAACAGAGCGGCCAGCCAAGAGCCCCAGATCTATAGAACAATGAGCTAACAAGTGGATGCTGTTTTAAGCCCCGAAATGTGAGATAATTGGTTATATGGCAGCAGAGATGGTGGGAAGACAGAGGAGCCTGGTGGGCTACAGTCCACGAGGTCGTAAAGGGTCAAACACGACTTAGCGACAACAGCAAGCAGAACACTGTCTGACTTGGGTTCAGATCTTAGCTCTTGCCCCTTCTACAATTTGTGATCTTGGGCAAAGTCACTCGAGCTCTTTGCTTCCCCATCTGTAAGTGGAGAAGATGAAGCACAGCCCAGAAAGTTGCTGGGAGGTCAGGCTTAGCTGCCCGATCCTGTTCTGGGAGCAAGAATCAGAACCGCGGGATGTCCCTGAGGCTTCCCCCTGGTGGCTCAGAGGGTAAAACGTCTGCCTGCAATACGGGAGACCCGGGTTCGATCCCTGGGTTGGGAGGATCCCCTGGCGAAGGAAATGGCAACCCACTCCAGTACCCTTGCCTGGAAAATCCCACGGACAGAGGAGCCTGGAGGGCTACAGTCCACGGGGTGAAGCCCCCACGGAGTTGCAGAGTCGGATGCGACTGTCCGAATTCACTGTCACTTTCTCTCCCCCATCATGGCCACAGGCGGTGCCGCCGAACCAGAACAGCTGGGTTTTCACTCTGCTGGCTTGGGGGAGAGAGCAGACAGGGCACCGTGGGAGTGAGCGTGAAGGTCACCTGGCTATTCACAACTGTTGACTACTCACAACTCGGGGGCACAGAATCAAGGGGATGCCGAAGGTTAACTGAAGACAGATGCTGTGGATCACGGTGTCCTTAAAACCCCATCATTCCAAAGGTTGCCTGGAGAATCCCAGGGACGGGGGAGCCTGGTGGGCTGCCGACTATGGGGTTGCGCAGAGTCGGCCACGACTGGAGTGAATTAGCAGCAGTAGCTGAGGCAGGCTACAAAGAAACATCATACCTCAGGTCAAAAATTAGTAAATAAGAAGCTGGGGAAAGGGAAAGAAAACCAACGAGACACAAAGTGCATGGCGCTGGGACTTCGCTGTTGGTCCAGGGGGTTCAGACTTTGCTTTACAACGCAGGGGGTGTGGGATCCATCCCTGGTCAGGGAGCTGGGATCCCACTCGCCTCGGGGCCAAAAAACCAAAACACAAAGCAGAAGCAAGACTGTAACAAATTCAATAGGGATTTTAAAAACGGCCCATGTGAAAAAAAAAAAATTCTTTTAAAAAAATGAGTGGTATTAAGATCTTTTAACCACATCAAGGATGGTATTTGACCTTCTCAATGATCACTGAAAATAAGTACAAGGACAGTTACACCATTCCCAGGGAAATTTGCTGAGAAAAAAAGTGTAGACCTGGAAGAGAGTGCTCATGTGGGTGCTTACAAATGGCACACTGCATCATATTGAGAAATAATTGTTGAAAATACACCATGGACACATATTTCTTTCTCAATGTTTTTTTGGGTGACTTTTGCATAGTTTAAACTCAATTTTAGTATTTTTCTTCATGATTTGTATGGATTCACAATAAGAGCAGCTTTTGGTCTTATTTGTTGCTTATAGTATTTGCAACAAATAAACCAAAGAGATAATATCACAAAGGTATTTGTATAATTTTAATTATATTTTGACATGTTTTACATTTTTATGTAGTTTAACATATAGGTATATTTCCTTATGTAAAAGAAATGTGTATATATAACATATCTATATAGAATACAATTTCCTATCACTTTACTTGGGATGTATTTTTCCATCCGGGGACCACTAAATAATTACCTTTATTTTCTTGCAGTTTGTAACAGCTTAATTTTTTTTTAAACTCCTATTGGCTACTATTTACTATAGCTAAGACATGAAAACAAGCCAAATGCCCATTGACGGAGGGAAGGGTAACGATGTGCTGTATATACACAATGGAATATTACTCAATGACCAAAAGGAATGAAGTGATGCCATTCCCAGCGACATGGATGCACCTGAAGATTGTCACATTAAGTGAAGGCAGAAAGACAAACACTCTATGACATCACTTACCTATGAAATCTAAAAGACACAAATGAACTACAAATGTCTACAAAACAGAAGCCGACTCACAGGCATAGAGAAGAGACTTGGGATTGCCCGGATCGGGAGGGTGTGGGTGAGGGAAGGATTGGGAGTTTGAGATTAGCAGACGCAAACTATTATAAACAGGATGGATAAACAACCAGATCCCACTGTATAGCACAGAGAACTGTATTCCATACCCTGTGATAAACCATCACAGAAAAGAATATGGGAAAGAATGTCTAAATGTATAACACAATCACCTTGCCGGACAGCAGAAATTAACACGAAGTATATATCAACTATACTTCAATAAAAATTTTAAAAATAAGGTAACACTTAAGAAAATGAAAAGACTTCCTGTTGTCTAAGACTGCTGAATTTCAAAATGCACCTGAGGTTCGGGTCAAGGTTCATGGGAGCTGGTGTGGATAGGGTTCTTTCAGCAAAGAAAAGGAAGCTTTTTCCAAGACTGAAAAAGTTTAGATATTTGTTGTCTGGAGCCAATTCACTATTGGTCCTGAGAATAAGTAAACAGCTTCCCCATCTTCTCTCCCTAAAGTCCTCCCGTTGTCTCCGTCCAGCTGTAACACAGCTCTATCACAGTCTATCAAGTGTACCAAGCCGTGATCTAACGCAGAACCACTAAGCCGATGCTGAATTTGGAGTCTCGGCCGGAGGCCTGCCCCTCCCGCCCTGCTCTCCTCACTTGAACACCTGCGTGTGTTTGCACGGAGCTCAGCAGAGGCGCCGCCCTGAGCTCTCATAGCCATCTGGAGGGCAGCAATTTTCATCTACACTTCTCTCCTACTGAGTTAGCAACCCCAGTTGAAAAACAAACATGTAAGTATTTTCATCACTGGCGGCTTTTATAGCCTAAAGAGAAAATTAGGTGCTTCCATCATAAAGTTACCCATAGAAAAACTTCTCATCTCTGCAGGAGTTTACCTGGCGAAGTGTAACCAAGGGCAGAGAGAAGGCACATGAATTTATGTTAGACACACAGTGAGAAGACCTGGAATCTATTAGGTCAAATTATACCTGGTGTTACCCACAAGTGAACATTACCCTGGACTTAGACTCCAGTTCAGGATGCTGAGCGCTTTATAAACAGTCTCCCAAATCATGTTGTCTCGGGTCGAGAGGGGGTCAGAAGGGGCTCCCCTGGAAACACTTCTCTCTAGGGGACACTTGCCCCATCAAGGGGCCCATTCCCATGGCAACCAGTTACCAGGCCAACAGTGATGCCCCCAAGTCAGACCTTCCTCCCAAATACTCTTTTCCCATGTCCTCTTCTGTGACTGGTGTCTCCCCCTCCCATCATCTCACCCCTCAAGCAAGTGCTTCCCATTCCATGACACGCCACATACCCCGAGTCTCAGCCCCCGTGAACCCCCATGTCTACCTGACTCTGGCTCCAAGACCTGGACCCTGGGGACCCCCAGTTCACACCCCTAGCGGAGCCAGGAGTGCGGGGCGTCCAGGAGGGGATGTCCCGGCACAGGAGCGGGAGTGAGGGCGGTAGATGTGTGGCGTCACTGCCACAATAAGAGGGGGGTCTGGGAGGGTGTGGGGGGCTGGGATACAGGGCAGCTGGGGCCACCTGAAGAGGACAGGAGTCCTGCTTAGCCACGACATTTGACACCATTTAGCATAAGCTCCATCGTTGACCAAATGGGACTCTTTAGCCACAAAGCATGAGCTTAACTGAGCTGAAAATGTACTTTTCAAGTCCTTGACATGACATTTCCCAAACAGGGGAAAAGGTACATTAGCTTGGGTGGGGGGACCCTGTTTCAAACCCAGGGTTTCAAAGCACGCCTCTGGTCAGGTTAGAGCTCCAGGCCCAGCGTTTGGACTCCACACAGCTGCTACCCCCATGGAATACGCCAGAAGCCCGTTTCATCTCAGAAACTCCATCCCCAAGAGTCACAGCTGGCCAAGGGGTGGCTTCTCTCATACACTCTGAGAATCCCCATCTCGCAAGAAGACATGTATTTTTGGAAGCAACTTAACTGTCCATAGACAGATGAATGGACAGAGAAGATGTGGTATGTACACACCATGGAATATTACTCAGTGATTAAAGAGAATGGAGTAATACCATCTGCAGCAACACGGACGGACCTAGAGTCATCAGCCTAAGTGAGGTGAGTCAGACAGAGAAGGACAAATACATCACTTATATGGAGAATCTAAAAAATATATAGTAGAAGTTCCCTAGTGGCCCAGTGGTTAGGACTCTCCTTTCACTGCCAAGGGCCCAAGTTCAATCCCTGCCTGGGGAACTAAGATCCTAAGCCACAGAGCATGGCCAAAAAAATTCAATAATTTTAAAAAAGCTTTTAAATGACACAAATGAATTTATATACAAAACAGAAACAGACCCCCAGACACAGAAAACAAACTATGGTTACCAAAGAGGAAAAGGTGGGGAGGGATAAATTAGGAGTTTAGGATTAACATATGTACACTACTGCATATAAAATAGGTAATCAATAAGGACCTGCTGTAAGCATAGGGAACTCTATTCAGTATTTTGTAATAACTTACAAGGGGCAAGAATCTGAGAAAGGAGATACACACACACACACACACACACACACACACACACACACACACACACATATGTTGGCTTAGAACTCAACATTCAAAAAACGAAGATCATGGCATTTGGTCCCATCACTTCATGGCAAATAGATTGTGAGACAATGGAAAGAGTGACAGACTTTATTTTCTCAGGCTCCAAAATCTCTGCAGATGGTGACTGCAGGCATGAAATTAAAAGACGCTTGCTCCTTAGAAGAAAAGCTATGACCAACCCAGACAGCATATTAAAAAACAGAGACATTACTTCGCTGAAAAAGGTCCATCTAGTCAAAGCTATAGTTTTTCCAGTAGTCATATATGGATGTGAGAGTTGGACCATAAAGAAAGCTGAACTGAAGGATTGATGCTTTTGAACTGTGGTGTTGGAGAAGATTCTTGAGAGTCCCTTGGACTGCAAGGAGATCCAACCAGTCCATCCTAAAGAAAATCAACTCTGAATGTTCATTGGAAGGACTGATGCTGAAGCTCCAATACTTTGGCCACCTGATGCATAGAACTGACTCATGCATAGAAAAAACTCTGATGTGGCAAAGATTGTAGGCAGGAGGAGAAGGTGTATGACAGAATGAGATGGTTGGATGGCATCACTGACTCAATGGACATGAGTTTGAGCAAGTTCTGGGAGCTGGTGATGGACAGGGAAACCTGGCGTGCTGCAGTCCTTGGGGTCACAAAGAGTTGCACATGACTGAGGGACTGAACTGAACTAATATATGTGTGTGTTTGTGTGTGTGTGTGTGTAACTGAATTACTTTACTGTACACCAGAAACATAACATTGTAAATCAACTATACTTCAATTAAAACAAAAATCAAACTATTTTTTTTTAAGATACACATCTTTTAACGCTTTACACTTCTAGGAAAACACAGCAAGGGCCACTATCACACAGAATGAATCCTTGGGAAGATAACCGAACAGTTAGTTTTCACCCTTTGCAAGCTTCCACTTGCAGCCCTCGGGGAAGAAAGATCTAGGGCAGAAAGAAGCACTGTGGGCTACTCCCGAGTGGTGACTTTCTATTTCTTCATTGTGTTAGGCACTGAGTTCAGCACAGGGGCCAGAACCCAGTCAGTGCCTCGGACACGTCTAGGGTGGTGGAGCGGCCACCCCGAGGAGGGCGATGAGGACCTGTGCTTGGCAACTCCCGCCCCCCGCCCCACCAGCTGCCTCTACAGCCTTGGGACGGCTGCTTGAGCTCAGCGTCCTGTTCTCATCTGTACATTTAGGCTGCTGAGCTGAACCTCTTGACTGCCCCTTGGACCTTTAGGAATTCCAAGATGCTTTGAAGCTGTTTTCTGACAGGCTGGCGGTCACACAGCTTGAGCAGCACCACTTTATTATTGATGGATAAGATGAGCCACTTGGCAAGAAGAAAATGTCTCATTCTTCATGGAGCCAGATAAAGGTACATTTTTATCTATCTTCCCCAATCAGTTCAGTTCAGTCTCTCAGTCGTGTCCAACTCTTGGCGACCCCATGGACTGCAGCATGCCATGCCTCCCTGTCCATCACCATTTCCCAGAATTTACTCAAACTCATGTCCACTGAGTCAGTGATGCCATCCAACCATCTCATCCTTTGTCATCCCCTTCTCCTGCCTTCAATCTTTCCCAGCATCAGGGACTTTTCCAATGAGTCAGTTCTTCGCATCAGGTGGCTGAAGTACTGGAGTTTCAGCTTCAACATCAGTCTTTCCAATGAATATTCAGGACTGATTTCCTTTAGGATGGACTGGTTGGATCTCCTTGCAGTCCAAGGGACTCTCAAGAGTCTTCTCCAACACCACAGTTCAAAAGCGTCAATTCTTTTGTGCTCAGCTTTCTCTATAGTCCAACTCTCATATCCATACATGACTACTGGAAAAACCATAGCCTTGACTAGATGGACCTTCATACCAGATAAATGTATATTTTTTATCTATTTTTTCCCATCAATACATACAATTAACCAAGAAAGTTAGATCTAACTTTGGGAATCTATAGAGTAGGCAGTGGAAATAGAGGTCTATGTTTTGAAAAAATGGCTTAAAAACTGGGCTAGCAATGCCTTAGCTTTCATAACAAGCAGCCATCAAATATTTGCTCAGTGCAGAAACGCAGGAATAAGTGGCTTCACAGTATAAGAGATTTGGGAGAAGTAATACATCTTCATGATTAGATTCCATTTCCCTGCAGTTTTGTTGTCTTTGATGTTTTATTCCCTAAAGACTTCCAAAGCATTCAGGCCAATTAGGCTGGTTTGTACACAGCCTTTTTCTCAAGCCCAGTGTAGTAGAAATTCAAACAAACACACGCTGTCTGCCCATTGGGCTCTAAAGCCTAAAAAAAACAACCAACAGCCTTTGCAGTAATAACCGTGTCAACTATTTCACAGTATGAAGGTTTCCGCCGAATGGCAGTGGGTGGGATGCAGTCCGTGGTCCAGAGCATCTCCTGGATTAAATGTTTTCTGGCCGTTCTCAGAGGAGAAGAGCAGTTAGTCTGCATTTAATTTTTAAATCACGCTTCATCCCCTTCTGCCTCTATACAGCCACACGCGGGGGAAAAAAAAATTCCTGTTGCCGCTGCTACGCATTCTTTCTCCAATTCTTCTGGGCTGTTCTTCCATTTCTGTTTAGAACAGCTAATCTCCCCCAAACCTGGGTCGAGGGCAAGAGGCACATCTCACTCATCCCTGATCATACAAACAGAAAGAAGGCATGGACACCATTAACCCCTTGAACGATAGGCAGCCACAGACCCGAGAAAGGTTCAGGAAACATGTGGTATCTATTTCCCACTCATTCCAATGAGTTATTACAGGTTACAAAAAAGCTACCATAGAGTCCCATTTAAAGAAACTCAAGCCAGAAGTTTTTAAAGGATGAAGGTTAAAGCCTTCACTCTTAAATCTGTATCATCATAGACATTAAAAAGAGGCGTGTTTCTGTACTACATGCTCATGAGAAGAAGCAGGGCCCTTGCCAAAGCACTTTTTCTGTATTAAAAAAAAAAATCAGTCCTGGACTCTCCCATGATGGCAAGCTCTCCAGCATCTCAGGGCACAGAAGTGCTAATGGGAAGAGGATGGTTCTGAGCCCAGTAACTGGACATTTGCCTGGCTCGCTCTGTTGGGGTGAATAAATTCTGACAAGTTTGGTGCCTGGGGGAAAGGCAGAAGGGAAGGGTTTCAGAGACTAGTCAGGTCTTTAGATTTCCTATATTCTAAGAATAAATTCAAAGTTGAAAACAGAGAATTCAGAGCGTACAGTCTTAAGAAATTAATAGCACCACAGGGACTTGAAGCAGTTGGTTTGGGCACATTTGCAGGAATCCCCACCTCCCCCTAAAGGCACTGAGCAGCTTCCCAGCAACTGAACAACATGGCTAACTGGTCTACCTGACAAATGTTCCTCCACCCACCTATCCCTAAGTGTGCAGAATTTACAGAAGTTTGTCTTCTACCAGTCAAAAGCACGAGCTGACTTTAAGTGCAATCCTTTACATGCGAACTTATTTTATTTAAAAACTATTGGTTAGTAACACAAAAAAGAACTTGTATCATTTGCAGGCACAGGGTAGGGTGGGCTGCATTCCATACTTGACCTTGTTTTTTCTTTTTTTTTTTTTTTTTTTTTAGTATTTATTTATTTGGCTGCAACATGTGAGATCTTTAGTTGCAGCATGCAGGATCTAGTTCCTTGACCACAGATCAAACCCAAGTCCCCTGCATCGGGAGCATGGAGTCTCAGCCACTGGACCACCAAGGAAGTCCTGCACGCCCGTCTTCAAGGTGCGCTTGAAGCAAGAGGGAGCAACAGGGACGTCTGCCCTTCCTGGGGTGGTTCGAGTCGTCCTCTCCTGTTTGGGACTGCCTCTCCCCAATTTCCTCTAACAGCAAGGCTTCTCAGACTTAACATGCCTCTGAATTACCTGGAGAGTTCGTTAAAACACAAATTGCTGGTCCTCCCCTCGCCCTGAGTCTCTTGTTAAGGAGGTCTGGGGAGGGGCCTAAAAGTTGCGGATCTGATGATGATTCCCTAGAAGATGCTGCTGTGGCTGACTTGTGGACCACACTTGGAGAGCCGCTGGTCTGTGTGGTGAGGGCAGAGACGGGACAGGACACACAGGGCTCCCACGGGCACTGTTCTCTTCTTAGCTCCCTCAACAGCAGCCGAAGGAAAGTATCACGTAAGAGGAAGACCCGCGGCTTCCCACTTAGGAGAGTAAATGGAGAAGTGACGATCTGAAGCAAGGGATGTTGGGATCAGATGTTTATATAGTTGTTAATGTTGAAATGCAATGGCATGGAGATGATGGAATCCCTTCATCAGGAAGTTACGAAGACTAGAGGAACTTCTGGTTTCAATATTATGATTTAAACCGAAGATGGGGGCGAGAGGGTGGTAGACCAGTCCCTCCCCATCCCACGACAGGTGAAACTTTTCCTTTTCTACCGGCCTAGATACACCAGATTTAACAGCCTCTGGATAAAGCATGAAACCTTAATTCTAAACTACATTTTTGTCTTAAAAAGTAATCTGGTTACGGATAGACTAAGTGGAAAATAATTTCATTAAGACGTAAAATATTTAGAGTGGTCCAACTCCAAGAAAGAAAAAGATAAATGGGGAAAGGCCTTGGTATCCATGTATGTATTGACTCCAGGACCCGCTTTGGATACCCAAATCCTCCGATGCTCAAGTCCCTTATATAAAATAGCACAGTATTAGCAAATAATTTATGTACATCCTCCTGGATACTTAAATCATCTCTAGCTTCCCTGGTAGCTCAGACAGTAAAGAATCTGCCTGTGATGTGGGAGACCTGGGTTCGATCCCTGGGTTGGGAAGATCCTCTGGAGAAGGGAATGGCTACCCGCTCCAGTATTCTTGCCTGGTGAATCCCACGAACAGAGCAGCCTGGTGGGCTACAGTCCATGGGGTCACAAAGAGCTGGGCATGACTAAAACATTTCACTTTTTCATACATATTTTTTATTCATATTTTTTTAATACAATGTAAATGGTATTTAAAATTGTAATAAATACAATGTAAATGATATGTAAATAGTTGCTGGCATAGCAAATTCAAGTTTTCTTTTGGGAACTTTCTGAATTTTCTTTTCCCAGATATTTTGGATCTGAGCTTGGTTGATTCTATGGATTCAGAACCTGGGGACACAGAGGGCCAACTGTACTAAAAATCCTCTATGAGCCACCATGAAATCCTCCCTTGATTGAAATCACTTTCTTTCTTACTTGTCAGGGCCAGAAGAAGTATGTGTTCTTTAGAATCACAGAAAACATCCAGTCAACAGAATCCATTTGCACAACCACAAAAGGCATACACTTGCAAGTCAAAAATCTAGGGAAGAAGTTACAACCTACACATTTTCAGGATGAGCGTGCAAAGGATTATGAAGATGTCTGTCCACAAGGAAATCAGCTGGTTAGCAATCCTAGAAGTGGGAAGTAGGGGGTATAACTTGTACTGGGTTGGCCAAGAAGTTTGTTCGAAATCCAACTGAATTTCTTGGCCAATCCGATAGGTTGCCTACTCTTGCTGTAATAGGGAAGAACCTTTTGTTTTCTATTACAAGGTAAGCACTAAAGGGATGTTGCCTATAAGCTTAAATTTATACACAATGACCCAACTCTTGGCACTCTGCCTCCCAGGTAATGAACGTTATGCTAAAATATCTTTGTTTCTGTTAGTCCTAAGTCGCTTCAGTCATGTCCAACTCTCTGCAAACCAGGCTCCTCTGCCCATGGGATTCTCCAAGCAAGAATACTGGAATGGGTTGCCATTTCCTTCTCCAGGAGATCTTCTCCACCCAGGAATCAAACCCTCGACTCTTACATCTCCTGTACTGGTGGGTACTTTACCACTAGCGCCACCTGGGAAGCCTTGTTTAGCTTACCAGGCCCACCTGTGAATGACTGCAGGAGGAAGAAATGAACACATCCCCTCCGGAGACCGATGGGAACCAGGCAATGTTTGACTTTAGTCTACAAGAAGCCTAATTTCTAACTCAGGCAAGCCGGTTCTTCGGGGCATGAGCTCACCATTGTCTTAACGGGCTGGCTTTCTGCATAAAGTCGTCACTACTTGCTCCAACAACTCATCTCCCAATTACTGGCCTGTTGTGCAGCGAACAGTACAAGCCGAGACTCCATCACGTTGCTAGGAAGTGGCCATTAAGACAGAAATCGGTGTCACCGAGCTGGGTGGGATAACTATGTCTCTGTCCCCATCAGGTGAAGCTCCTGTTCCCCCGATGAGAGAGGAAGTGTGCGGCGGGGGGCGGGAGGGGGGACTCCAGGGAGCAGCGCTGGCCTCCTGCCCCCGGGCCTCTGGAGCTTGGCACCAGACAGTTAACTGGACGTGTTGAGCAGGCTTTGCAGAAAATCTGTTGGATGCTAATCTCCTGAAAAGCGTCCAGCCGCATTGCTGACCCCACATCTCGGAACGCGGCAACGCTCACATGTGGGAGCCCACATTCTTTCCAAGCGGACACTTCACACTCGAGCAGTAATGAAACGCAGTGTGGCTGGAGTCATGTGTGTGTCGTTCCAACTGGAGATAAACAGACCCAAATGTGCTGTCCACGCTGACCCCGCTCCGCGTGGGAAGCCTCGCTTGGGACATTTTTCACATTGCGGAGTATTTAAGATTTTAATGGCCCTGTGACTACTGTGCTAGAATATTTTATGATCTCTGACCCTCAAAATTGCTCTTTGTGGGGTTTATTTTGCCTTACATGGTTCAACAAGAGCGCTTCTAAAACCGAAAAGCTCTTGAACCAAATATTGACACTGTTCACTCTTCCCTGGTCCTCACGAAATATGTGCTCTTTGCTTCCGTTCACTCCTCCTCCCTGAAACCCCCACAGAACTCAAAGGGGCTTAGACGTGCTTTCCTTCCAGAGTGTCTGAGGCTTCTACACAATTAAAATTCCATCCATCCTGAACCATCACAATAAGATAGCAGAACAGATGCGGTTCTTGAACCTAGCAGAGAACCACAAAGAAGAGCAGCCTCTCAGTGTCTCAACTTAAAAAGAGACATATCTCACGCTACTTCATAAGATGACGGCAACCGAACTAAAAAATAGTGTCGACGAGCTCCAGACCATTTCACATGCCTGTATGTCAGCATGTAGCTTTGTAATCCAAAAGATAACATTTCTGAACTCCATATCAGACATGGCATTGACAATGAGCTCAGAGGTAACTCTTGCTTCACTGCCCGGGTGTCAGATGAAATGACCCAAGTAGTTCTTTGATACAGGACGGACTCAGGCAGCTGAAAAATGTATGCCAGGTGTTTTTTTTTCCATGCAATCAATTGCATCTTGGATTGGATGAAATAAGGTAATCTACCATGTACTACTGAATCAATATAATTACATTTTATCCTCGTGAAATGAGGGTTCTGACCTCAAGGACCACATGGTACCCCTTTTTGTATTCCAAGGTAAGCACACTTCCTGACATGCAAATCTGGTAGCACCACAATGGACCTAACATGAGAAGAACATGCAGGAAGCAATAAGGAGTTCACTCGAGTGAGAGCTGAGGGACCTACTCGGATGGGTTGTTTCCCTTTGGGGAATGAGACTCATCAGTGGAGGGACCAGGTCTCTGCGTCTCCCCGGTTGTGTCCCAGCCCCTGGCAGCATCCAGCGTGAAGCAGGCACTCAGCACAGACCCGCTGGGGCCTAACCCGCTCCTCCCCTCCAGCACACACGCTCTGAGCCAGGAGGCCACATGGGCCCCACATCAACCCGTCTCAGCATCTGGAGAAAGGGCGTTGGCTCAGAATGTCCCTCTGGGATGAAGAAACCGTGGTGATGCTTCAAGGGCAGAAGGCCATCCAGAGAAAAAGTCTCAGTCCATTCAAGGACACCACCACGGCCCTCTCCTCTGAGCAACCTGCTCAGAAGATGCCCCTGTTGCCAATGGCTACACCTTCTCCAGGCTTCCCCGGTGGCTTAGATGATAAAGAATCTGCCTGCAACGCAGGAGATCCAAGTTCAGTTCCTGGGTTGGGACAATCCCCTGGAAGGAGAGGGTGGTGGTAGTGTCCCTGAATGGACTGAGATGTCTCTGGACCATCTTCTGCCCTTGAAGCACCTTCTCTGCTGATCGGGTGACCACCCCACCCTCCCCCTCCCGATGAAAAAGTCTAACCCAAGCTTATCAAATAGCAGTGTTCTAACTCAGTCATGCTTCAAATTCAAGGTCACACTGAACTCTGTGCCCAATCCATTAATTCTGACCACCGTATGGAAAGGCCCTGACTTGTGACTATGCCAATCCCTGGAAACCAGGGTTCAAAAGAGACGAGCTTTCAGGGCTAACACCGGGGCTTCCCTGATGGCTCAGATGGTGAAGAATCTGCCTGCAATGCGGGAGACATGGGTTCAATCCCTGTTTTGGGAGGATCTCCCAACTCAGCGACTCACAGGACTATCATTAGTCTCTGAATGACACTCCATGATACAAATCAACGGCCTGCAGGAGGACAGAGACACATCTGTTTAATCCGCCCCTGCAGGGCTGGTGCCAGGAACACAGAGGGATTCAGTATTCATCGACCCAGTGAAGGAAAACTTCCAATAGGACACTCCTCTCACTGCACTCAGTCAATCACAGTTTTCTTTGAAATCCCAAATATCTGTAACCCAGAGGGCTTCTTCCTTCCTAACTGATCATAATAAGAGATGAACTGAACTAGGTGAATGAACTGTCTCACATAAGGTTCTCATTCAAGCTGAAGGTCTCGTGAGCCGTCCACCAAATGCCTTCTAAATGGCCTGCTGGCAAGCTCTCCGTGTCCAGGAAGCTGATCTGTAATTTGCCCTCTGGATCCCTGTCTGCTTGAGGGTACCCTGTATCCCCCACCCCCCCACTGATAGAAAGGGCTTCCTCCAGCCCTGGGGCCAGCACACATGTCACCCTGAACCAGATCAAACTGATCCTACCCATCGGTTCTACAACGACCTGCACCCCATCGTGCAAAGCTGCTGCTGCTCCTCCTGCCGCCCCATCCCCTATGTCTTCTCCAGAGACCACTCTTAGGAGAGGCCCCCCGGGGCCCACTCCGGCGGAGACCCCGTGGCCATCCAGAGGTGTCTGGGCTGCTGCCTTGCTCTACAAGCCCCAAGCTCGCACCGGGCCCAGGCTGGCACACCTCTCTCCCCAGCTCAGGGGGGAAAGCCTAGAGAAGGGCTTCTATTCTGCTCTATTCTCTGGACAGACCTCCTCCACCCCTGAGCGGCCAGGTGAGTCACCTGAGATCCTCCGGGATGCCAAGCCCCTGGGCAGAGCATGACTTGGCAGCGTCCATCGTCCCAGGCCTCCCGTCCGACCACTGCCGATCCCCGAGCTCCACGCTGGCCAGAAGGAAACGATTTCCTGTTCGCCTGGGTCTGCTCTTAAGGCTGCATTCAGCCCCAGCCCGGCCGAGCCCGGCCCGAGCGTCAGAGCCCACAGGTGCCTCTCTCTCGAATTTCCCAGTGCGTCAGGGCTCCGCGACAGAGACCCGGACTGAGGTCCAACGGTACCAGGCGATGCCAGAGAAACAGAAGACTGTCTCCCAGAAAGCAAACAACAACACAGTCAGGGAACTCGGCAAGCAAGTTTCTGAGAGGACAGGGTTTGAGTTCATAAATGCTCTATTGAAAAAGTGAAGACAGTCATCAGGATGAAGCAATCACGCTCATTCGCACAGGAGGACTCATCCGTGTGGAAGTGTTTTTCCCCTCATCTCTGCCTTCGTTACTGCATCCTGGAAGGGAGAAACATTTCTACTTCCAATAAGTGAACAAATGAGAACAATCTCAATTCTTCAAGTCTCCCTCCGAGGGGAAGTGAGCTGAAGTTTTTCCCTAAAACTGACAAAGAAAAGGTTGGGCTGGACCAGCTCAACTGACTGGAGTCAAGGTCAAAGTCCAGGATTTGTGGCCTACCTTTGTTTTGTTTTATGGCCACAACGTGAATACCCACGCCTGACTAGTTCAGGCAAAGACTCGCTAGCACTAGAACATATGCATTGACTATAATTCTTTAAATTAATGAAATATTATTGGCAGTAATCCCACTCCTAGGCATATATCTGGAGAAAACTAATTCAAAAAGACACACGCACCCAATGTTCACAGCAGCACTATTTACAACACCCAGGACATGGAAGCAACCTAAATGTCCATCAACAGAGGAATGGACAAAGGAGATGTGGTACATATATAGAGCGGAATACTACTCGGCCATAAAGAATGAAATAACGCCATTTGCAGCAACATTAGAGATTGTC
The DNA here is from genome assembly GCF_963930625.1 of Muntiacus reevesi. NCBI lineage: Eukaryota > Metazoa > Chordata > Mammalia > Artiodactyla > Cervidae > Muntiacus > Muntiacus reevesi. The sequence goes on from NC_089268.1 coordinate 47,767,934, forward strand.
ACAGTAAGTGAAGTTAAGTCAGACAGAGAAAGACAAACACCTCGTTATCACTGATATGTGGAATCTAAAGTATGATACAAGAACTTATCTACAAGCAAAAATAGACTCTCACACACAGTAAACACACTTATGGTTGTCAAAGGGGAAGGACGTCCATGCGTGTGCTCAGCTCTGTCTGATTCTTGTTGACCACATGGACAGTATGTAACCCCCCCAGGCTCCTCTGCCTGCAGGGTTTCCCAGGCAAGAACACTGGAGTGGGTTGCCATGTCCTTCCCCAGGGGATCTTCCTGACCCAGGGATCAAATCCGCACGTCTTGTATCTACTGCATTGGGAGACAGATTCTTTATAGCTGGTGCCACTTGGGAAACCCAAGGGGAAGTGGGGGGAGGATAAATTAGGAGTTGGGGATGACGTGTACACACTACTATATACAGAATGATCAATCAGCAGGAACTTTCTGTATAGCACAGATAATTACACTCAGCATTTTGTAATAACCCATGAGGGAAAAGAATCTGAAAAACAGCAGTATATACTCAGGTGCATATGTATGTGCTCAGTGTCTTGTAATGACCTGTAGTGGAGGGGTATCTCAAAAAATGTGTGTGTGTGTATGTGTGGCTGAAATGCTTTGCTGTTTACCTGAAATTGACACAGCCTTGTAAATCAACAATGTTTCAATAAATTTTTCTAGAGATATCAAGGGAACATTTCATACAGAGATGGGCTCAATAAAGGACAGAAATGGTATGGACCTAACAGAAGCAGAAAAGATTAAGAAGAGGTGGCAAGAAAAGAACTGTACAAAAAAGATCTTCACAACCCAGATAATCATGAAGGTGTGATCACCCCCACTCACCTAGAGTGGGACATCCTGGAATGTGAAGTCAGGTGGGTCTTAGGAAGCATCACTACGAACAAAGCTAGTGAAGGCGATGGAATTCCAGTTGAGCTATTTCAAATCCTGAAAGATGATGCTGTGAAAGTGCTGCACTCAATATGTCAGCAAATTCGGAAAACTCAGCAGTGGCCACAGGACTGGAAAAGGTCAGTTTTCATTCTAGTCCCAAAGAAAGGTAATGTCAAAGAATGCTCAAACTACTGCACAATTGCACTCATCTGATACACTAGTAAATTGATGCTCAAAATTCTCCAAGCCAGGCTTCATCAATATGTGAACTGGGAACTTCCAGATGTTCAAGCTGGTTTTAGAAAAGGCAGAGGAACCAGAGATCAAATTGCCAACATCCACTGGATCATCGAAAAAGCAAGACAGTTCCAAGAAAAACATCTATTTCTGCTTTATTGACTATGCTAAAGCCTTTGACTGTGTGGATCCCAATAAACTGTGGCTAATTCTGAAAGAGATGGGAATACCAGACCACCTAATGTGCCTCTTGAGAAACCTGTATGCAGGTCAGGAAGCAACAGTTAGAACTGGACATGGAACAACAGACTGGTTCCAAATAGGAAAAGGGGTATGTCAAGGCTGTACATTATCACCCTGCTTATTTAACTTATATGCAGAGTACATCATGAGAAACGTTGGGCTGGATGAAGCACAAGCTGGAATCAAGATTGCCGGGAGAAATATCAATAACCTCAGATATGCAGATGACACCATCCTTATGGCAAAAAGTGAAGAAGAACTAAAGAGCCTCTTGATGAAAGTGAAAGAGGAGAGTGAAAAAGTTGGCTTAAAGCTCAACATTCAGAAAACTAAGATCATGGCATCCAGTCCCATCACCTCATGGAAAATAGATGGGGAGACAGTGGAAACAGTGGCTGGCTTTATCTTTCTGGGCTCCAAAATCACTGTGGATGGTGATTGCAGCCATGAAATTAAAAGACTCTTACTCCTTGGAAGGAAAGTTATGACCAACCTAGACAGCATATTAAAAAGCAGGGATATTACTTTGCCAACAAAGGTCTGTCTAGTCAAGGCTATGGTTTTTCCAGTGGTCATGTATGGATGAGAGAGTTGGACTGTGAAGAAAGCTGAGCACTGAAGAATTGATGCTTCTGAACTGTGGTGTTGGAGAAGACTCTTGAGAGTCCCTTGGACTGCAAGGAGATCCAACCAGTCCATCCTAAAGGATATCAGTCCTGGTGTTCATTGGAAGGACTGATGCTGAAGCTGAAACTCCAATACTTTGGCCACCTGATGTGGAGAGCTGACTCATTTGAAAAGACCCTGATCCTGGGAAAGATTGAGGGCAGGAGGAGAAGGGGACGACAGAGGATGAGATGGTTGGATGGCATCACCGACACAATGGACATGAGTTCGGGTGGACTCTGGGAGTTGATGATGGACAGGGAGGCCTGGTGTGCTGCAGTCCATGGGGTCGCAAAGAGTCGGACACGACTGAGTGACTGAACTGAACTGATTGAATCAACTGGCTTGAAACACAGTCATTCCAACTAATACTTCCACTATGTTCATAAACACGGAACTAAAATGGTCAATAAAAGGAACCCCAGAGTCGCTGAAAGTGAAAGTCGCTGTGTCCGACTCTTTGCAACCCCATGGACTATACAGTCCATGGAATTCTCCAGGCCAGAATGCTGGAGTGGGTAGCCTTCCCCTTCTCCCAGGGGATCTTCCCAACCCAGGGATCAAACCCAGGTCTCCCGCATTGCAGGTGAATTCTTTACCTGCTGAGCCGCAAGGGAAGCCCCCACAATCACTAAATAAATACATAAACTCACTCCCTAAAGGAAAACAAAAGTCTTTAGGTAGGAGGAGAGCTACCACTGAAACCCCGGAGCTTCATAAGAATAGAACCCAGAAATCCCACCATACAGATCTGGTTTAAGGCCCAGCTTTCCAGAAGTGGAGTGAGAAGCGGGAAACAAAGGAAGAGCAGTTTCAGGAGGTAAACGTTAACAGATTTTGTGAGACAAAACGGCTCAAAGGCAAAAGCCAACGTGTGGGGAATGTGTGCGCTCCAATATTTTATGGACATTAATGATTAACTGCAAAGTTTTCCACTGGAACTACTGAACCTCATGAGACAATTTTCTTCTAGTCTGCATGTAAGGGCTCTTTCCTGAAGAGTCCAAAGAATGTTCATATTTATCATCTCATTTGTCTCTACTGCTTACTGTGAGGTAGGAAGGATCAGGATTGTCTCGTTTTACAGTCTTGATAGTAGATGAAGTCTAGTGCCCACGTGACATGTGTGGAGGGGCTCACAAGAGGAAAGAGGATGTCAGAGAGTAAGGAAGCTGCTTTTAGATAAAACCCATGTGCATGAGTGCGCGCGCACACACATACATACCCCTTCCTTTAGATGACAGCATTTGCCTCTTTGGGATAAGAGAAGATAAAGATCTTGATAAAGATGATACAAACAACACAGAAACTCAAAAAGCATGAGCCCTTGAACCTCCTCAATTCAGGACTTCATTCGTTTGGCACGTCTGCTTTCTTGATGGCACCTGACCTACTGATATCTGCACTTATCCATAAGCAGTGGGTTCCCGAAACAAGTGGGAAAATGTTCCCTATCAAGCGAACAGGCTCAGCTGCAAGTGAAGGTGGGGATTAAAATCAGAGCTTTCAAGGTTTAAAGATTCTCAGATTATAAGCTTTTAAGCCCTGTAGACACTTCTTTCTTTTAAACAAACTAAAATACAGGGGAATGTAGGTTTATGGCTGGTGCTGTTGTCAACTCTGGGGGACTTCGCAGGTGGCATAGCAGTAAGGAATCTGCCTGTCAAGGCAGGAGATGCAGGTTCGATCCCTGGGTCGCAAAGATCCCCTGGAGAAGAATACACAAGTATTCTTGCCTCGGAAATCCCATGGACAGAAGAGGCTGGTGGGCTGCAGTCCACGGGGTCGCAAAGAGTTGGGCACGACAGAGCACGGGGCAGTTGTCAACTCTAAATCAGGACTGTGTATTTATAAAGCGGAGCTGCTTAACAAGCTGATTCTCCGTTCCTTCAGATATTTTAAATCAGCCCCACGCTTATCTGGGGTTGGCACAGTAAGAGACTTTTTCATTTTGGTCTTTCTTCCTTGTTTATAGTGAAAATCTGAGGCCCACTGTGCAGTTTGCACAACGACACTCAGTTGGCATCAAATAGCCTTTCTTTGAAAAAAAAAATACATATATACTTATAATTTTTTTTCTCTTCAATAACTTCAGAAGGCCTTCCCCAGGTTAACCCGACTTACTGGCAGTGTTCAGAATTCAACTTTATACATGATTACTGATTTAGCATCCAACCCTGACCCCCTGCTTTGACTGGCGGGGCCTCAGTGACCACTGAAAATCCACAATGTAAATAACCCTTGAAATGGATAATTGCAAACCGAGTGCAGTAATTTTAACAAATTAGCTTGGCACTCGGGCCCCCCAGATGAGGTTATCCTGTTGAATAAGTGGCTCTCTCCTCTCTGCCTCCTTTGGAGACGCTGCCAGATTCTACCATCTGAACCCAGGAATTCGCAGTAGCCAAAGATTTCATGCTCTATGTTGGAAAGTTCGAGTAAGCTTGTTACTCTGAGGCTACTGACCAATTAAAATCAGTCCGTGATGTGGTGAGAGCGCGCGAGTGAGGTCAAGAGGTAATAATTAAAGATGATGTAATGAGATGATCCAACCTCCCCATGCTGCCAGAAGGCCCGGCGGTGACCACGCTCCTGCTCTGCCTGTATCACTCTGGTGTCTGGCCATGGAATCTGCGAAATAAAACCCCCTCTAATCCGAGCTGGGGTTTCTCTGGTTCCCAAGTCGAGGCTGGTCACTGTTAAGTCTGAACGTAAGAGGATTACTTTATAGGCCATCTTCCTTGGGCTACATGCAGCGTAGGGGCTGAGGACGGTTTAGAAACAATTCACATCCGCAGGTGTCTGGTGTGTCCACGGCCCCTGACCCCGAGTCCTGTGGGTGGCACAGACCTCTGCACAAGTGTAGAAGGGATTTCTGAGCCTGACCCTCAAGATGACCAGGCCTGGTGAGATGCCACTGTTTGGGAGCAGGACAACACAGGCCTGGGAACACGTGGAACACAAACCCCGTACTGGTGTGGATGTGTGCTGTGTCCAACAATGATCTGGGCTATCTGATGCAACACCAAGAAGGAACTGGACTGGGAGGTGGCCGGCCAGCGCCCGCTCAGAGCCTGCATGACTGAGAACAGGCACTTGTCCTCCTGTCTCAGTCTGCATCTGTAAGGCAAAGACCATGACCAAGATCACCTCTGCCATAGATTGAAAGCTCTGTTTCCCCGCCTCCAAATTCATACGCTGAAGTTCTAACCCTGACTTGCCGTGATGCTACTGGGAGTGGGGGCCTTTAGGAGGTGCTTAGGGCACAGAGGTGGAGCGCTCTTGAATAGAATTAGTGCCCTTTGAACAGAAACTCCAGGGAGCTTCCGGAGTTCCTTGTATACCACATGTGTGCTGTGTGTTTGTTGCTCAGTCATATGCAACTCTCTGTGACTCCACAGACTGTAGCCCGCCAGGCTCCTCTGTCCATGGGATGCTCCAGGCAAGAACACTGGAGTGGGTTGCCATTCCCTTCTCCAGGGGATCTTCCCAACCCAGGGATCGAACCTGGGTTCCCACACTGCAGGCAGATTCTTTACCATCTGAGCCATCACAGGATCCAGGACACAGGGAAAGCTGGCTGCCCAAGCCTGATTAGGAAGCAGATGCTCACAAACGCTGGATCTGTCACTGCCTAGAACTGGGACTTCCCAACCTCTAGGACTTGGGGGAACAAGTGTCCGCTGTTGACAAGCCACCCAGTCTATGACATTCCGTTCTAGCCGCCCTGACAACTGAGACGGTCTCCGTGGTTCCTGCTAAGCCCAGGGTGCTCAGCCCTCTGGTCTTGCATCCAGTTTGAAACTTATGACTCATGGCAAGAAGTTGGCTGATTTGGCCTAAAAGTAGCCCTTGGCCCTTAGCAACTTATTGACCAGAGACATATTAACACATCTTTTGTTACCTGAACGTTGTGGACTGGAGACATTTTAATATTCACTTACAAAACAAATCACCAGCCACAGGCATTTGTTTCTGCAAAACCCCCCCGGGTCAATAATGTGTTAAAATATAAGAAGGCTGATGGACTCCACAGAGATAAAGGGACTCCACCCATTTATGTCCACATATTAAATACAGGGCGACTGTTGAATCATATCCAAGACTTGGTCTCCTTAGTACTTCACTCAACCTAGCAAGTCAACTAATTAAGAGACTAAGATTACATAACGAGAGAGCTTCTAGAGGCATATTTAGCTTGAGGGAAAGGATGATAGAAGCATGAGGCTCATAAACACAAAGGCAGGTAGGTAGAAGTCACCCCATTCAAGGAGAAGGACGGACTGACACATCTGATTCTCTTTAACTGCTAATTTCTGCACTTCTCTCAAAACAGCATAATGGAAGAAATTATCATAGAAAAGTTCGCTTAGTAAAAAAAGAAATACATGTGAAACAAAACAAGTGGAGTGTGTAAAATCATTTCTCTTTCACCTTGGGGTCCTCAAAAGCGTGCGTCAATGCGCTGTTCTGTTGCTGTTAGTAATAAAGCTGAACTCTAAGAGATGAACCAAGCGATCTCTCGGCCCATGGAACTTACTACTCATGCAGTTTGTTCTCCAAGCAAGAGATTTACGGACCCAGTGAGAAAAATAAATCAAAGGCACGCCTGTGAATAATGTCCAACGAGAACAGTGGTGTGATGACATGTCGCCATTTGAAGTTTGAGGGCTTACTTCTCCCTCTCAACACCCACTCTTGGGTCTCACCTAGAACACAATTTCACATTGGAATAATTTATAAGCATCAATTTGCCAAGGTCGAATGCTAACCCTCACTTTTCACACGATGAATTCGTAGGTGCTTATTAGGATTAAAATACATCACCTCTCAGCATATTAGTTCTTTGGCTTAAATGCCAAGAGAAAGTTGAAGCAACTATACACTTCATTGCTCGGGGTTTGTAACAGCCCGTGTTTTGTGTGGTGGATGGAAGGGTGGGGGGGCTGCCTTGCTAGATTTATTTTGGAGCCTGAGGACTTAGGGGCACATGAAATAGAGCATACGTTTAAAATAAGCACCACCTGAAATTTCCAATGTGTCATCTCCACAAAGAGCCTGATGATGTATATTTGTTGTAGTTACTGCAAAGTTCCCTATTGCTTTACCAAATTCTCCTCATTATTGCATTTGTCAGCCTATGATGAAAAACACCACAAATAGGCAGTACTTTAAAGAAGACACTTAAGTCCAGACTCTTATAAGTTACATTGATAAATAAAAATAAATACCAACCCACAGGACCAAAAACACAACCCAGGGCTCTGTGTATGCACTTCAGACTGTGCGAATATATGAAAAAGAAAACCAATTATCCAGAAAGATTAGGATAGCTATGACTTGAGAATCGGATTTTTCACTAACAAAATGTAAAGGCTGGATTCAACTGTGAATCCAGCAACTTTTGTTAAAAAACAGTCTGCTATTAATTTCTTTATGGAGTAAATACTGTATGAAATGGAACTAAAATTCCATTATGTATTGAGTGTACTGAAAGTAATGCAGGGGGAAAAAAATGACATTGTTTTATAAGTATGAGGCTTTCTGGCAAAATAGAAACTACTTGCTATGATTTCCAGGCCCCATAAAAGACATTTGACACATATGGATAATTTTATCTTTTTCTAAACAGACTGTCCATAATATTAATATAATGGAAAAGAACTGAGGAGAGATTAGCTAAGATATTCTGGCATCAAGGCAAAGCCCAGACAAAGCTCATATTGCTACATAAGAGGAAGGGGGAGATGCCCATTAACACGCCTTCATGCAATGGCGTGGGGAGCCAGGTGAAAGTCATGTACCGTTTCCCCACCGAGGCAGGAGGACCTTGCCTGCAACAGAAGCCAGGCCTCCCCAGCTGTGATGGCTGCGATCTGGCTCCATCCCTCCCTCTGGTCACCAGTGAGATGCGCCTGGCAGCCCAGACGGCCCTCCCCGTCGTCTGTAGGGTGTGACAGTACTGACCCGCCCGCCCCGCCCTCCTCCCCGAATGCCTTTTTATTTTGGCTGTGCTGGGTCCCCACTCTAGCGGTGGTAAGCAGGGGCGACTCTTGAGTTGTGCCGCATAGGCTTCTGATTGTGGGGGCTTCTCTTGCTGTGGAGTTCGGGCTCCGGGGCACAGAGGCTTCAGTCCTTGTGGCTCCCGGGCTCCAGGGCACAGGCTCGACAGCTGGGCCCCACGGGCTGAGTGGCTCCAAGGTATGGGAGGTCTTCCTGGAGCGGGGATCGAACCCAGGTCCCCTGCATGGCAGGCAGACTCATCCCCTGAGCGCTTTCAGATGTCGTGCATTTGCGATTTTGTTCGGCCTCGTTCCCACTTGCATCTTCCCCAGGAAGCACTTCACCTCCACCCTGGGGACTCTCCCTGGACAGGCGGGTCCATCCGATCCCATGGTTAACCAGAGCTCCACGCAGTAGACTCCAGATCCTACACCTCAAGTCTTGACCTGGATGAATTACAGACTTGATTCCAACTGCTTGCTTAACAGCCCCCATGGGGACCTCCAACTCAGCACATGTCCAAATGAACTCATCCTTTTTCCTCCCAAACCCACTTGTTCCTCCTTGTGAGGGTTAATTGTATGGGCCACCTTGACCAGTCACGGAATGCCCACATAAAACACTGCTCCTGGGTGTATCTGCAAGCATTTCTGGATGAGATGAATATCCGAATTGGTAGAATGAGCCCAGGAGATCCCGATGGGGGTGGGCATCATCTAATCTGCTGAGGGTCTGAACAGAGGAGCACGTGCAGAAAGAAGGATCCTGCCCCTCTTCTCCTGAATCATTGCCTCAGTTGAGATACTTCATCTTCTCCTGCCTTTGAATGGGATTTGTTCCACTGACTCCTGGTTCTCAGGCCTTTGGATTCAAGACTGAATCACACCAGTAGCTTCCTGGGTCTTCAGCTCACAGACCCCAGGACTTTTCCATCCCACACGCACATGAGTCTATTCCTCATAACAAATACCTCAGTCAGTTCAGTTCAGTCACTCAGTCGTGTCAGACACTTTGCGACCCCATGGACTGCAGCATGCCAGGCCTCCCTGTCTATCACCAACTCCTGGAGTTTACCCAAACTCATGTCCACTGAGTCGGTAATGCCATCCAACCATCTCATCCTCTATTGTTCCCTTCTCCTCCTGCCCTCAATCTTTCCCAGCATCAGGGTCTTTTCCAATGAGTCAGTTCTTTGCATCAGGTGGCCAAGGTATTGGAGTTTCAGCTTCAGCGTCAGTCCTTCCAATGAATATTCAGGACTGATTTCCTTTAGGATGGACTGGTTGGATCTCCTTGCAGTCCAAGGGACTCTCAAGAGTCTTCTCCAACACCACAGTTCAAAAGCATCAATTCTTCGGTGCTCACCTTTCTTTATAGTCCAACTCTCATATCCATACATGACTACTGGAAAAACCATAGCCTTGACTAGACAGACCTTTGCTGGCAATGTCATGTCTCTACTTTTTATATATAAATGTATAATATATTGAAGTCTTCCCAGGGGGTGCTAGTGGTAAAGAACCTGCCTGCCAACACAGGAGATGCAGGTTTGACCCCTGGGTCCAGAAGATTCCCTGGAGAAAGGCATGGCAACCCACTCCAGAATTCTTACCTGGAGAATCCCATGGAGAGAGGACTCTGGCAGCCCACAGTCCATGGGGTCACAAAGAGTCGGACACAACTGAAGTGACCTAACAGACACACACATAATACACTGATGTACAATTTTAACATGTAAACATAGAACATGTGAACTTATATAAATATATAAACCCAGGATATAGTCTACCAGTTCTGTTTCTCTGGAGAACCCCGACCATCACAAGTTCATCACCTCCACTCACACACCCAAGGCAGGCGTCTGGCATCATCTTCAACACCTCCCTCCCTCCCCGCCTCTCCCCTTTCCAATCGGTGCTAAGTCCCCCAGTGTGACTTCCCTGGTGTCCTCCAAACTCGTCTGCGCTCTCCGCCTGCACTGCCGCTACCCCGCCCTGCCCATCTCACCCCTCTGCTTCCCATGGTCATTCTATCCCATGAAGCCACTATCCCTGCCGCCCAGTCCTGCTTAAACTCCTTCGATGGCTCATCATCACCTACAGGGCTGGATCGAGGCAGCTTCATGACAAACTGGCCCTCTGGGGGTAGGACCCTGCCTCCCCATACCCTTGGGAGAGCAGGTTGTCTTACACCCCGAAGTCTTACTCTTCCACCCCATCACCACCCAGCACACCATCCAGATGGTCTTCCCGGGCCAGCTCCTCCTTCCTTAGGACCCGACTTTGTCCACAGGCTTATCTAATCAGTTGAAGACCTTGAGAGCAGAAACAGGTTTCCCAGGTGATAAGAAACTCTGCCTCAAGACCACGGCAGCAACTCCCACCAGTGGGAATGCAACCTGTCCGCCACTCTGCAGATTTGAAACTTTCAGTTTCCACCAGTGGGTGAGGCATCACACAGGGAAAATCATTAACATCCGTCCACCTGTCCATCTATCCTCTTAGTCCTGCTTCTGTGACTGACAGAGGAACCTAGTCCTTGGGAGGTCAAGGAAGTCTGCCAGGGGACTGACTTTTAAATGAGAAGCGGGGACTTTGCTGGTCGTCCAGTGGCCAAGACTCTGTGCTCCCGACGCAGGGGGCCTGGGCTCCGTCCCTGATCAGGGAATCAGGTCCCACAAGCCGCAACTAGGAGCTTGCATGCCGCAGTAAAGATCCCGCAACTGAGACCCGGCGCAGCCAAATAAATGTTTTAAACCAGAAAAACAAGTTGCCATTGAAAAGATACACACACTTAACAAAATGAGATGAAGGGTGGGGAAGGATAAAAAGAAGACAGACGTGAAACAGACTAAGAGAGTAAAACTGATAGGACCTGGCAACTGCAAGGGGCAGGAACGGGGTAAGAGAAGGGAAAGAATTAAGATAACGCCCTCTTTGCTGGTGGAGGAAGCGAGTGTCTGGCGATGAGCTTCACTGGACAGGGAACACAGGCGTGGCAGGCCTGGGGGGACAGAATGAAGTAAGTTCCTACCTGTTGACTTTGAGGGCTCTGGGACTTTGGAGGGGTGATGTTCAGAGGGCAATCCGGAGGGTCTGGAGGGAGAACTCTGGGTCAGAAATACGGACTTGACGTGGGTTCAGGGACACTCAAGCCCCAGGAACAGGTGAGGTCGCCACAGAGAGCGAGAGGGGTGCGGAGGGCTGAGAGCAGAGCCCAGGGAACTCGAGCACGGCAGTCGGCTGGAAAGACGACAGAGGGGACGGGGAGCCGGGAAGGCAGAGGACAGACTGAGACTGGACATCGCAGAAGCCAGCGGAAGGCCGTGCTTGCCACGGGAGACACGGCAGGGCGGCGCGGGCGCCGTGGGGCAGGCTCGCTGGGCTGCGGGAGCCACGAGAACGCGCGGCGGTGACGCGTCTGCTGGGAATCACGCAGAGTCCGGCAGAGCGGCTGAGACCAGCGAAGTGAAAACTGCAGCAAGGCGTGCTTCTACCCGTGCCGGGAGATTGTAAACATCAAAACCCAAGTAAAGAGAAAATAAAACTTTGCCACCCCACGTGCAAAGAATGCAGCCCACATCCTTCTGGGGGAAGCCAGACAGGGCTTCCCTGGTGGCTCAGATGGTAAAGAATCTTCCTGCAATGCGAGAGATCCACATTCAATCCCTGGGTCGGGAAGACCCCCTGGAGGAGGGAATGGCAACCCACTCCAGTGTGCTTGCCTGGAGAATCCCCTGGACAGAGGAGCCTGGCGGCATACAGTCCACGAGGTCGTGAAGAGTCAGAGGAACACTCAGGAGCGTCAGCAGAGGGTGGGCAGGCAGGAGGAGGTGGTGCTGGCCCTGGGGGAGGCGGGGAGGCCTTCCGGGAAGGCGGGGTCCATGAGAGCATGTTTGAAAACTCAGGGAAGGAGAAAGCTGCAGAAAGGATGGGTTTGAACCCGCGGAGGGGTGTGAAGTCGAGTGGGTTAGAGGAGATGGAAGGGCTGGCACTGTTCGGCAGAAGGCATCCCAGCTCTTCCGTGTGATGGGAGGGAAGGAGGAAGAGGGGCTCCTTAGAGAAGATCAGAGACACGATGGCAGAAGACCTGCGGAAAGAGGAGTCTGGAGATGCAGCAGCATCTTACAGATGCTGAGAGGGGAACTGGGGGGCTTTTCTCTGTTTTGACTACAAAGGCCTGAAAGATCACGGTGGACACTGACACACTCGGCCAACACCACCGACTTGCTGCTCGCTACTGGAGGCTAGGAAACGTCTGCATACATTGAAGGGGCAGGAGGGAGGGGACCACGTGTCAAACACATTTGACAACAGACTCGAATAAACATGCACACACACACGTAAGAACAGCTTGCACACGAAGTCCTGAGCCAGCGTCCCAGCTCGGGGGCCAGGTTCAGAAACCTGGCTGAGTGAGGCAACTGGGAAAAACACAAGCGCCCTCTGGAACTCAGCACACCGCCTGGCAGATGGCACAAAGGGGGTGATCCCGAGTGAAGACCAGATGGACACTGAACACTGGCGACGCAGAGCAAGCAGGAGACGCGGTCGGGCCAGCAGCCCCCACCCCGGGGCAGTCGGAGCAGGTAACAGCAGCGGCCCCCGCGTCCAGCAGCTACTGCACGCCGGCCAGGGTCAGCACAGACCCTAAAGAACCTCCTGCATCTTGAAAAGACACGAGGGTCACTGTTTAAAAGCCAGCCAGGGAGAGTCTCAGAAGAAACCCTACAAGCTGGGAAACAACTTCCTTCCAGAAGGGAAGCTGTCAAGTCACTTTGGAAATGGGTGTTGAAGAGCAAGTCACTGATGCCCGTGACCCTCGGAGCCTCCGTCCGTCTGTCCGTCCGTCTCTCCCCTCTAACCCCATCCCCGTGGTTTCCGTTTGAGGTGCATGTGAACTGCAGTCTCCCGTGTTTCACTCTCCTCTGCGTTTCACTACCTACTTTTAAACTTCCGTCTACTCTTCAGTTCATTTTACTTCTCAGAGTATTTTTGGAGGCCCTTCTCCTTGACCTTTCTACGTAGATGGCTGCTAAGAGTCATGGGCTCTAAATCAGTCATCTCCCAACGAGGGTCCACAAATCCCTGGGGGGCGGGGGGTGACAAAGTCTTCCTGGAAGGGCATGAGCACAGATGGATTTTAAAAGTAATGACCTTTCCAGAACCTCAGTTGCCTTATAAATTGTTTCCTAAGCCTGACTGGACGGAGACTATAGCTGGTTCTCTTCTGCAGCCTCCACCTCCTCCTCTCCCTTCCAGAATCTTAAAGCACATTGACAGGGGAAGCATCCGGGGTGCCAAATAAAAAGAGTAATTCAAGTATGCATTCCCGAGGGAGAGCCCTGGACAGAAAAGTACAGAAAACTCTTCTTTAAAACAAACAGAGATGATACAGTAAGGGTGGGGATGTTTTATTTCCATCAGATGACAAATTCGCTGCAAAGCTCTTGCCTTTCCCATCCATCTATTTGAGAGTTTAAATTCAGAAGTCAGATGGTTGTTAGGAGGTACATGTTGACATGTTTACTTACACTGAAAAAAACACAGTGACCACACTTCTGATTGGTCTGCTTTGTTCTATAAGGCCTGGCTTTGCCACTGTTTGTTTTATATTGGTGCCCAGCTTCCAAACAGGAAAGTCCAGAACTTCCACATTTTGATGGAAATACATTCAAAGCATATGTATTTAAAGCATGCACTATAACAAAGGACCTTTAAAACTGTTTGTGTGAATAGGGACTCTTTCATTGTTGGATGAAAAATGTATGAAGGGGGTTCCTGGTTTCTTTACATGAGCACAGACAACAGTATCTGGATTACCTGACTAAGCCTCTCTCCATTCAGTGCCATATACAACCTGTATATGTACACACAACAGTAGATGCTGCGTCCCTTGAAGTCACTCTTAGTATACAGAGGGTTTGAAAGATCCCAGTACTTTCTATATTATTAATACATACAAACGATGACTCTTCTGTCTCTAGTACTTCTGAGCCTCTCTGCCCAAGAACACTTGAAGATCTAAATTCAATTGATTGAGCTCCACCAAAAGGTTTCTGAGGACGCCAACCTCTTTCATGGATTTAAGAAATTTATTTTTCCAAGACACACAGATGACAAATAGGCCCATGAAAAGATGCTCATCATAGCTAATCATTCAGTTTAGTTCACTCGCTCAGTCGTGTCCAACTCTTTGCGACCCCATGGACTGCAGCACACCAGGCTTCCCTGTCCATCACCAACTCCCGGAGTTTACTCAAACTCATGCCCATTGAGTCGGTGATGCCGACTAATCATTAGAGAAATGCAAATCAAAACAACGAGGTACCACGCCAGTCAGAATGGCCATCACCAAAAAGTCTACAAATAATAAACACTGGAGAGGGTGTGAAGGCAAAGGAACCCTCCGACACCATTGGTGGGAATGTAAACTGATGCAGCCACTATGGAGAACACTGTGGACATTCCTCAGAAAACTAAGAAGAGAGCTGCCATATGATCCAGAATTCCCACTTCAGGGCACATAGGCAAGCAAAACGATAATCTGAAAAAACACATGCACACAAATGTTCACAGCGGCACTGTTAACAACAGCCAAGACATGGAAGTAACCTGAATGTCCACTGACAGATGAATGGATAAAGAAGATGTGTGGTGTGTATACATACATACATACATACACACACACACACACACACACACACACACACACACACGGAATACTACTCAGCCATAAAAAAGAATGAAATAATGCCATTTGCAGCAACAAAGACAGACCTAGAGATTATCATCCTAAGTGAAGTGAAGTCAGACAAAGGCAAATATACGATATCACTTATACATGAACCTAACATATGACACATGGACATACCTATGAAACAAAAGCAGACTCACAGACACGGAGAACAGACTTACGGTTGTCAAGTGAGAGGGTCTGGGATGAGCTGATACAAACTATTATATACAAGATGGATGAACAAGGTCCTACTGCATAATACAGGGAACTATATTCAATGTCCTATGATAAACTATGGACTTTATAAGCAGCGCCAATGGTAAAGAACTTGCCTACCAATGCAGGAGACATAAGAGACGAGGATTCGATCCTTGGGTTGGGAAGATTCGCTGGAGGTGGGCGTGTCAACCCACTTCAGGATTCTTTCCTGGAGAATCCAAAGGACAGAGAACACTGAGGCTACAGTCCACAGGGTCACAGAGAGACGGACATAACTGAAGGGACTTAGCATGCACACGTGCACAATGATCGTAACGGAAAAGAATACAAAAAGAATAGATATACATCTAACTGAGTCACGGTCTGTACAGCAGAAATTAACACAACATTGTAAATAAACTATACTTCAATACAACTTTTATTTAAAAAAAGAAACGTCCTCTAGACTTGGGCAAGGACTTCCCATAACACTAGGGGCTGGCCACTCTTGTAGCTAAATATTAATCCTCAGTTTCTATTATTTCTAACAGGTCACATTTATCACCTGTGGTGTGAGGAAAGTTACACTTGAAACAGGCCACCAGCTTGACATAATTTTATCAAAATGGCTTTTGATTAAGAAAAATCAATTTAGCGTACTCAGCAATCCAGAAGGTGGGCAAAACCTGCCAAATACACGTGAGCCCACCACACAGTAAAATGGAAGGAGAACTCTAGAAGGGAAATGCCAGGATCCCGTGATTTATGGGATTCCGGGTAAGCACTCTTGTTATTACCATAATGAAAGTAATAAACATTCCATAGGAGTTAAGAAATACAAATTCCAGAAAAGTTCGACCCGTGTCGAATAGTTACTAAATTGAGAGTCTTCATTCCAACCTCACACACAAATATGCCAGAGTCAAATGTGGCCTTGACCCTTTCAGACAGAGCGAAGAGTGGCCAAACAGCCCGCCACACCGAGTTAGCGGCCCCTTGCCTTGCTAACAGGGCTTCAAAGAAACAGCTCCCCAGCTCCGAGGGAGTGAGGAGTCTAGCAGATCCCTCCTAGAGCTTTTTCGCAGCCTGCAACAATTCATCTGTCAAAAGAGCACATGAATGGGAAAAATCCACTGGCCGAGCCAAGGGCTGTGTTGCAAGTGTCTCAGATTTTTGATAGCTGGCCAAACACGCTTTTATGGATTGTTTTCACTCTCTTGGCTTTGCAGCCCCTCATCCCGAAATCCTTGATAACTATTTTAGAGGTGAGACTCCAGTTCAGACACTGACTCAACTTGGGCTCTTTTAGAGAGATCCAGGCACATTCTTCAGCACAGATGGTGGATCTGCATATGGACCGCTGGCCAAAGTACAAGTCAACACATTTTCCTTTCCCCGAGAGACGATCCATGCTTCTCGAGCTCACTGTTCAAGGACCGAGCCTCCCAAACTCCGGACTCCCGTCTCCCTCTTCTCCCATGGGACATCCGCCTCTCCCCACTGTCCTTCTCAGACCATCAGTGGAAAGGGAATGAGAGGAGGTTGAGCTCAATCAACTGAGCTCCACTGGGGAACAGATCACCAAACGAGGATGTCAATGCCATCACCCAGATTCGGGGTTTATCTCTGGGTCTGAATTATTCCTGTTCTTCCTACCTTGAAAGGGTCAAGGATGATTGACAGCTGGCTGCTGGTGAGTTCCAAGTGGGACAGTCTGTCACAGTAGCGGGCCCCCAAGAAAATCCTTGGGGTGAACTCAGTCACCCATATAGGACTCCTCTACTGATGCTGTGAGTGTGCATTACAAGCTGCAAACCTCTGCTTTTCCTTCTACTTTCTGGACTGTCTCCCAAAACACTCAAGAGGGTTTGCTTGTCCCTGGGGGCCATCTGTTCTAGGCTGATCGAACCTACAGAGGTTTGGGACACATACCCCAAAATTCTAAGTCACGGAAGGGCAACCTGCGAAGGTGATGGGAGCCTATAGCAACAGGTGCCGGTCAGGGGGCATGGCGTGGTGAGGAACGCGCGGGCTTCTACTAAGGAAGCACGCCAAGGATGTGAGCCCAAAGGTTTCCGGAGGGATTTTATTTAAAAAAAAAAAAAAAAAAAGGAAAAACAGACTGAAGAAGGGAAAAGCAGCTGTTTGGAAATAAACTGTAAAACATCTGTAGCACACGGGCAGAATTCTCCAAGCATGTGCATCCAGTTTTAAAGGGACCTCACCTTGTAGAAACAGTACTCCGACCGCGGAGCAGACACCAAAGGCAATCGATCCATCCTCCGAGGTGTTCCTCGTGGGCTGGGAGGAAGGTGTGGCCAGCTGTGCTCTGCAAGGGGCAAGGCCAGTTTCCCTGGCAGGCCCCCAGCACAGCTGTCCTCTACCATGCCCGGCCCCAAAGAAGGGAAAGTTCAAAGGAAGCTGAGTAACCCGGCCATCCCGACTTATCATGGATGGAGCTTAAGAAGCAAACATCAGGGACCTGCTCTCCTTCTACTGGGAAGCCTGAGCTTCTGCTTTGTGCGTTTTCAGGACTCCTTGGGATCCATTTATGACCAAAGGGAAAAGAAACTTTCTGCACTTTCTTTGGCTTCATTTGCATCACTGCAATAGAATTCAGAGATCTTTTTTTTTTTTTAATCAAGGTTCAAGGGTCTAAGTAGCTCAATTTATTTTTCAGTAACTAAGTTACCAGAAACTTGTAGCGTGGCTGTATTTATTTTCTAAACGAGGCTCCAAGTTGGCAGAGGAATCCTTGGATGGACGTATTTTTTCACGTTCTCTTGATCTCAGTGTGTGGAGATTCGCTTAACAGCTGTTTTATGTACAAGTGTTTTTTCAGCCACGTCCTCCCCCTCCATAAACAGACTTTTTCTTTCAAGCAAGAGAAGCCTGCAAGACACAACAAAATCCGCGCCTGCTCCTCACGCCTCTGCCAGCAGCAGACAGAAGAAGAGTTTAAGAAGATCGCTGTGTGGTGCGTCCCCATTTATTCCTTTCATAGCTTGAGAGGAAACTGGAGTTTAAAGGACAAGATGCTCCCCTACCCGCCAACCCCCAGGCTGCTCCCCTTGAGAGGATCGCCTCTCAAGAAGACAAATCATAATAAACATGCTAATTCTACTAAGTGTCTGACAATTCCAAATTTCAAACACAAAGACCCCTTTTCTCATTTATCAAAAAAGCTCTCAGCGAGGACTCAGAGTTGTGACACATGAAGAGAAAGAAGCCAATTAAGCATCACTCTTTAAGCTCTAGCTTTGTGTTAATCACAGCAATAATTCCTGACATTTTTTGAAACAACATTTATTTGAAGAGTGCCAAACTCAGTAAGCCTGTTCCCTTCTTTCCCTCTGTAGCCCTGGTGAATAGGAGACAAATCCTGTTTTTGTAAATATGAGGAGGGGATCGCCGTAGCCTTCTGGTATACCACCATGCTTTTTATTTATTTAACTTTTTATTTTGTACTGGGGTATATACCCAGGTGGTAGATCCAGGTCCCATCACTTCGTGGCAAATAGATGGGGAAACAAGGGGAACAGTGACAGACTTTATATTGGGGGGCTCCAAAATCACTGCAGATGGTGACTGCAGCCATGAAATTAAAAGGTGCTTGCTCCTTGGAAGAAAAGCTATGACCAACCTAGACAGCATATTAAAAAGCAGAGACAGCACTTTGCTGATAAAGGTCCATCTAGTCAAAGCTATGGTTTTTCCAGTAGTCACTTATGGATGTGAAAGCTGGACTATAAAGAAAGCTGACCACTGAAGAATTGATGCTTTTGAACTGTGGCAGTGGAGAAGACTTTTGAGAATCCCTTGGACTGCAAGGAGATCCAACCAGGCCATCCTAAAAGAAATCAGTCCTGAATATGCATTGGAAGGACTGACGCTGAAGCTGAAACTCCAATACTTTGGCCACCTGATGTGAGCAACCAACTCATTGGAAGAAACCCCAATGCTGGGAAAGATTGAAGGCAGGAGGAGGAGGGGCCGACAGAGGATGACACGGTTGGACGGCATCACTGACCTGATGGACATGAGCTTGAGCAGGCTCTGGGAGTCAGTCATGGACAGGGAGGCCTGGTGTGCTGCAGTCCACGGGATTGCAAAGAGTCGGGCACGACTGAGCGGCTGAGCTGAACGGAGACCCAGGTGGCGCCAGAGGTAAAGAACCCACCTACTAATGCAGGAGATGTAAGAAATGTGGGTTTGATCCCTGGGTCGGGAAGATCCCCTGGAGGAGGCCTCAGCGACCCACTCCAGTATTCTTGCCTGGAGAAGCCCCATCGACAGAGGAACCTGGCAGGCTGCAGTCCGCAGGGTTGCAAAGGGTCAGTCCTGACGGAAACGACTTAGCACGCATGTGCATATCACCGGCTAACAATGTGGAGGCGGTTTCCGGTGAACAGCGGAGGGACTCAGCCAGACATACACGTGTATCCATTCTCCCCCGACTCCCTCCCAGGCAGGCTGCCGAAGCACACCGAGCCGGGTTCCCTGCGCCGTTCTGCAGGTCCTTGCTGCTGATCCATTTTGAACATAGCAGCGTGCACATGTCCATCCCAAAGGCCCTAACCATCCCTCCCTCCCACCACGCCCGGGGGCAGCCGTAAGTTCATTCTCTAAGTCCCACACTCTGCAACCTCGTGGCCCTCCTCCAGCTGCCTGGAATCGGTGTCCGGGGTGGCGGGGGAGTCTGTTTCCTCCAGAATCCACTCAAACTTTCTCATCTCCATGACTACCCCTCTCGGTTTGCCAGCGAAGTATTAGCGATTCCTTGCTGAGTAGGTGGCGGATGACTCTAGGGACCTCCCCTTCCTGCACTTGCAAAGCCCACCTCAGACCCTAATAAACACAAACCCCTCCTCCACTCCCTCAGCGCACGCTGGAGCCCTGGAAGGAGGAAGTGGCCGGTGAGCGGTGATCCGAGGTAGGAGGCAGCCTGTCTCTGTGGGGACCGCCTGGTCCCTCCTTCCCGCCACTGCTCCTCCAAGCTCAGCGTTAGCATCTACTGAGAAGTAAGAACATTTCTCACACTCCTTCCAAGATCAAGCTACTACACTTCCTTCTCTTCTGTGTTTGAGCTTCTCTCATGCTTGTATAAAATACCATCATTTGAAATTCGAAAGATTTTCTAAGAAAAAGCAAATTTTGCCAAATGTGTTCACTGGTGTGTGGGAGGGGAACTCTGGAAAAACTTTCTGGGGTATGAATTTTTTAAAATGTATCTTGGCTCAGAAAAGCTTTGTTTTGAAATACTACTGGTGATAACAGTCTGAACATATGACTAGCACCTGATCTAAACACACACTCAGACACACACACACACCTAGACCCGTTCAGGTATACTTGAAGATGGCCAATTCATTTCAGAAGATATTGGCACTGAAGATGTCTTTCATATTTCTTTTTAAAAAAGATTTGATTTACATAATAAGCAGGGGAGATGCAAGAAGATAAGCCATACATCTAATAATGAAATGCAAAAGAAAAAAAAATGTCAACAATCACAAAAGCAAACTGGAGAGGAGGAAGCCACATGAATGTTAGAAATAAAGGCATCTTAAGACATGGAGAGGAAACCATAAACAAAAGAGAAAGACTACCCACAGGATGGGAGAAAATATTCTCAAATAATGCAACCAACAGGGGATTAATCTCCAAAATTTACAAACAGCTCATGTGGCTCAGTATCAAAACCACCACCCAATCAAAAAATGGGGAGAAGACCTAAATAGAGATTTCTCCAAAGAAAACATACAGATGGCCAATGGGCACAAGGAAAAAAATGCTCAACATTGCTAATTTTTAGAGAAATGCAAATCAGAACTACAAGGAGGTATCACTTCACTGAGGTATCAGTCAGAATGGCCATCATCAAAAAGTCTACAAACAATGAATGCTAGAGAGGGTGTGGAAAAAAGGGAGCCCTCCCACACTGCTGGGAGGAAACTGGTGCGGCTATTGTGGAGAACAGAAATGAGGCTCCTTAAGTAATTAAAACTAGAACTACCGTGAAAGTGTTAGTCACTCAGCCGTGTCTGACTCTCTGCAGCCTTATGGACTGTATATAGCCTGCCAGGCTCCTCTGTCCATGGGCTTCTCTAGGCAAGAATACCAGCCATTCCCTTCTCCAGGGGATCTTTCTGACCTAGGGATCGAGCCTGGGTCTCCTGCACTGCTGGGAGATTCTTTACCATCTGAGCCACCAGGGAAGCCCTAGAACGACCACACGATCCAGGAATTCTACTTCTGGGCATATATCCAGAGAAAAGCCTTGTTCAAAAGGATACATGCACCTCATGGATGGCATCACTGCTTACGACAGCCAAGAACTTAGAAGCAACCTAAATGCCCATTGACAGGTGAATGGATTAAGAAAATGTGGTATAAATACACACAATGGACTGTTACTCTGCCATTAGAAAGAATGCAACGTCATTTCTAGCAACATGGATGGACTTGGAGATCATCATACCAAGTGAAGTCAGACAATTATCATACGATATGATTTATATGCAGAATCAAAAAAATGGTACAAATGAACTTAATCATAAAACAGAAACAGGCTCACAGACTTAGAGAAGGAACTTACGGTTACCAGCAGGGAAGGGTCGGCAGGAGAATAGATTGGGAGTTTGGGGTTGACATGTACACACTGCTATATTTAAAATGGATAAAGGGCCTATACTGTCTAGCACAGGGAACTTTGCTCAATAGTCTATAATAACCTAAATGGGAAAAGAATTTGGAAAAGAATTTGAAAAAGGAAAGATACATCTATACATAAAACGGAATCACTCTGTTGTACACCTGAAACTAACACATTGTTAATCCACTATACTTCAGTACAAAATAAAAATTAAAATATAAAAGAAAACAAAAACTAAAACTTATGAATTGGTTATTTCTGGAATTTTCCATGTATTGTTTTCCAATGGCAGCCAACCTCGGTAACTCCACAAAATAAACTCACAGATAAGGGTGAGGGGCTACTATATACTGTTTGGATTAGAAAGTTGCAAAGGGTACAGGATAAAAATACAACTGCTCACTCACATTTAGCAAACACTTATTGCCTGCTTACTAGGTAGCAGCAATATGGGACATAAAAGAAGGACTTAGATTAATTCAAGGATTAAGGAAAACTAAGAGTTTGCAGGGTTTTCCTTAGGTTTTAAAAAGAAAAAAGGAACCAGAAATGCTACTGGGGTGGGCGGTCAGTCTGGTACCAGTGGTGACACCCTGGAGACACAGAATTAAACTGGTCACAGATCACACGGGCGGGAGCGTCTCGGCTCCCAGAATAAGTCGTGACAGATGAGCGCCACAGCTAAGCAGAAACAGCACCGAAATAAACGACGGGGTGTGTGCGCTATCAGATCCGCCTTTAGTCAAACACACGCCGCCACACACGGCCGTGAAGCAAGGCAGGATGAGGTGAGCCAGAGCTGCAGCCTGGCTTCCCAGAGGCAGGGGGGAAGGCGCGTACGGGCCAGGCACTGCCCCCGCGCCCCGGACACCACAAAAAGACACAGCGGGCACCAGGCAGGGGCCGTTTCTCAGCGGCCCCTCCCTGACCTCAGATGACATCTCCTCGCTCCGTGAGTGTCCTGCCGGCTTTGGCGTCCCTGTCTCCAAAACGGGGCTCCTGGCCTCGTGGGAGCACCTTGCAGAGGCAGGGGATGAGCCCACCTGGGAACACTCTGGAAAGCAAGCCACTCTCTGCACGAGTCATAGCGTTTCACGATCACTCTCAGTTAAGGACGCTACTTGCAAATTAAAAGCTCCTTAGAGATGCAATCCACGCAGGTGGTGATGAGTGGAGGCAGTAACTTGAGCACCCCCCCCCCCAGGGCACTGTGGCAACTTGGCACCATGGCCAGCACACTTGAAGGCCGTGTGCGCACCCCAACGCACTGTGCTCACTCGAATGCAGCGTGCTCGCTCCGATGCACTTGACTGTAGTGTCTGGCTGGCTGGGCGCCTGCCACAAACACCTGACAGGCCGCTATAACCTGGGAGATCGGGCCAGCGCTCAGGTCCTCTTGCTGAACTCCTTCGCGAGACCCACGGGGATCCAGAAATTGCCAAGATCATCTCTGGCCACCAGCAGCAGAGTCAGGAAACACTGCCCCTCCTCCCGTGGTTGCATGGTGTGCCTAATGTTATGCTAACATCACAAATACCTGAACACCTAGATATCTGAGGGCCTGGACTAGCAACTTAAGGGAAAACAAACAAGTTTGACAGCACCTACTCTCAAAATGCTTATTGTCTTATTGGAGGAATAAGACACAAAGGAAATCCATCCTGAATATTCACTGGAAAGACTGATGCTGAAGCTGAAGCTCCAATACTTTGACCACTTGATGCAAAGAGTCGACTCCTTAGAAAAGACCCTGATGGTGGGAAAGATTGAGGGCAGGCGGAAGAGGGAACGGCAGAGGATGAGATGTTTAGACAGCCTCACCAACTCAATGGACATGCTGTTGCTGTTGCTGCTAAGGCACTTCAGTCGTGTCCGACCCTGTGCGACCCCATAGACGGCAGCCCACCAGGCTCCCCCTCCCTGGGATTCTCCAGGCAAGAACACTGGAGTGGGTTGCCATTTCCTTCTCCAATGCATGAAAATGACAAGTGAAAGTGAAGTCATTCGGTCATGTTCGACTCTTCGCGACCTCATGGACCGCAGCCTACCAGGCTCCTCCGTCCATGGGATTTTCCAGGCAAGAGTCCTGGAGTGGGGTGCCACTGCCTTCTCTGGCAATGGACATGAATTTGAGCAAACTCTGGGAGATAGTGAAGGGCAGGGCAGCCTGGTGTGCTGCAGTCCATGGGATGGCAAAGAGTTAGACATGACTGAGTGACTAAATAGCAAGAGAAGAAGATAACCAGCAAGGCAAGAAGATGACTGAGTATCACAAGAATGAGAGAGAGAAGAGAAACACCAGATGGGGGAAGAGTCTGGTGTCCCGGACATGGACACGAGACAAGCTCTGCCTTGACTCATTCAGAGCAACAATCTGGGAAGTCACTTCATAGAACCAAACTTCAGGGAAACAGGGCGGGGTTAAAGCAAGACCATCTTGGTAACTCCCAGGTGATCCAGTGGCTAAAACTACACTCCCAGTGCAGGCCTGGGTTTGATCCCTGGTCAGGGAACCAGATGCTACATGTCCCAGCTAAGACCCTGGTACAGTCAAATAAATTATATGTGTGTGTGTGTGTGTGTATAAAACAAGACCATCTCAAACTCTTCTCTAGGTATGAGATCCCAAGACCATGACAGCAGTTCCAATTTCTCTACTTCTCTCAAGCTTTCCCTGCCCTTCATTTAAAGAAACTTATAGACACTGCAGCCACAGAAGCAATGCCTAGGAAACAGCTCCATGCGTGCTCACTCACATAGAGGCAGAAAGCTCCAGCGGTCAGGGGTGGGATTTGGACTCAAGACACCTGGACTCTGCTGTCGCTGACTCTGAGGCCTGGACAAGGCACTGTGCTGCTTCAGAGCGTCAGTCTGCTTATCTCTAACATGGGGTTAACACCAAGGCCAATGTTAACTGCATCGGACTCAGTACAGGTTAGCTGTTGATAACGTTTGTGTTTTAATGTCACACACGCACACACACCTATTTCCCTACAAGACACATTTACCCCCCTGTGTACTCCCGCTGCTGTGAGACGAGGGAGCCTGAAAGGTCACCTCCTCGTCACATCTGGTCCAACACGCCTCTCCCCACAGCCTCCAACTGTGCTCTGAAGGTCAGCCGACAGCCAGTAAACAGTTATTTAAAGTAATTTCCAAATGGCACAGTTGCCCACTCCGGGGAGATGCGCCTCTGAAAGCGGGCAGGTAACGGGCCTCCTGAGCCAACAGGTAATGTTCCTTATATAGAAGTTATTAGCACTCATTTTGGGAAGGGAGGGAAAACAGAAGGGCCGTGCCGTTGTTATTTGACCTCTTGGAAGCCAAAGGAAACACCGACACGTATGCAGGCGCGTCCCGGGCGGGACGGGAGCCACAGGGCCCAAAGTTGCTGCCGCCCAGGCAAGCGGCCTCCGAGGAGGGTCACTGAGCCACCCCAGCTTTAAATAGAGAGGCATGTTTGCACAGGGAACTAATTCAGTAGTTCTGATGTGTTTGCTTGGGTTTGACGCCTTACTTTCAGCTTTTCCCCCCTCTCCTGTTTATTAAAATAATGATGATGCCAGAGAGATACAGGTCTTCATTAGGCTGATGTGTTGGTTTTGCTTTATTTTCACACTGGCTCCAGCTCCTCCGGCTCTTCCCAGCTTCTCTCCCCTGCCTCCCTCCCCGAGTCTGCAAGTGCCAGACGTCTTCTAAGAAACAAGGCCCTCCCTATGTCTGCAGCTGGCCTGCGGGAGCCCCGTGTGCCCTCCGTCTCCCCGTCCGGTACAGGCACCTGAGGGAAGGGCTTGCTGCAGCTGACCAGGGTCCCTGGAGGGAGGTGAGCCACCGAGGGCTCTAAAGAACATGCTCCAATAAAGCAAGTATTCATGGATTACTTTGTATAATTTTTTAAAACCACAGTGCGTAAAAACGTGTCCTCTCCCCTAACCTGATGTGTGCGTGTGTGTGTCTGCACCTGTGAGTGTGCAGTGTGCACACACAGGATGAGTGTTAACGGCCTGGCGGCTGAGGAGCACTTGGGGGCCACCTGCCGGCACCCAGGGTTGATTTGGCCAACCTGGCCTCTGTCCTTCACCTGACCGTGCCCCCTGATCAAGAAGATGCCTCCCAGGTCAAGGGCAAGCTTCTCAACTGGAAGATATCCTTCCTTGATGGGGCATAGGAGATGCCCCACTTCCCGAGGGACCCCGAAGGTGAGGCTGGCATCCAGAAAGTTATGGGACTGTCTTGAGCTCTTCAGCATCAACCGTTTCTGGTTATGACTTCTTTGTCCAGGATTACTGAGGGTGCTTGACCTTCTAAGAAGAGGTCTTGGACTATTTAAATATCTATTCAAGTTGTGACTATATTATACGCCCCTACCTGGTCCATTGGACTCTCACCCGGCTGTATGTCTTTTCTGTGTACATACATCCTCTCCTCTTCTTTTCACGCCTACTGTCATGAGGAGCTCAGGGTATGACCTGTCTTCCCATATTGACAGGAATGGGAATGTAAGATACATTATCTAAACATGTGTTATACTTACTACTCTCAATTTGACAACATGGACTATAGCCCACCAGGCTCCTTTGTTCATGGGATTCTCCAAGCAAAAATACTGGAGTGGGTTGCCATTCCCTTTCTCCAGGGGATCTTCCCGACCCAGGGATTGAACCTCGGTCTCCTGCACTGCAGGCAGATTCTTTACCATCTGAGCCACCAAGGAAGCCCCTAATTTGACAACTACCAATAGTAAAGTTGGGAAGTGAGGTGTAAGAACGAACTGGGGGAGCAGAATACTGAGGAGACAGCCCTGGTGACCCAGTGGACGCTGTGAGGTTCTTCCTCCAGAAACACTGGAAATTAGCAGGGGGCTTGATGACAAAATAAAGAGGAGGAGTTCCCTGGGCACCATCCTTCCTCTTGGAGACCCAAGAAAACCAACCTATATCTAGAAAGAGAGAACCTAGGGTCGTGTCACTTCCTCTGCTAAATTTATCTTTTGTAACATCAAAGTCTCTATGAAAGTCTCTTCTCTAGGTTCTAACTAAAGTTCCTGGCCAACGTGGAAAACTGAAAGGGGCAGTGTGAGAAGTCCTCGCAAAGTCTTCATGTATACCTTGGGCAACTATCTCAACAAGGGATTCCTGGGCTTCCCTGGTGGTCCAGTGGTGAAGAATCTGCCTGCCAATGCAGGAGACATGGGTTCTATCCCTGGGTCGGGAAGATCCCATATGCCACAGAGCAACTTAGTCCATGAGCCACAACTCCTGACCTCTAGAGCCCGGAACAACAACGAATGAGCCCATGTGCCATTAACTACCGAAGTCCACACACTCTGGAGCCTGTGCTCCACAAGGGGAGAAGCTACAGCAATGAGAAGCCTGAGGACCACAACTAGAGGATAGTCCTCTCTCATCACAACGAGACAAAAGCCTGAGCAGCAGCAAAGACCCAGCACAGCCAAAACGAAATAAATGTAAATACGATTACATAAAAAACACCAGATTCTTATTTCAGCTCTGAATTTGACTTCATCAGTAGTCAGACATTATTTCCAAGCACTGTAGTACTCGCCTTTGACTTCTTCTCTTGGCGACATAACCAACTAAGGATGCTGTCTAATGGTTTAATTGATATTTTTCAAGAAAAATGTACAAAGTCTTATATTTGAAGAGCTAGTTCATCTTAATGTGAGCAGAATGAACAGAGTTACTAAAA
Organism: Muntiacus reevesi; assembly: GCF_963930625.1. Classification (NCBI taxonomy): domain Eukaryota; kingdom Metazoa; phylum Chordata; class Mammalia; order Artiodactyla; family Cervidae; genus Muntiacus; species Muntiacus reevesi. Next base: position 47,795,297 of record NC_089268.1, read on the forward strand.
ATGTTTGCCGTCTCTTCTCAAGTGGTGACGAATAAAGATGCCTTCTTTGCTGCCCTGAATGTTTACCTTAGTTTTAGAATCACAGAGGAGAGATTATAAACACTGAACTAAGTCACTGGAATTGATGAAGAACCTTAGCAATTTCCTCCCCAGTAATCAAGAAGAGCTCACGTGACCCGGACTGCCAAAGCAAGGAAGGTCAGCTTTGACTGGAATGCAAACAGCGGGAAACAGACAGAGCTGACCTTCCACATTCCTGCAGCTGGGGAACGTGAGCCTGGGTCCTTGCACTCTGCCAGTGAGAGGCCAGCTTCATAGGCTGAGGATGCATCATCTTCGTGGGGACTTCACTTTACTCTTTAGATGATAACACATTACATTAACAATGGGCTTCCCTGGTGGCTAGGCTGGTAAAGAAACTGCCTGCAATGCAAGAGACCTGGGTTCAATTCCTGGGTTGGGAAGATCCCCTGGAGAAGGGAAAGGCTGCCCACTCCAGTATTCTGGCCTGGAGAATTCCATGGACTATACAGTCCATGGGGTCACAAGGAGTTAGACACAACTGAGCAACTTTCACACTTTTACATTAAAAATTATCAAGGTGTATTATGAACAGAAAGCAAAATCTGCGTGATTTTTTGAGAGAACCCAAGAAATTTGGAAAAAAGTATCTCAGGCCCTCAGTGGTGGCTGTGGGTGCTCCAGACATTTCCAGAGCACAAGCGGGATCTCCATAGCCTGCAGACACCAGGTAACTGACTCATCCAGGTGGCCACAGAGGGATGCCAGTGACTCGACTCTTACTGAGAACAGTGTTGTGAATTCCTCATCTCATATTTCTCCCTGGCACCTACCAAGGGGTGGAACATCCCCTCTTCACCTCAATTCCCTCCAGCCACCCTTGGCTTCCAGGTGAATCTTAACTCAACTGTAGGATCCAGGACAATTTCTCCCTGACCCCCAATCCCCATCTGCGTGTACCTGCTGGTCAGGGCTGATATTAATATTTATCCCCTGGCCCAGGACCCACAAGTTCTGTCCATCCTGTATCCCATGGTATAATGTGTGGCACATAAAAAGCACACAATAAATATCTGTGTAATATGTGAAAGAACGAATAAATTTGCAAAGCAGGGCGTGAAACCCTGCAACATTCCACAGCGTGAACCTGAGGCTCACGGCTTTCTGGCGATGCTGGTGAGAACCCATCATAGGGTGCTTCTCTCCAAGGCCTCACACTCTTGGTTCATGATAATAACAAGGAGTAAACAGCCTCCGAGGATCTGGAGAATGAAGGACATCCCCCACCATGTACAATGAGGATGGCACGAGAGGTTAAACACCCGCCAGCTACAGCTTGGCTCAGTGAGGACTCATCACAATGAGTGGGTGGGTGTCAGGACCACCTGAACTGCGCCCACAAAGGGGACATCCCACCAATTGCGTGCCATGGAGCCATCCCTCAGCCCAGGAATAAGTCACGCAACCGAGCTATTAGGATAGCACTCACGGGGCCAGTAATAACTCACAGATTTAGACCTTTAAAGCCAGAAGGGATGCCACAATGATATTTTCAACCTCTATCTTTCCACAAATGAGATGACCAGGACCAGCCGTTGCTAAATAACTCAGTGAAGTTTAAGACTGCAGAGCAAGGCCTGACACCTAACTCCTCTGGTTCCTAGTTCGGTATATGTCTCTTACAACATCACTCTGCTCAGGCCTTACATCTGCTGCTGAGGCTTCTAACACAAGTATTTTGAAATTGCTTTGAGAGATTCTTAGAAGCATCTGCTGATGTTCTTGCAGGCTGTCTGAGTCTCCAGAATCCACGTGCAGTCCACCGACCACAGCAAATAAGGCTGTTGGTGGTTCCCATTCTGCTGGAATTAAAAGACGCTTGATCCTTGCAAGAAAGGCTATGACAAACCTAGACACTCTATTAAAAAGCAGACATGTCACTTTGCCGACAAAGGTCCAAATAATCAGAGCTATGATTTTTCCAGTAGTCATATGTAGATGTGAGAATTGGACCATAAAGAAGGCTGAGCACCAAAGAATTGATGCATTACAACTGTGGTGCTGGAGAAGACTCTTGAGAGTCCCTTGGACTGCAAGGAGATCCAACCAGTCCATCCTAAAGGAAATCAGTCCTGAATATTCATTGGAAGGACTGATGCTGAAGCTGAAGCTTCCAATACATTGGCCACCTGATGTAAAGAACTGACTCATTGGAAAAGACCCTGATGCTGGGAAAGATTGAGGGCAGGAGAAGAAGGAGACGACAGAGGATGAGATGGTTGGATGGCATCACCGACTCAATGGACATGAGTCTGAGCAAACTCCAAGACATAGTGAAGGACAGAGGAGCCAGGCGTGCTGCAGTCCATGGAGTCACAAAGAGTCAGATGTGATTGAGCGACTGAACAACAACAATAATCAGAACCTCAGACCTGCCGGTGAAGTGATAACATCAACATCTGCATATAGAATCACTACAGAAGCATGCTGTTACAAGAATGGCTTTACTAACGCGGTCGGGGGCGGGGTGGGGGGGCGCAGGGAGCAGGAATGCGATCCCAGGAGCTCGTCTTTGCTACTTGAGCTACATCCAGTGTGTGCACGGCCCGAGCAAGTGGCTGACCCAGGGTTCCTTGCATAGATTTCCTCTCTTTTCCCAGTACTTTTGGAAATGCATTTCTTCTGGCGGGAGCTATGCAAGGGAAAATACAGGTTTTAGGTCTTGCTCTTGCAAAACATGGACATGGTTATAAATTCTTATCTGGTTCAGTTAAACGATTTAACAGATATGACATCATGCCCTTCCTAAAAACTTTAACTTATTTCAAAGTAAAAAGTTTAAAAAAATAAATGGGGGATTTTGCTGATGGTTCAGGGGTTAAGAAACTGCCTGCCCATGCAGGGGACACGGGTTCGATCCCTGGTCTGGGAAGATCCCATGTACCACGGAGCAACTTAGCCTGGGCACCACAACCATGGAGCCCTCGCACTCCGGAGCTCACATGCCACAACTAGAGAACCCGTGGGCTGCCCCGAAGATCCCGTGTGCTGCCACCAAGACCCGCATCAGTCAAAGAAAGGAGTGAATATTAAAAACACAACAACTGGAAGAAAGGATGGGGGGTGGAAACAGTGCCATGAGCACGGAGCCTCGCCTGCTCTGCCAGCCCAGCACGGAGGCTGCCTGGGTACACCGCTCGGTGACTCCTCCGTATAGCCAGGGTGCAAGTGCAGATCACAGAGCCAGCTGAGCAACGTGAGGCAGGAAGGATCCTAATTCAGGCAAAGACGTGCTTATAAAATTGGTGGAAGGGCAGGAGGGGCAGGCTCTGGAGTGAGCAGCGTCCCAGAACAGCCTACCCGAGGGGCAGCCAGTGGGCGGTCAGGAAGTCACTGGCCCACAGTGGCCCCAGGACCACAACCATCTCAACAGCAGGCCCCAGAAATCCACACCGACCCACGAGCGGGCGCCTCCCGACTCCTCATGGGGGCTCGTTCTTCAGTTCCTCCACCGCGTACAGATGGGGGAATGGGTGTCACTTCTAAAAAGGGACTCTAGAAGGAGGATGGAGCAGATGCTGACCAAGCCGGCATTCTGTACATCCTGCGTCCACCAGCCAGAGGAAGCCCTCCTTCCTCGAGCAAACACCTTGAGGCAGGAGGTGCACCCCCAGGCTGAACCATCCCCTTTCTAGAAGCTTCCAGCTCGAGTCCAAGTCCTCTTCCCAGTTAGCCAAAGCTCCACAGAAAACAGGCTCCAAAGAACAGGCTTCAAAAAAGACATCCAGATGGCCAACAGGTACACTAATCATCAGGAAATGTAGATCAAAACCACAATGAGATCCAGTGATAGGATAAACAGGCACTAGGGATGTAATATACACCACGATGAAACTAGAACTAACACGCTGTATGTCTTATAATATATGGAAGTTGTTAGGAATCAATCCTAAGAATTCTCATCACAATGGAAACATTTTTTTCTATTTCTTTAATTTTGTATCAATTTGAAAAGATGCTCACTCAACTTACTGTGATAATCATTTCATGATGTAAGTTAAATCATTATGCTATACACCTTAAACTTACACAGTGCGGTAGGTCAATTATATATCAATGAAACTAGGAGGGGAAAAGCTACAATGCAATTTTCACCTGACGTGTGTCAGGATGGCTATCATCAAAAAGACATGCAATAAGCATAGATGAGGATGTGGGGGAAAGGGAAATAGTACACTGTTGGTAGGGAAATAAATGGGAGCAGCCCCTATGGAAAACAATAGTTCTCAAAAACTTAAAAACACAACTATTATACGGTCCAGAAATTCCACTTCTGGGAATATAAGAAGTGGAAAGGAGAATACTAACTCCAAAAGGTATCTGTACTCCCACGTTCACTGCAGCATTTTTAGCAATAGTCAAGACACAGACACAACCTATATTCACTGATGGATGAACGGAAAAAGAAAATGTGGTGTGTGTGTGTGTATATATATATATATATATATATATATATATAATATGTGCGTGCTTGGTCACTCAGCTATAACTGACTCTTTGCGACCCCATTGACTATAGCCCACCAGGCTCCTCTGTCCATGGGATTCTCCAGGCAAGGATACTGGAGTGGGTTGCCGTGCCCCCCTCCCCGGGGGATCTTCCTGACCCAGGGATTGAACCCGAATCTCCCATGTCTCCTGCATTGGCAGGCGGGTTCTTTACCACTCGTGCCCCCCGGGAAGCCCATATGTACATGCAGTGGAATATTTTTCAGCCACAACAATAAGGAAAGCCTGCCACTTGTGACAATGTGGACAGACCATCAGAGCGTTGTGATAAATGAAGCAAGTCAAACAGAAAGACAAATACTGCACGGTCTCACTCACGTGCGGGATCGAAACAAACTCACAGACACGGAGAACAGACCGGTGCTTGCCAGAGGGGTGCCAAAGTGTGCGCATGTTGGGGGAGAGAGCAGAAGGAGACAAAAAGGTACAAACCTAAATGAATTTAAAAAAACCAACAGGCACACAACAGTCTCACTGGAGCTGGCTGAGGACCAGACTCCGGGTTCCCCATCCACCCCAGCCTAAGTCACAAAGCCATCAGGAGACACCTGACCAACCGCTGCCAGCGACTGCCCTCAGTCAGGCCCCCGACTGTGCCGAGTTCCCTCCTGGATCCCGAGACCACCCTGGTGTCAGCTCTTGATGCTGGGACCCTGCTCTCCTCCCTGTTGCAGAATTCCTGGGAGCTACTGCTCTTCCCTGACCCCATTTCCCTGAGCAGGAGTCTGCCACCTGCCGCCAGGTGAGCCGGCAGCTGTGATGTGATAGAAAGAACAGGCGAAATGGGTTTAAAGCCTGGTGCTGCCGCTGACGGCTGCTGAGCCAAGCCAGGGACTGCCGCGCACTGAGCTCCAGTTTTCTAATATGTAAAACTGCGGTCTGATCCACCCAGGATGTGATCAGATATTGAGACAAGATATCCTACTGCCGGATGGGCCAGGTCCACGGTGAGCATGCAACCCGTCCTTCATTCTTTGACCGGGCTCTGCCCACTGCCTAGGTCTCCTCCCCCACTTTTCTTGCCCCATGGTGCCCGGGGATGAACAGGGCATGCCTGCCATCAACTGCTCACCTCTCGGGCCCTCCCCTGCCCCCCTGCTGCCAGCACCATGCCGGCCAGCAAGCCTCTTCTGAGCCTGGTGGTTTTTCAACCACAGTGACTCATAACCAGATGTAATAAAATACTAGCGTCTGAAGGAGAGTCACATTTTTTATAAATTAGATGAATCGAGGCTATCCCCAGTCTCCCTCGTCTCCTGGCCCTTTCTTGGGTGGAAAGGAAGCAGTCAGGACAGGAGCTGCTGAGCTGAGGGCTCTCTCTGCCACAGACCCGATGGAGCCCCTCAGAGCCGGGAGCTGACCGGGCACCACGTGGATCTCTGCATGCAGAAGCCGATTTTGGGGGGAACCTTACTCTAATCTGCAGGCTTCATTTGGTAAAACCCAAGTTCCATCACTAACTGCCGTCCACTTGCTAGCATGGCTCAGAGCTACCCCTCCCTGGGCCAGTGAGGCTGGAAAGACATGGACCCCTCTGAAAATAACAAGAGGTGATAGTCAAAGACATTCTGGCCTCTTGGCCCTTTCATACAGTCCTGAGAAATCACTACAAATGGGGTAACGAGCCATTACCCCAAAATTCCATATAGGCTCAAGAAAAAGGGTCTCTCCTGGAAGAAAGAGCAAGGGACGGAAGGAACCTGTCCCTCCAACTGTGCCCAGACATGAAGACCACAAGCGGGACAAACCTGTGGAAAGCCCATACAATCCACTCACCTGCATTCGGATTAATGACACTAGAAGGTTCACTGTAGAATTACCTAACATTGACATTTTTAAGTCCAGTGCCTCAGTTTACCCACCATTCACATTTCTCTTTATTTCTATGCCTTAAAAAAAAAAAAACACCTTTACTTAAGGATGCCCTTTTGAAAGTCTGCAAATGTGCACACATACTAATGGCAACAGAGCTATAGCACACATTCCAGGGTCACCTGAATAATTTGCAGATTCATCATTAGTTTATGTTTAAACATGATCCACGCCTGCGGCCAAGTTTGGCTCACCTGTCCATCCTTTCCCTGTCCACTGATCCCGTCTGTAGGGGGCACCCCACTGGCACCTCTGCTGTCCCCTTCCTCCCCAGGACCCCGCCCCTACCACGTTCACTAGAAAAGCACATCGTGATGAATGAACAGGACTCAGAGCAGGTGTTCTCAGCCCTTCCTTCCAAAGGGAAACAGGACGTACCTGGCTTTGCCCCAAATGCCACCATCTACAAGAAAACTGGGTCTCCTGGGCTGTGACATGTGTGGACACAGAGGTGGGGGCCAAGAGAGGTTACACTGGGGTTTTATGTGCATCACGTGAGGGCGCGCGCAAGTGGGAACTGCAGAAACAGCATCCGTTGGACCAAATTCTGTGCAAACCGAGAACCTGGTTCCTTCTGAGTATCTTTCGTCATCTTCCCGACTATGAACAGCGTACAGGGGCTAAAGTGAAGAATTCCCTCTGAGAATCTGAAAGAAGAGAAAACTGCCTTTGGAAAACAAAATTTTAAACCAACTCATCATGAATCCAACTCAACCATCATAAAAAGAAAGGTTGGTTCCGGGGCTCGCAAGGCATGAGAGTAATCGGATCGAATGTTGCATAAAACGTCTAAAGGAAGAAGGCAGGAATGTGCTACTGGACAGTGAGCAAAGTGGGGTGCTTGTCACCACTGGTCACCAGACCTTAGGAAGGAAGGGGCCAGAGCTGCAGGCAGACGGGTTCTACCCACCTACATCCAAGACTGGCCCCAGAGATCCCGATCTTAGAAGCTCTTGTAGTCTAGTCCCAGTTCTGCCTCATCACCTGGTTACAGCGTGACCCCCGAAGTAGAAGACCCCGAGGAGGACACAAGTAGCCGATCATGTTGGCAGTGATCAACCTCACTGTACGTCAATGAACTGGCCCCCACGGTTGAGACTTGGCTTGTGCTTCCAGCCCCCACTCCCCGGGGGAGAACGTCCCACCATCTGCTTGCCTTTGTCTGGTCCCTTCAAGAGTCACGATCACATCGTATCATAAATCAAGACTTTTGATACTGACCGAACGGGCTGTGGGCCTTTACAGCCACGGGGCAGGCTTGAGGTTCAGCCAGGAAAAGACCGCCGTACAGGTGTGATTCTGCACCGGCAACAGTGAGAAAGAGGACTTAGGAACGTCCCCCTGCAATGAATGAGGACAACGAGATGGAAAGGAGTCCCCGTTCTCTGGGGACCCCCACGTGGCTTAGGACCCGGCTGAGTGTGGCAATGCCGGGGGAGGGCAGAAGTGCCCCAGGAAACAGAGGAAGACGGACGTGGCATTCCCAGGGGTGCCCCTGAGAGGGGAGGATGGGGCGGGCTGACCAGTGCTGGCAACGCCGGGGCACACGGAGCGATAAGCCCCTTGTAGCGACAACAGAAAGGACGTCTAAAGGGAAAGACTGGCTGAGGTGTCAGGGTCTGCACCATGCAGCCTGCTGTGTCTTCACCCCCTGGGACCCCCCTTTGCCCACCCCCCCATTCAAAGTCTTCAATCAAATCAGCAAGGCAACATGGCGTGACGATAAGAAGCATCGGAACACAGACCTGGGGCTAGGTGGCGAGAGCCCAGGGTCGGGCTCCATCACTCACTCCGCGACCTTGGAGAAAGTTGTGTAACCTCTCTGCCTCACCTGCCTCATCTGCAAAATGGGACTAAGGACAGTAACGACCTCACATGAAACTCTGTGTACGACATTACGATGTGGGAGGGGAGATGTCTCAGCCATATCCGCTCAGGGCTGACCCTCTAGGCGCAGCAGCAGACACCCAGGGCTGCGGCCAACAGAACCACACAAACACCACGACAACAGCTGAGGACGATGTAACAATGCCACCTCGTCTAGGGCTTACGGAGCCAGATGAGCCCAGCTGATATCTGCGTTAGACCAACAGCTCCCAGGTGGCGCTAGCGGTAAAGAGTCCGCCTGCCAACGCAAGAGACGCTGGTGTGATCCCAGGGCTGGGAAAATCCTCTAGAGGAGGAAATGGCAACCCACTCCAGGATTCTTCCCACGGACAGAGGAGCCTGGGGGCTACAGTCCATGGGGTGGCTAAGAATTGGAAGCAACTGAGTAACACATATACACACATCATGGATAAGCACTCAGGTAGCAATTCATGTAAACGTATGTTCAACTGCTTAAAAACAGGATCCGGCTTATTTTCTTAATTTCAAGTGTTTCATACTGTGTATGTAAGCTGTTCCATGCACCTAAAAAAGGGCAGAAAGCTTCTGCAATCATTTAAGTTCATGCTATAAGTAGCTATATAACACATATCAAAACTGGACAAGAATAGAAAATAAAAGGAAATGTACAGCAGTCTCACTTGACTATATCCAAAGATACTAAACATAGGCATCCATTAAAATATTTGTATATGAGAAGGGTTTATTCCAGGATGCAAGAATGACTCAATATTAAAAAACTTGTTCATGTAAGTCACTACTTGGAAGGTTGCCCAATGTTGTGATTATATATTCTATAATAAAAAACATATAATATCCAGGGCTTCTCAGAGGTCCTAAATGATGAAAGACAAGGAAAAGACAGTTAAGAATCTTGGAAAGAAAATTTCAAATTTATCTTTATTTGAAGATGGATACAGCGGTTTATTTAAAAAAATCCCAGGAAAAAAATCAACCTCTCTGCATTTTTTTTCCTAATCAACCTCTCTGCATTATTTTTCTGTTTTTTTTAATTAATTGTAATTATAAAATACAATTTGCAAATTATAGTACTATTCCAAAACATTTTCCCTGACATTCCAAAACTCTACCTTAAGTATTTTCCCCATGTTTGACTTCTCTGTGAACTTACCAGATAAAACTTGCAGACTTTCAATTCTGAGGTTCAAAAATGCAGAAGAACAAACCTGGCAGAGGTCATGTTAATAGAGACGCGATGACCACAAACATTTGTGCTGAACTTGACCCCCAACTCCACACATTCTGAGGCATAAGCCCCTGGCTTGCCAATTGGGCTGCACCCCAGAATCTGCTGGGGGTCTTTAAGAGTGAGATGCTCAGCGCCCACCCCAGACTGCGATAGATTTAGGGTGGGCTGCAAACTGGACATCAGGATTTTAAAAGCACTTCAAGTGATTCTCAAACCTAACAAACCAAACCGTTGCCTTAGGCAGTTCCCAGAATGCTCGTCCTTTTGGCAAGTCTGGGTTATGAAGAGCTGAGAGTGCAGCTCAGCCTCGTCCTTTCCATCATCCAGCTCAGCTCCTCTCACCCGCAGTCCATCTCCATTCTAATTCAGGAACCACTGGGACATCGAGTACCGTGTTTGTCTTTGTTCATCCTGGCTGCACTGCGGTAGTAACACATCATGTACGTACTGAGTATGCTAGGTTTGTGGGAATCTGTGATCCCTTTAAATGGTTTGTCTAGTTAGTGGAGTGAAGCTCCTATGAGATTTCCTCACCGCCAACCTTGCAGGCGCTGAGCGGTGACAGCAGTGATTAAGACCCGATCACGAGACCCCTGGTGTTTGCAGTTTACAAACTGCAGAAAAGGACACAAAATAACCAGAACAAAAAACCTGATTGGGCATAATGAAGTGTGATGAGTACATCAAGAAAGGCGCAAGTCAAGGCATCACGGCCAAGCGTCTCAAGTGAGAGAGAAACTCTCCTTCACCTTGCAGAATAATGAGACAGGAAGAAGCAGCCAGTCCTCGAGAGTATCTGAAACAACGAAGAGGAAACCCTCAGATCCCTGGCAGGGTGGGCAGGCATGCAGAGGTGATACCAGCCTGCCTGGGCTGGCCACTTTCCAGGGAGCTGCAAGAATCGGCCAGAACAGGAGAAAAACTGGGAATGGTGAGCAAGTCGAGGTGAGGCCACCATCGGGCTAGAGACGGAGGTTCAGAAGCAGGTAAACGACACCGGGAGACAGGAAGCCTGGAGGAGCAGAGGCAACACGGGCAGAGCCCTTGGGGGAGGCTGAAAAGCCCAGGGGATCCAGCTGGGATGAAGGCGGGGCGCTCAGTACCAGTCCCTTTCACTTCTGGCTTGGCGTGTAAGGACCTTGGACGTCACCAGTCCATTCTAAGAACAAGTAGCAAAGCTGAACAAACTGAAAATCAGCAGCTCTTCTCAGACCCATCAGAGAAGTGAGGTCACGGGCGATACACTGCCCCGACCTTGGAGAGACGGGCAAAGACAGAGGATGGCAACTGACAGGCGCAGAGACTCAGGAGCAGAAGTCGCTGTGGGAACCAGCCTGGGGCAGGAAATCCTGAACTGGAAAAGATGGAATTGCAGGGGGCCAGGGTCGGGGTGGGGGGGCGCAGGTCACTGCAGGCAATTCTGAGAATCAAAACTCCAGGGGGACCCCAGGCTTTCACGAGCTTCACCTTCTTCAGGAACTCAACCAGGTTCTCACAGTGAAGAGCAGAGAAAAATCCCCTCGGGATTCCAACAGGAAGAGGGGGAAAGTGGTCATTTTGAAATCCACCAGGCCACTCTGTTCCTAACAAGCTGTAAGATCATGGGAAATTATTTCACTAGAGCCCAACCAACCTGGGAGCAAGAAAATACCCAAAATACCCAACCCTGGCTCCCTCAAGTTACCTGTCCCTCCATAAGGGGAAAAAATCAGGGCGCCTTGAAGTTCATGGCCTGGAGCACAGGGTCACTCAAAGAGTGAGATGGAACCCCAGGACTGAAGAACACATTCCCTCTCCTCCCCTCCACCTCACCACCACATTCCTCAGGGCTCATTAATTCCCACAGTTCCTTTGACCTAATACATCACGTCTGTCAACAAAAAATTACAAGGCATACTAAAAGGCAAGAAACAAAACAAAACATTTTAAGGAGAGAGAGCAAGCCTCAGAACCAGACTCCTACAGGACAGGGATGTTGGAATTAGGAGGTCAAGAGATTAAAATAACGGTAACTGTCAGGTACAAACGGTTTGCCAGCTGGCACCCAAGTAAAAATTGTCCCTGGCTTGAAGACACTAACAGAATCACATTTTCACCTAAGACAACAAAACACGAAAAATTGCAGCTTTGTATCTGGGAGAAAAACAGCTGAGAACTTGAGTTTCATGAGTACCACCTGCCCCCAACCTATTAAATCCAACTCTCCGGGTGGGACTCAGATAAGACAGGGATGGAATCTATCTTCATCCATGTCACCCAGCAAAGGCTCCCACACAAAGGACATACCATCAAATGTACCTACTGATTTTATTTGTGTACATTATTAAAAAGAGCAAGCCTACATGTAAGCACAATAATCTGCCGTTACATACTTTCTAACTATTTCTAAAAATCCATTTCAGCAAACTCTCCATCAGAAATAGACTACAAAACCCCACAGAACATCTGCAGGTAAGATACAATCTCCCACACCAGTGCTCTGTGACCACCTGGTCGGGTGGGATGGGGCGGGAGGTGGGAGGGAGGCTCGAGAGGCAGAGGACATATGTATGCCTGTGACTGATTCATGGTGACGTATGGCTGAAACCATTTCAATAGTGTAAAGCAACTCTTCTCCAATTAAAAATAAAAATTTTTTAAAGATACAATCCTCAAAACTCTACAAAATCTCAAAGACCACCATACTAAATGCAGACAGAATCTCCCACTTACACACGGTCAGCCATCACAAGGCATCCAACTTACTGTAGCAAAAGAGGGTAGTGAGCCCCACAGAAGGCCACATTCTAATCCCCAGAACCAGGGAAGATGTTACCTTCTATGGCCAAAGGGATTTTGCAGGTGCAGTTAAGTCACAAATTTTGAGATGTGGAGATAATCCCAGGTTATCAGCTGGGCCCAATGCAACCAGGTCAGGTTACACCGTGGGAGGCAGGAGAGGTGATGAAGAGGGAGAGAGAGAGAGAGACCCAAGAATGGAGGAAGAGGCCACAGGCCAAGGAAGGCAGGTGGCCTCTGTAAGTTGGAAAAGGCGAGGCAATGTTTCCCTTAGAGCCTCCTGAAGAAACACAGCCTGGTTAACACCTAGAGTTAACCCAGTAAGACTAACATCAGACCTCTGTGGTCTACACAAATATAGCAGAACTCATGCTGCTTGAAGTCACTGATGGCAGGAAGAGAAGAGGAACTAAAGAGCCTCTTAATGAGGGTGAAAGAGGAGAGTGAAAAAGCTGGAAACATTAAAAAAAACTAAGGTCATGGCATCCAGTCCCGTCACTTCATGGAAAATAGAAGTGGGAAAAGTGGAAACAGTGGCAGATTTTATTTTCCTGGACTCCAACATCACTGTGGATGGTGACTGCAGCCATGAAATTAAAAAACACTTGCTTCTTGGCGGGGAGGGTGGAGCTATGACACACCTAGGCAGTGTATTAAAAAATCAGAGACATCCCTTTGCCGACATGTATGGGTGTGAGAGTTGGACCATAAAGAAGGCTGAGCACCAAAGAATTGATGCTTTCGAATTGTGGTGCTGGAGAAGACTCTTGAGAGTCCCTTGGACCGCAAAGAGATGAGACCAGTCAATCCTAAATGAAATGAACCCGGAATATTCATTGGAAGGACTGATGCTGAAGCTGAAGCTGCAATACTTTGGCCACCTAATGCGAAGAGCTGATTCACTGGAAAAGACCCTGGTGCCAGGAAAGATTGAGGCCAGGAGAAGAAGGGGCGACAGGATGAGATGGTTGGATGGCATTCCTGACTCAGTGAACATGGGTTTGAGGAAACTCTGGGAGACGGTGAAGGACCGGGAAGCCTGGCGTGCTGCAGTCCGTGGGGTCACAGAGAGTCGGACACAACTTAGCGACTGAACCACAGTCTTGGGGTGATTTGCTGTGGCCGCGACAGAAGCACCTGCCCTCCGCCAGCGTCTGCTGAAGCAGGTCAGGGCGGCGAGTTCACGCAAGAACACTCACTGGGGCTCACGCTGGACGGTGCTAACACTGATAAGGCGAGGACTGAGCTTTGGTTGCCGTGCGCTTCTGATGCGCTTACCTACTCTTGCTGCTGTCAGGCGGGACATGGAACAGAGCCAGCCCACCTGAACCAAGCAAGGACTGACCCCCCAGCGGTCTGCTTCTTGGGAGGGCGGGGAAAAGGGAATCTTCTCTTACCCTATGACGGTGAGAGCGGATGTAACTGCCCTCATCCTTCTTAAAATTCTGAGAAGCAGGTAAAATAATGTGTTGAGAAGAAATGGGGCTTCCCTCTCTCTGGGAAAGTAGCCTAGCCTCTTTGAGAAATAAACCTACAACCCCAGGAATTCTCATGACAACGAACCAACTTAGCCAATCAGGAGAGAGATTCAGAAAACCAATTCTCCAGAAATTCGAGGCTTTCAACTCTCAAGACCAGTCCATTTCTGGAACATTTTAAGTCACCGTTAGTTAGAACACAGTTTTACAACGAAAGGGAATGTGATGCATTCCAGTGAGAGGGAAGCAGGACGCTGTGTGTGTCTGACCAAACCTCCATCGAGCAGATGGAGCCCCAGGGGACAGAGTCGCCCCCAGCCCCTGGAATAGGCAGCACGCCCCTTCGGAGCGTCCAGCTGACCACTGCAGGGCCTGCCCCATGTCGATCTCTGCAAAACCATCCACGGAACACCAGGTGGCCGGCCTTACCAACTCCAAGGGACGGCTAAGGAATGACTGGATTTGCACTCTGGAGGGAACATAACTTATTCAACAAACATTTTAAAAGCTCAATCTATGACCCTTCTTTAAAGGGGCCAAGGAGACAGTGACACCCTGAGAATGATACTGCAGGTAGAGACAGGAGAAAAAATTCAAACGTGTGGCGAGTCTCCCAACATGGAGAGAGGACCTGAAGTCAGACGAATTCCCGGCAAACAGTAAGCGATTAATACAAGTTTGATCAGTGAAGGCAGGTATAGACCCGCAAGCCGTTAACAGCCGAGGTGACACGGTCTCCAGGCACAGAATAAAGCCCTTCCTGGCTTCTCTCTCCTGGTCTCCCCCGGGCCTCCTTCCTGCCGGGGACCCTGCAGGTCCAGCAACAAGAATGTGGCGGCGACTGGACCGCAGAAACCTGAGCCCCACGGAGCGTCACCGCAACAGACCACTAGCAGGCGCCTTCACGCGCGCCCTGTGAGCGTTCCAGACACAAGCCTATGTCCGTGCAGTCCAGGGGGAAAGACAGGGGTGTGGCCTGAGACTCCACCTGAGCGTGTGTGCGCTGGTAGCTCAGTCCTGTCCGACTCTGCGACCCCGTGGATGTAGCCCGCCAGGCTCCTCTGTCCATGGGATTCTCCAGGCAAGAATACTGGAATGGGTGGCCATTCCCTTCTCCAGGGAATCTTCCTGACCCAAGAGTCAAACCCAGGTCTCCCACATTGCAGACAGATTCTTTACCTTTTAAGCTACCCAGGAAACCCCTCATCTTAGTGGGAACAGCTATAAATACAGGCCCATGAAGTCCTAAGGTCTTTTTCTCAAAGCTGCAGATAATTTCAAAATAAGCAGAGAAAGATAAATGTCCCCTCCCATCCCCTCCAGAGGACAGTCCCCTGCCTGCATGGCTTCCCAGGCGGTTCAGACAGTAAAGCGACTAACACTTTGACTGCTTTTATATTCAGAGGATTCATCTGAGGAAAGCAGATGAAATTTCAGACTCCTTTCCCCCCAAGGCCTTCCCACACTCATCATTCTAAACACTCCTCAGCCTGAGCTGAAAACCCAGGCTTGCTTCTCCATCCACCCCGCTTCTCCCAGAGAGCCCAGCAGGTACCCAGACACGCACCCCCGTTTCCCCCAGTGGGGTCCCCGGCAGGGCACTGCTGTTTTTATACCGTTCCTGAGAACTGATCTTTCTCTCAGCAGCCGCGTTTACGGGACAAGAAAGGAACACAGGACACGCACGCTTGGTCCTGCGGAGTTTTCCCGTCGGCGTCTTCCTCTCCAAACACACGATGTATCAGACCTTGTCTCCCAGTTAGAATCTGCTATCGGTGGAAGCCAAGAGGGTGGGCAGAGCAGACGTGGCCATGAAGAACCTTGAGTCATTTGCTGTATAGTCAGACATCGATTTTCCCTTTAAGTGGGGCCAACGGGCCACAGCTGGGCATCCATCTGAACCTGCCATTTCCTAACAGCGGAGGGACCGTCCTGACTTTTCAGACACAAGGGGAGGGACGGCTCTGTGAGTCCCGCACAGTCCTACTCAGGCATGATGGAGCCAAGAGGCCACAACCCACACTCCACATCTGGCCAGCTGCTGCCCACAGCAAGGAGATCTTTGCATGAAACTCACCAGCCTCCTTTCGAAGCTGTTTTAAAAAGATGTGAATAAACGTCTCTGACATAAAAGAAAAGGCAGATGCTTTCTTGAAACTTTTTCCATTCAGAAAAAGACTTTGCTCCTGGTAGGTTTTTTTTGTTTAAATTCCGCTTAAGAGTACCCCTCCCAACTTTAAAATAAAATCAACTGTAAGAGGACCATTATTCTCCATAAAATAACCAAACTTTTATCACTTTTTTTTCTTTAATGAATCCTTCTGATCCTCTTGTTTCAAAGTAAAGGGGTGTCTTGTATTTTCATTTCCCCGCAATGTCTTTTGAATGATTCCTCCAGCAGGGTTAGCTGCAGAGAGTGGAGACTGAACACGCGGGTGAGCTGTTTCTAAATTCGCTCCTGGGGTGTATGCTCTGTTGTTTGAAACAGGCGTTTCTAAAGGCTCACCTAGTTACCCAAGAATTACGGAATCCACAGGAGTATCTGCAAACCACAAGGCAGGGGGCTGCAAACAGGTGAGAAGTCCAGAGGGCAGGTGAGAAGCAGGGACACCTACACGGTCACGTATTAGGGGCTGGGTCCCAAGTGTCCAAAGACGCCGCCCCCCACGGCCCCCAGGACACCACGAAGGCAAAGCAGATGTCAGCTGGCTGCACTCCGGTGTCACCCTGCAGCTTCAACACCAAGCCAGGTGTGGACGTTTCCTCCGTCATCTTGCTGCCGCTCGCCCCGGGGCACAATGCGAGTATTCAGCACAACCAGTGCTCCGATAGGATGCTGTGGTCGCTGGAAGAACACTTAGCGTGTGGACAGACACACGCACACACGCAGAGTTGTGTCTTTATCATAGATCAGAATATAAATATTGCTATAAACACTGTAACCTGTAGAGCCAGAAAGACTATTGTGTATGCCATGGGTTAAACTGGCATATCTGGCAGTATGCATCGACCATTTCACTCAGCCAGCTCGTAGAATACATCACGAAAGTGAGAGTGTAAATCGCTCAGTCGTGTCCGACTTTGCAACCCCGTGGACTGTAGCCCTCCAGGCTCCTCTGTCCATGGGATTCTCCGGCGAGAACACTGGGATGGGTTGCCATTCCTTTCTCCAGGCAGCATTCCCAATCCAGGGATCAAACCCAGGTCTCTTGCATTACAGGAGGAGTCTTTACCGTCTGAACCACCAGGGAAGCCCATTTATGGCATATCTCTTTGTTTTATATCTATCTTCTCTCCCCTGAAAGGCTGTAAACTCCAGGAAATCGACTACTGCCCAAGGGTTTGAATCCAAGTCAACTCTTAGCAATAGAAGGTGCCCAGCAACACAGTGAAAGATACCTCATTTTTAAAGCAAACCTTCAGGTCTGAATCAGATGGGAACCCCGGGGGTCACTGGCATGGCCTGGACATGTTCTTTGAGAAGTAACACACAGGACTTCCCTGGTGGTCCAGGGATGAAGACTCCAGCTGCCAATACAGGGCACACGGGTTCAATCCCTGGTCTAGGAAGATCCCACATCCTCGGATTAGCTAAGCCCACTCACCTACAGCCTATGTTCTGCAACAAGAGAAGCCCCCTCACCCCAACTGGGGATCCAGTGCCACTAAAACTAAATTAAAAAGTGCTAACTTTTTTAATTAAAAAAAGTAACACATGGTCCCTCAAACAGGTGGCTCCCTCCATCTTAATGAAGACACCACCTCTTCCTGACATCAAATGCAAGGTAAGACTCTGCCCGTATCCTCAAGGAGGTGACGGGCAGACCAGCAGGGGCGGGGAAAAGTGAATAAATGACAACCGAGTCATCAGAAAGTGCCAACTAAATGCTATGAAGACGCCAAGGAAAGGAAGTTGGCATCTTCCCCCAAAGAGGCCAGTCAAGGCTTAGGGAAGGAGCTACAGTCTGAGATGCGCCTAAAAGCCTGGCTAAGAGAATGTAAAGGAGAGCGAAGTGGTCAGGGCTGAGACACAAAGCCCGCTTCAGCACTGCGTCTTGGGCGCCATCCCGATCCATCCATTCCTGTCGCCTCCACTAAACAGACTGTGGCTGCTGGGCTTGCCGCTCGGCAGGACTGGGGTTTTCCGTGCTATTACCTGATCATACTGAGTCCATTCCAGAATACCCTATGTCCCCCACCACCTCCCCAAAAGAGAAATGCACTTGGAAGCCTATGTTAAAATAATACACCATGCTCCTTCTGTCTCCCACCCAATTATATGATGTTGGAACGCTCTGCTGGAAAACTCGCAATAATGACCAGCCAAGTGCTGAAGGGCATAATGCTTGGACTGTCAAACAGGTTGCTCGTGATGCAAATCTATGACTTCAGAAGTGATTTCACAAACATTTTGGGAACAGCGATCTGACTCATAAGCTCCAACGTGGTCTCATCGAACAGCTGTGCATGTAAGTAGTCCAAAGACAGTCCTGGAGAAATGTTACTGAGAAAAGCAGAAAACAAGAGGAGAAAGTCTGCACCTTGAGGAGGATATCATTTCACAGTGAAACTTGACCACTCAACACAAGGGGGGCAGGCCAAGCCGGCCACACCAAGGGTGCCAAGACCATGCATCGTTGATCGGGGGGTAGAAAGCACATGTATGGGCTTACATTATTTTACAAGATTAGCTGGAGGCTTTCCACCCACTGATTACAGCACTAGGCAAAGAAAACTCACTTGGGAGGTCTCATAACACAACGTTTATTTCGAACAGAACGTTTTGATCCATTCAGGACTTTCACTTTGATTTTTATGTTTTATTCCCCAGGCCTCTGTTGTTCACATGTTAAAATGCTACAGTCCAAGAGAGTTACAAGACTTGCCCAGGGTCGCCCAACAGTCAGGCCAGGTGGGAGGCTTTCGCCCCTTCCTCCACTGATCCCTTCCCTTTCATCCACACGCAGACTCAAGAAAACGGCCAAAGAGATCATCGTTGTGCATTTTCTGTTTCAATTTTACTGCTATTCATCACACCAGCTCAAAAAAAAAAAAAAAAAAGTGGAAGTCTGGTTTCTTAAAATAAGAATGGAATCAGCAGGTGTTGAAATTTTACTTCTTTGTTCTTTCACTCCACGTGAGCTTTTAAAATCTGAGGTCCTTCAGTTAGGGAATTTGGGACGGACATGCACACATGGCTATATTTAAAGTGGATAACCAGTAAGGACCGCTGCACGCACATGGAACACTGCTCAGCGCTATGTGGTGGACGGGATGAAGGGGCGCATGGGGGAGAATGGATACACAGATGTGTATGGCTGAGTCCCTTCACTGTCCACCCAAAATGACCACAACATTGTCAATTGGCTATACCCCCAATACAACATTAAAAGTTCAAGAAAAAAAATCTGAGATACTTAATTCCATAACATGTGTCCCTTAGTTAAAATGCAAACCAAGTTGGAGCCAAGAGCCTTCAAAGAGCATGGGTTTGACCAAGGTGGCATCTGGGATCTAGAAAGGTTGAGTGGCTGCAAGGTCACCAGCCAGTTAGTGGCAAGCCAAGATAGAAACACAGTGTTCTGGACATCAGCACGCGGAGTGTGACGGAGGACCCTGGAAAACACCGAATGCCAACTGCCTATGGCACACAACTTGCATTTTTTTCCACCCGTGCTCTGACAGGTCACCTTGAGCTGCCCAAAGAACCATCTGGCAAAATTCACGTCTGATGAAATTGTTCAGGAACGCTGTATGATCTTCCTAGGAGCGCAGGTTTCTGGTAAGATGGGAGATATTACTAGTGTTGAGGATATTTACGTGGTCGGAAGGGACTTAAC
The DNA here is from genome assembly GCF_963930625.1 of Muntiacus reevesi. Lineage (NCBI taxonomy): Eukaryota > Metazoa > Chordata > Mammalia > Artiodactyla > Cervidae > Muntiacus > Muntiacus reevesi. The sequence goes on from NC_089268.1 coordinate 47,814,951, forward strand.
ATCTGACAGCACCTCCTGAATGAATGATCGATCCCCAGGTGGGCAGTGAGAACGACACTCTGAACAAGGAGAGCTGTCCTTGTACCAAGTTACCGTTTAGGAGGTAATTCCACAGCTGATGTGCCAGGCTCTGAGCTCAACAACACACAGGAATCAGACAAGCCCTGCTCTCAGGAGTTCTCAGTCTGGCCGGAAACACCGATGAGGAAACAGACCACGTGCGCAGGTCTGACACGAGACGCCTCTGCTCCACCACGGCCCGCAGCCTCTCCTCAAACTGGACATATGCCTGTGGACAAGGTGAGCCAGTGCTCCACCCCCCGTGGTCCATGCCAGCCCGTGGGGGGCGGGTGGAGAGGGCGAGGGGCTTGCGGTTGGGTCGACAAAGACACAGAACACCCAAACTGCTAAGCACAGCCTGACCCGGAGGCTCCCTGTCCCCCGTGTGTCAGGCGTGGCAACAGGCCTCCTATGACCAGCCCCTCTAAGGCATCCCAAGCCTCACCTTCCAGCCACTATCACCACAGCTATTCAAAAGAAGTCAGAAGTAACGTGTGAAGACCACAGAGCACTGTAAGGAAGAGAAGGGGTTTGTCAGTCCTGTTTTAAACAGGCTTGGTGGCAAACCAGAGCCGTCGGCATGGCCATTTTCCCTAACACAAACCTGGGGAATCCTACAAGGACCTGACAGAAGCCCTGATGAATTTCTTGGTCCTTCAAAAATGCCCAGGGGTGAGTGTTCAGCCAGAATTCTCTAAATAGATTCCTGATTCTGCTAGTCCTTCCAAGCCTTGAGTGAGAATCTTTGTCCCTTTATTCAGCTTCCTGCCTGGGCAGAGGAGGGATGTCACTTATCCAAGGGTACGGGCTACTCAGCGTGCACTCACATCCTCAGCATGAACTCAGAGGTGCTGGGATCTGCACAGATCACCATCTTCCAGAAAGAAGCTATTACTCTGAAAGGTAGTGTGTGGAATGCTTGTGAAAAACATTATCTATTTCATTAGCAGCATCCCCATGCATGTGTGGCTTCCCAGGTGGCGGATAAAGAATCCACCTGCCAATGTAGGAGACGCAAGAGACCCGGGTTCGACCCCTAGGTCAGGAAGATCCCCTGGAGAAGGAAATGGCAACCCACTCCAGTATTCTTGCCTGGAGAATCCCACGGACAGAGAAGCCTGATGGGCTACAGTCCATGGGGCTGCAAAGAGTCAGACATGACTGAGTGCACACACACACCCATGTGTGAGCATTCTTCTCTAACCAGAAAGACTAGTTTGCCACGATTCTGTTACTCCTCTGCAGAGCTTTGATCCAGAGAAGAAGCCTCTTCTAGAGAAATGGTGAAGATAATTTGAGGCAGGATTCTCAAACATGTGAACTTCCGAAGAGTGGTCATTTTCTCAGGCTAGGGAGTAGTGATCAACAGTCATGACTGAGGGCTGTCAAAAGAATGAAGACCACGGGATGGGATTTCCCACTGCCCTGCAGAGCAGTGAGCCTTCAAAGGAAGAGTGCAGGGATACCTTTGGAGATGAAGCTCTGGACGTAACCATAAAAGAACTCCTATAGACCGATGGTAGCATGGGGTCTGAAAAGGGAGCTAGCAGCATGTCTGAAACTAGTCTTGTTGCAGCAGAAAGAAGTTCCTTGTCAAGAGGAACAGCTGAGGTGAGTTCCTTTGTCTCTGAGGGAGAATGAGCAAACTAGAGACAAAGAATAGCTTCAAAGGATCGAAGGAACTCTGGGGACCTGTATGTACCGGGTTGAACAGTATCCCCTGCAAAACTCACATCCCTCCCAGAACCGCAGAATGTGACCTTATTTGGAAGTAGGGTCCTTGCAGATAAAATTAAGATGAGGTCATAACTGGAGTAGGGTGGGTCGTTAATCCAGTGTAAGTAACATCCTTATGAGAAGAGGTGAAAAGACACAAAAAATAGCAGAGAGAGAAAGGATGCCACATGAAGACAGAGGCAGCGATCGGAGAGACGCTTCTACAAGTCAAGGAATAACAGAGAGCCAGGAACACCAGGAGGGAAGAGAAAGGCACGGAACAGACTCTGCCTTGGTGGCTTCAGAGAGCACAGCTCTGCAACACCTTGACTTCGAGCTTTCAGCCTCCAGAACTGTGAGAGAATCAACTTCTGCTAAAACCCACCCAATGTATGGTACTTTGTCATGAAATCCCCAGGAAGTTAATACACCATATTATGAATTTTGCAAATGAAATAATATAACTAGCACAATCTTTTGACTACTTTATCCCATGCAATGGGAATTTCCCTTCTGTCCATGAAGACTAAATGCTGTGGAATTGCCCTCTTACCATAAAACAATTAGAAAACTAAGGAATAAAAATTATGAAATAAATAATGTGAGCCTGACGATCACCCTAGATCACTGCCTAGGGAGAATTTCAGTTCTCGGGGGCCACATAGAGCCTAATAATCTCACTGAGTTCAGGAGACTTAGACTGGAGTTTGGGGAGACCAGCATAGCTAAATTTCGGGGCTGGGTACCAGAAAAGAGGGAGCTACACAGAGATAGCAAGCTCCAAAGACATGCACAGGGGTCTTCTCTAGCCTGCAGCTGAATTCTGAACTTCTCATGAATCAGTAAAACCTCCAAATCACAGAAAGAGCTATAACCAAACCAAACCAAACAAAACAAAACCCAGAGGTCATGCAAGGCTGGGAAGAGTTTGTGTCCCCAAGAACCAGAGTGCAGAGACATCATAATATGCTGAGCCTTGGGTATAGTCTTCAAAAAGAATGTGCCTTATTAGGGAAGATAAAGTATTCCTAAATAAAGGCTGATCTGGGCCCACCCTAACAAAAAGCAAACTTCAAATAGATTCTCAAATAGATCTGCAAGTTACTTAACTGCACACCAAAATAGAATTTAACTTTCCGTAAAGGAATATAACAAAACCCAGCAGCGTACAACACCAACGCAAAAATGACCGGGCATGCAAGGAAACAGGAAACTGTATCGTATAACCAAAAGTCAAATTCAAGACAGACTCCAATAAGAGATAAGAGCAGATAAGGACCTTGACTAGTGATTATAAATCTTAAAAATATGCTCAAGAATGTAAAGGAAAATAGTATGCAGAGGAAACAAATGAAGCTATCAAATACATGAAACTTCCAGAAGTTAAAAAAAAAAAAAAAATCACTGGATGAGACTAATAGCATTTTAGATAACGAAGAAGAAAATATTAGTGAAGCTGAGTCATAACAATAGAAACTATGTCAAATGAGACAGCACAGAGACCAAAAAAAAAACAAAAACTGAAAAACACGCAGGATTTGGTGAGCCATGGGGTAATATAAAGCTGTCTAGCATTTTGGGAACTTTAGTCCCAGAAGGAGGGGAAGAAAAGGGGAAGGCTGAAAAGTGATTTAAAGAAGTAATGGCCATGAGTCAAATGCTCGGGCCTGGTGGGCTGGGAAGACCCAGAGGAATCGGGTGGAGAGGGAGGTGGGAGGGGGGATTTGGATGGGGAATATGTGTAACTCTATGGCTGATTCATGTCAATGTATGACAAAACCCACTGAAAAATAAAAAAATTAAAATTAAAAAAAAAAAAAGAAGTAATGGCCAAATTTGAAAACAAGCACTACCAACTCACAGATCCAAGAAACTCAAGAAACTCCAACCAGAAGAACCATAAAATAAGACCAAGGCACATGATAAAACAAAACTGATGAAAAAGTGATAAAGTTAAAAATCTTAAAAAGCAGCCATATAAAAGAAGACACATTACATACAGATACATGAAAAGCAAAAGGTTGGAGGATTACACCCTATAAAACCCTAACCAGAGAAAGCTGGGGTGGCTATAATAATTTCAGATGCAAGGTGACTTCAAAACAAGGAATATGACCAGGGATAAAAAGGAACATTGCATAATGCTACAGATGAGATGCCAGTCACTCAGTCGTGTCCCACTCTTTGGGACCCTGTGGACTGTAGCCCACCAGGCTCCTCTGTCCACGGGATTCTCTAGGGAAGAATACTGGAGTGGGTGGCCATGTACTCCTCCAGGGGATCTTCCCAACCCAGGGGTCGAACCCAGGTCTCCTGCATGGCAGGCAGATTCTTTACCATCTGAGCCACCAGGGAAGCCCTAATGCTATAGAGCCCAGTTCATTAAGACACATAGCAATCCTAAATGTGCATTCCCCTAAAAACAAAGCTTCAAACCATGAAAGAAGAACGAGAGGACTGAAGGAGAAGTGGGAGAATCCTTAATGATGGCTGGAGAATCAACCTTCAGCCACCGATGGAAGTAGATGGAAAGGCAGCAAGGAGACGGAAGACTCGGACTTTCCTGGTGTCTCAGTGGTAAAGAATCCACTGGCCAGTGCAGGAGACACGGATTCCATTCGTGGTCCGGAAAGACCTCACACGCTGCAGAGCAACTGAGCCTGTGCGCCACAACTACTGAGCCCAAGCACCCTAAAATAAGCCTGTGCTCCGCAACAAGGGAAGCCATCACAAGGAGTCTGTGCATGGCAACTGGAGAAAAGCCCACAGCAGCAAAGACCCAGAACGGCCAAAATAAATAACAGTATTTTTTAAAAAGATGCAGAAAATTCGAACAACACTATCAACCAGCTTATCCTAATTGCTATTTACTGAACACTTCACTCAACACCAGAATATACGTTCTTTATTAATTGCACAAGAAACATTCAAGGTATGGCTCCTAAGTGAAAGCCGCTCAGTCATGTCTGACTCTTTGTGACCGCATGGACTATACAGTCCGTGGAATTCTCCAGGCCAGAATACTGGAGTGGGTAGCCTATCCCTTCTCCAGTGTATCTTCCTGAACCAGGAATCAAACAGGAGTCTCCTGCATTGCAGGCCGATTCTTTACCAACTCAGCTATCAGGGCTGATAGCTCGGGGCTCCAAAACAAGAGTCAAATTCAAAAGGACCACAGTCATCCAGTTTTCAGAGTGCAGGGGAATTAAACTAGAATCGGTAAATCCTCAAACATTTCAAAATTAAACAATATACTTCTAAATAATCAACAGATCAGAGAAGAAATCACAAGGGAAATTTTTAAAATATTTTGAACTGAATGCAGCTGAACACACAAGAGGAAAGGCTGGTGGTGAGAGAGAAATCTACACCATTTAACAGCTATTTTAAAAAAGGAGAAAGGTGCATACATCAGAGTGATGAGAAGACTTATCATTTGGGAACTCAGGAAGATTTGACTCTGTAGATTTGACTTTGTAGTCACAACGCCACTGGACGCCTGACTCCTCTCCCCCACTTATCTCCCAAGAAAACAACTCAAGCTCCTCTTACATATGGGCATTTCTGGAACAAAGACACCCCTGCCTGTTAGCTCTGTGAAGAAGGCTGTGAATTAGTTCACTGCCTCTCAAACTTTAATTTGCCGATGAACCACCTGGGTGTCTTGTAAAAATGAGATTCTGAATCAGAAGATATGGGATTAGGCCTAACATGACGCAGTTCTGTTTTATATAATTTCACTTATTTTTTGGCTGAGCTGGGTGTGTTCATCGTTGTGTGGGCTCTTCTCTAGTTGTGGTGATGGGGCCTACTCTCGAGTTGCGGCTCCCAGGCTCCAGAGCACAGGCTCAATAGTTGTGGTATACGGCTGAGTCGCTCCAGATCAGGGATTGAACCCGTGTCTCCTGGAGTGGCAGGCGGATTCTTCACCACTGAGCCGGCAGCGAAGCCCCAAGATGATGCATTTCTAACACGCTCTCTAGCAGAGGCAGACCATGCTTTCAGTGACAGGGAGCAAGAACCCTCTCCTCCAGACAGACTCACTTTAACCAGGAGTAATTGCTCCCTCCCAATCTGTTTTTCACATCCTCTGTCCTGTCCCCTTTCTGGACAAAAAGTCAAGAAAAGGTCAGCGGGTGATGGGGACAGAGTTACGTAATAGAGAAGAGACAGGGCTGGCTGGTGACCATTTGATCAATTAAGTAGCAGGTGCTTGACTGAGATCAGGACTGGCTTTAATAAATAACCATTAAAGTGCCAAAGCCTTTCTGAATGCCTAAAATGACTTTGGACTCAGACCAGTATTTTTTTTTTTTAAACAGCAGTGTTATTACCACATATAATGAGAAATCCTAAAAATAAGGCTGGTTCTGTGTTTAATATTACCTGCCTTGGCAGCATAACAGAGCCTGACTCCTAGCTGACCTTTTTCATTGATCCCCTGAACAAGGTGTAGGTGTTTATGATGCTCAGCAGATGAGACTCGGGCACGCTGTGATCCCACAGAAGAGGCCAATCAGGAAGGAGGAATATACAAAGGGCAAGAGAAAGGGGAGGCCATGTGAGCAAGGCTTCATGGAGTTCTTCTGCGTATCCATCCACAGGATAGGGCTTCCCTGGCGGCACTAGTGGTGAAGCGTCTGTCAATGCAAGAGACACAGGTTCGATCCCTGGGTCGGGAAGACCCCCTGCAGGAGGAAATGGCAACCCACTCCAGTATTCTTGCCTGGAAAATCCAGAGACGGGGGAGCCTGCTGGAGTATAGTCCACGAGGCTGCAAAAGAGTCAGACACGACTTAGCGGCTACAACAACATCTACAGGATAGTCCGCAGGGCTGAAACGACGGTTGTATGCAGAGCCATATAAATAATCTGCACTTCGGGGCAAAGGTTTCTGTTCACCTCCATCTTCCTTATCTGCAAATTGCCAATCCCAGAAAGCTCAAGGATGGAACAGCAAAAGCTCTTTTTTGAATTTATTGCTTCCTGGCATGAAAAATTACATAGAATTAAAATTACTCCCTTTAAAAAAAAGAAAACTTTAATTCCAGTTATTAATTCATTTCTATTAGGACTTAAAGACTTTTGTAGATTGATTCAATGATGGTAGATAGATTTTTTTTTAAAGCAAATTACTTTTTCTTTTTTTTTTAAGAGTTCAATTTATTTGGCCCTCTACGCAGGATCTTAGTTCCCAGACTAGGGATTGAACCCACACTCCCTGCTTTGGAGGCAGGGTCTTTCATCCACTGGATGGCTGGGCGAGTCCCTAAACTTTAATTCATCCAGCAGAGCCAGTGGAGAGTAAATGCCCCTATATATGTCATGGAACTAGCCTGGAATGAAAAGTTCGAGTACTTCATCTTCAGGACCTGGATTATGTAGCTTAAGAACAGAAGCCAGCAAAGTATAGTTCATGAGCTAGCTATTGAGTTTCATAAATAAAATTTAATTGGAATATACCCTAATGAGACTCCCATTTTTTTTTTTAAGTACTGCTTCTGCACTGCTACGGAGTTGAGTAGTTAGGGCAAAGACTCTCCCTTGCAAAGCCCAAAATATTTACCCTCTGGCCCTTTAAGAAAAAGTTCCCAGCCTCTGTTCTAGAAGAATGAGCAAGGACCAAGTTTTAAGAAAGTGGAAAGTTATTATGCGGAGCATGACCCAGGTGGCGCTAGTGGTAAAAAACCTGCCTGCCAACGCAGAAGACATAAGAGACATGAGTTCGATCCCTGGGTTGGGAAGATCCCCTGGAGGAGGGCATGGCAACCCACTCCAGTATCCTTGCCTGGAGGATCCCATGGCCAGAGGAGCCTGGCGGGCTACAGTTCACGGGGTGGTAAAGAGTCAGACACGACTTGGATCACACGCAGGCACGGGCACAAAGCGATCGACCATCACAGTCCAAAACCTTAAATGAAGCAACTTCGTGAAGTCGTGAATTTCCTGGGACATGAAGGAGTCAAGCAGCGCTTAGGTGACCACCTCCTAGAACAGTGGTGAAGGAGATGAGGCGCCATTCAAAGGGTTCCTTAAACCACATCTCCGATGCGGCATCATTCCATGTTATCAGCTGCACAGAGGTCCACACGAGACTCCTTGGAATACAGTCTCACTTGACTCACAAAGAAAAACATCTTACATTATAGCTAAGAGAATCTAAAGAAAACACGCGTCTTGAAAAAGAGAGCCCTGGGTATCTTTTGGTGGCCGGTTTGCCTGTAATCGGCCCACAGGAGTGACTCCACTGGACAGAAGCCACGTCTAATTCTGTGGCCATTATAGCTCTTAACATGCCATGATTGCTCCACAGAGATCTGTAAATGTAATTTAATGATGTCTCTGTATAATCCAGACTGCCAAATCTTTCTGCAGTCTTACTCTTGGGCAGAGAATGTATGTGTCAACCCAATTACAGACTCTGAAATATCTGCAGTACCCCTGGATCTTGTAGAACAGTCAGTCAGTATTGTTTTCTACAAATCCAGGTGGGTGGGCTCATGGACAAAGCCAGCCTAAAAAGCCCAAAATCCATCTTTACTCTTCATTTTTTCACCAAATTGCTTTTATAATATAGCAAATTAAGAGGGTTATTGTGTGTGTGTGTGTGTTTTGAAGTTTCCAATTAAAGTATTTGACCTGTCTAGTGCATTTGAGTAGATGCAGCTAGGTTTCGCTCCTCTGCCAAACACACTTTGCAGCTCTCAAGCCAATTCTTTCTCTGACCAATTTGGCAGTGTGGTTGGCGAGGCCTGCAGGTAGTAGTGAGAGCAGAGAGCTCCCAGTGAAACGTTCATTTTTATGGTGTTGGCTTTCACCTAGGTATCAGCGGGAGGCAATACCACTTGGTCAAGTCCGCCTTCAAGCGACATCAAAGGTGCTGAGCGTGACGTGGCTGAGCGCAGACTAATCCAGCGGCATATGAAGCTCTGGGCTGCAGCCAAGAGCAAGGAGGTTGAGAATTTCCGTTCTGGCTCCCGATGAAGAGTAGCTTAGGCCGCATCCTTAAGTGGACCCCTCCCCCATCTCAGCTAAGACAGCCCAAGAAGAGACACAAGGTGGATCTAACGTCACACGAGTGGGGCAGGCATGCAGGTGAGGAGGTTACCTAATGTTTAACCTCAAAGTGTTGGATGCCCACGGAAGCCAGACATAAAAAGAAAGAGTAGCCAAGTTATTAAAAATCATCCCTTTATTAAGTCTCTCTTTCAAATAAAGAATGTTCACTTTGTGGCTTTTTTTTTTAAAGAATAGAGAATTTTAAAAAATCAAAGAGACTTTGATTTTTTTTTTTAAACTTCAAATTCCAGAACCAGCTGGAAAGATCTCAAGATATACCTAGTGGAGGTCCCTCCAGGTATGGAGTTCATTTAATTAAGTAGCAGAAGGACAGGTAACACACAAGCAAACCAGCCAATGACAATAAAAGTTATTGCAAAAGTCACTCCGGGGCATCTCAGGCTAAGTCACGGCCATGGTGCCTGCTCAGAAATGGAAAAGGAGGAAAAGATCGGCTCAACATCCAGATTCAGAAACTTCCGCTTCCACGTGTTGCTCCCATCACCCCCTGATAAGCGGCAGAGAGATTTCCAGAGCTTCCCAGGTGGCTCAGATGGTTAGGAATTCGTCTGCAGTGCAGGAGAGACCAGGTTCGATCCCTGGGTCGGGAAGATACCCTACAGAACGGCATGGCAACCCACTCCAGTATGCTTGCCTGGGAAATCCCATGCACAGTGGAGCCTGGCAGGCTACAGTCTGTGGGCTTGCAAAGAGTCACTGAGCGACTAACACTTCCACTTTCAAACAGATTTCCATCACAGAAGCTGCTACACTCCCAAAGTCCTGGGTGTGGAAACATCAACCTCTTCCTTCTGAACAACCTGCTGCAGGAGGATGTGATTGTAAGATCTTAGCATCCGCGGTGCCTGGCGAGGCAGCTGGGACATAATAGGCACCTCTGACATTTAAGTGGATGAATCTACAAATGGCAGTGACAGCAGGATCCCCCCAACACACACGGGGACCCCCTTCAGCCTCCCGGTCACCCGTTCCTACGCATTAGCGCAATTCATGCCTTTGCTGCTGCGAGTGCTCTCATTTTAGGAACACCAGCCCTTCCCTCTTTAAATCCCACCCACCCTTCCAGCCACAGTGCTTCTCAGAGTCTGGTCCCATGAACCACTTGACTAAGAACCCATTTAGAATGTCGTGTTTTGTTTTTTTGAAGTAGAATTTTAGTTTTATCCTCGCTCAGCTTTAAGTACTATCATCCAGCGCACTAATTATTTTTCAATAGCTTCAACTTTTCCATCTCATGGTCTTTCAATTAAACCTGCCTGGCAAAATCCCAACCTGGGAGGGATTCAATGTGGTGTTTATGCCCAGTTGATGAGCACTTCTGGGAGGAAAAATTGCACCCTGCAGATTAGTGATATGTTAGCGACGTCACTGAATGTTCTCTCATCTGAGTCCACAGCACGCCCCATCACTCCGCCCCAATCTCTCAGACGCTGTCACCTCACCCTCACACGTTTAACAAGCAATCCTCGATATCTCACTTCAACTCTCTCAACTTCCTACCACCAGATGTGCTAACCAGCCTGTATCCAACTCCTAGAATGCTTCTTAAAATGCAGATTCCTTGATTCCACAGCGGACACACGGATTCAAAACCCCTGGGAGGAAAGTCCAGGATGGCACATTCTAAACAAGCTCTTGAAATTATTCTGATGCCTGTGATCCAGAGACAAAGCATGTTTAATGTCAAGTTCAACCTGCCTTCAGAGATCATCCACCAAGTGATGTCAGCTTGTTCCCTCTGCACTGCAGACCGTGTATGACGCTAACCATCTGGCGAAAGACTCCAGCCCATACACGTGGTGACATTACAGGGTATACAGGCTGTTTCTTTAGAGACGTGCCCCACAGGCCTGGTCACAGAGGCACGTGTGGGGCAACGGGACCCCGAGATGACAGGTCCCTGCTATACCTACTGTGGAGCTCAGGGAACTCTGCTTCATGCTACATGGAACCCAGATGAGAGGGGGGTTTGAAGGAAAACAGACACGTGTATATGTGAGTCTTTATAAAGAGTGAGTAAAGGGTGGGCCTCTTTACTGTCCACCTGCTGATGCTTTGACAGCTTCCTCTAGATCTTGCGCAGTAATTTATTTCTCCCCCACATCATACTGAAAGCACATCTGAGACAATTTACAGAAATTCAATTTTATAAAACAAACATAAGAAAGATGCAGAAATAGGAACAAAACCAGGGCAAGAAAATAAGAGAAAAATAAATGCTGTATAATAAATAGAAGTAGTTCTGAGTTTCCTAGTGAGCAACAAAAATGGAAATATGACCATTCATAAAATTCAGCATTCACAAGATAAAAACTGGTCTCAAAAAAAATCCTGAGTTTCCCTAATGCTGGCAACTGGAGCTAAGCTGAACCTCATATTCTGAAAAGCATATCAATTACACAGAATGCCAATCCTTAGTCTTCCGGGCGGAGGTGCAAAGGTTCATCAGTGGTGCCTTTTGGAGATGAAACACAATTTTGGCAACACGTATCTACAGGAAAGTTCTAAGCCCTGCTACTGAGGGTAGAAAACCTGTGGCATTAATGTAGGTGCTCAAGATGGCAGGACGGGAGATGTTTCCTGTTTTACTAGATTACCTGATAGGCTGAATGATGTAGGGATTTCCGGTTTTCTCCCCTGGAAAAAAGTTTTTCCAGTTTTTTTTTTTTTTTCACAGGTTCACCCTCTATTGATCCTAGGAACAGGGCATCATTATAACACAGCAGCAGACTTGCAGTCCCAGAGCATAGGGCCGAGCTGGGATGCAAGAAAATTACAGACTACAGAAATCATGGGACCACGGAATCCCAAAATTACAGGCCTATAGAATTAGACTGTGTCTCAGTACATGACAGCCATTCAGACATGGACAGGGAGCCTTGGATCATTCGGCTCGGGTAGGCTTAGCAACAGCCAACGTCTCCACCCAGTCAGCAGCAGGCTGGAGGCCCTGAGGCTATTCAAAGGGTATTTGTGGGCCCTACAACTGGTGTGGCCCCCCAAACACCTTCCTTTATTCTACCTTACGTGGGCAGGCCTTCAGCTTTATAAACTTCTCTCAGAAACAGTATCCCAAGTTCCAGAAGGCACAATAATGCCTAGGTGCTTTCCAGAACTTATGAGATCTATATGTACACAGGGCTATATTTAAACTGGATGACCAACAAGGGCCTGCTGTGTGGCACCGGGAGCTCTGCTCAAGGCTGGGCGGCAGCCTGGACGGGTGGGGGTCTGGGGAGAAGGGGCGTGTGTATCTGTGTGGCTGAGCCTCTGCACCTGAAACCATCGCAGCACTGTTAACGGGCAAAGCGCCAGCACACAGGAAAAAGTTAAAAAAAAGACTCTACATGTACTGCCTAATGCTTCCAGTTTTCTCTTGATGGTTTCCTACTCTGAGCATCAGACGATAACGTGCTAAAGAGTAGGATAAAGAACACGAAGGTGTTTTTCTATGGCTTCTAAATACCGACACATACAATAGCAGTGTCTAACTATAAGCATTTAGGATACACCCAGGGGGGGACTCTGGTGGTCCAGGGGCTAAGACTGCCCTCCCAATGCAGGAAGCCTGGGTTCAATCTCTGGATGGGGAACTGCATTTCATATGTTGCACCTAGGAGTTTGCATGCCTTGACTAAGACCTGGTGCAGTCAAATAGATAATTAAAAAAAAGAGATTAGAGATACACTCAGGGCAGTGCTACGCTCGCTACAGAGAGTATCTCAGTGAATCCCCAGAAGCACACCAAGGACTAAATTGCAATCGCCACTTCCTGTTTCTACAGGTGATAAAATGGAAGCAGACCACTGGCAGGGTAAGGCTCACATCCAAACACAGGCAGCGTCTCACCACCATTTACACATTGTAACTCAAGGGATCCCAAGGGACAAAGACGAGTACCAGGCCCTGTGTAAATACTACTGTTTTTTGTTTCGTTTTTCATTGCCGCTATAACACATCCCCACAAACTCAGCAACTTAAAATAAGGCAAATCCATTCACTCATGGCTCTGTAGGTCATGTCGTGCCCCCCCCCCACCCCGTGAATTAATCCTTATCTGACCAGAAGGGCACTCTCCACCACTGTATCTCCCAAAATCTAAAATGATGCAACAGCTGAACCAACATCCTCTGGCCTTTGTATGTTATCTGTTACATAACCCCATTACATATAGGTCTTTTTCTTGCATTCCGTGAAGGGTCTACAGATATTGACTGCAAAATCTTTCCATTTTTTTTAATACATTTGAAAATATTCACAATAAAACACTAGCCAAAATTAAGAGTTGAATCACAACTTGGAATCGGCTTCCTCGGAAAGGTGTGGAAGTCAATCACAGTTTTGCAGGCATCAACAGGGAGGAAGCCAAGAACTCATTGTGGAATTATAAACGAAAAGCGCTTAGGTCAGAGTTTGGTAAAATATGTTTGCTGCCCAGTAGGAAAAACCATGTACTGTGGCTGACCTTAGAATCATGGAAATAAAGTCCTCATTCCAGTGAAACGCTCCGGTGACATGTTTTATTTTCGTAGAATGGAACGGGGCTACCCCGGGGTTGTCCTTGTGGTTTTTCGTGATGCAAAGTGGCGCTCTGGGAGGAGTTTCGGCCCAGTTTCCCGTGAGCCGGGCCCCCGGCACCAGAGGAGAACGCCTGGTGAGGGAGAGAGAGACATCGGGTGCGAGGGGAGGAGTGCGCATTCCCACCACCCGCGAACGGGGGCCCCGAGGAAAAGAGAAGCCAAAGGCATGAGCCACCTGCTTCAGAAAACACTGTCCTGTGTCACCCAACCCTGAGGGGAGGGGGGCAGCGTCATGGTTAGAGGCGGCCCACCGAAACAAGATGAACCGTGCTCCTTGGAGGAGCCCAAGGGGAAAGGAAGGAGAGGCAGGCAGTCACACCGCCCAGACACCTCGACCTCGCGCTCCCGGAGGATGCAACCCTCCACACCGTTACTTCGTCCTGAAGACGGCCGAAGAGAAATAACGAAACCGGAAACCAGCCAGGAGGTGGAAAACCACCGAGTGTCTGTTCATAAACGGAAAAGAAAACGTGGGGTACACGTGACAACAGAACAGGGTTCAGCCTTAGGAAGGAAGGAGGTACCCGTCGTGCTCGACCACGTGGCGGAGCCTGCAGGAGCGGATCCTAAGCGAAATAAGCCAGACAGGAAGGACGAACACTGAGCGATCTCACTCACACACAGACTCAGAAACAGCCCAATTCGTAGTAGCGGAAAATGCAAAAATGGTTGCAAGAGGCTGGGGCAGAGGGAGAAACAGGAAGACGTGGGCCCAAGGGTACAAAGTTTCAGGTACGCAAAGTGAACGGGTCCCAGAGACCTCAGCAGAGCGATGGGAATACAGTCAACACTGCAGTATATACCTGAAATCTGCTAAAAGCGGAGATCTTAGGTGTTCTCGCCACAAAAAAGAGAAAAAAAACAACGGTAGTTATGTGAGGTGACGGACATGTTCATTGATTTTAACGGTATCTCACAATATAGCAAATCATTACAATGGATGCCTTAAGTACATACAGTTTCTATTTGCTAATTATGCTATAACCAAGCTGGAAAATTATTATATCTATAAATTACTTATTTGGGGTTGGTGGGCTATAAAGGGAATCTATACTGTATTAACGTACCTTCCTCTGCAACTCCTTTATTCACTCATCAGTTTGTTTTCTCCGATTTAAAATATTTTCATCTCACTTGATTTTTTTTTGGCTGCAGCTAAACTAGAAATTTAGTTTTTCTCCTAAAAAGCACAAAGTACAGCTACATATATTTAAAAGGTGTAAAACACACCAGATCATCACTCGATGAGACTGGCACGTCTCATTTTCATAGTTCCCATGGCAACATCCTACAGCTCATCAAGTAAGCTGTGAAAGAACTACATTTGCTGCTTCCCTGGCCTCTATCAATGCCATGTCTGTCCCTTGCCTCCACGCTAGGGCTAATACTTATCCTGGAAATGAGAGTGTTTATGTCTGGCATACTCAGGTAAGGAGAGCTAAACAGAAGTGGCATCAGGAAGGAAAACAAATTTCTCTGTCCCAAGACCTACCTGTCTCATGATACATAATTTAAGGACTGAAGAGCTGTTTAAACAACTTCTCTAACAGCCAATAAAAAGAGAAACATCCCATTTCGCATGCCCTTACAGTCATGTGACGTTTTTTTCCAACCCATTTGGACCCACTTGCTCCCACTTAAGCCTTCTCTCCGATTGACGGCTCAGAGGTGCATTCTCCCCAGTTCACTTCCCCAGTGGTCTGGAAAGAAGACAGGTGGGGGGGGTGGGTGATAACTCCCCTCTGTTCTGGGCACCCACTCAAGAGACCACCCTCGCCCTGGCCAACCCTCACTGCTCCTGGTAGGGGAATTTCAACCCTGCCCTGAGTTTTGATCTGGTTTGGGTTTTTAAACACTCTGTTGCTTAGTGGGGAGCTGGGTGACTTTGCTTCAATAGACATGATGTCACCCCCTCAGCCCTTATGCAAACAGTGTCTAACACCTTCACGATGGAAGCCGAGCCAGCCGCCTCCAGGAGCAGCTGACAAGATAAGTATTTTGCGTCGGCACCTGTGGGCGGAGTCAGGGCACAAGCTGGAAACTTAAATTGAGACCCGGCAGCACTTCTCTCTGATTCGATGAACACTTCTTAGAGTCATCATGACTGACATCAGAGAGAGAAAAAATAACATTTCTCCTTTCCAAGGCCTTTTTTTCCCCCCTCTACCATCCAGAAAGTCATAGAATGTAAATCCAGCAAGAAGGCAATGTCTTGTTTTATAACCACTGGTGCTCACAGAAGTTTGTAAGCATGCCTTTGATCTGCAGGGATTCACCACACTGAGGATTCTCTCCAACAGCTCGTGTTATTTGCAAAGAGAGAGAGAAAGAATACCACACATGGTCATGACACTTAGAGAAACTGACCCCCATCCATGCCACGAGCATCTACTGAGTACGTGTAAAGTAAGGCACGGAGCCAGGCACTCAGGGGGAGAAGAGGCGTCCAAGTGAACAAAGCATCGCACGATGAAGAATCAGAGATGTGGGTGTGGAAGGTGATTTGCCCAAATCCCCCCATCAGGCAGGTGGCAGCACCCTCACGGGAACGCAAGGCTCCCAGTTCCCACCTCGAAACCACACAAAACTCATCCGCAACACAGCTGATCTTCAAATGTGCCATGCTGCACCGGGGAAGGTCACCAGACCCCAGCATTCTTCCCAAGAGGCATGGCATGTGGTGAGCAAATGTCCAGAAGGCTTCCTCGAGAACACAGCCTGTGAGCTGGGCTGTAGAGAGCAGGTCCCACGGAGAATGTGGAAACGGGCAGAGATGCAACGAAAATGAGAGGAATCGGGAGAAAAGGCCAGAGGAAGGAACTCACGGAGCAGACAGGGCTGGCTGAAAGGTGGAGGAGACAGGAGGAGGGGAGGGATGCAGTGGAAACAGGGTGGGGTCAGATAGCATCCTGGCTTCCTCCAGGGGCAGAAGGAGCCAATGGAGGTGATGGAGGGGAAAACACGCCACATCTGTGCCACAGACGCACGGAACTGGCGCTGGTGCAAGGGCGGCCGGCACAGCACCCCAGGCCAAGGTCGGAAAGACCTCATCTGGGGAACAAGGGAAGGGAATGCAGGAGGAAGATGGGCGTTAGAGATTTCAGACGTAGAAACAGCAAGTCCGGCAACCGCTTGGATGTGGGCACGAGGCTGGACCAGTGAGTACCCAGGTTCTCAAGCCCCGGTCAGCACTTCCCTGTCCACGTGGGCTCGTTGAAGTGCAGATTCCCACAGCAAGCCCCCGCGTCCCGGCTGGCCCCAGGAAGGCTTTCACTGCCTCGACAACAACGAGAGATCTGTGCTGACTCCAAACTGAATGACGGTCCTGCCGTGAGACGGGTACAGACGTGGAAACTGCCCAGATGGTTTGGTAACCACTTGACCGATCATTTTGTATCAGTGGGATCTGACAAACTGGGGCTTGGTTTTTTTACGTATTTTTTTTCCATTTCCCTTCTCTACTCATTCATCTTTAATGAATTTGACACCAGTATGGGTCCACAGAAATTTGGACATTTTTAAAAGCCCTACGGGGTCTGGCACAAAGATAGTCTGAGAAGCCAGCTCTGACCACACTTTGAATGGACGGGCGAGTAAGAGGGGCTCTTGTGAGCAGGGGCTCCGAGTGGAGGCCTCCCTGGGGCTGACATCTGGCCGCCAGAATGCCCCAGTCCCCGGGCCCCATCACCGCAGCCCGCTCAGCCTGCACGCGCATCCCCTGAAAGGTGCCACCCAGCCTGTTACCTCCTTATTCCTACACCTGAGTGGGCTCCCCCACCCCAAACCCACGGTGATCCCAGCCCCGTGTGCAGGGCGAGTGATGCCTGCCAACCCTCTGAATCTTTTGCCTCTTTTTTTTTTTTTTTCCAGGAAATGTTCCCAACAGCTATCTAGGGGAGAGAAAAAGAACCAGGAATGAGCAAGGAGAGTCACAGAAGCTAGGCAGAGAATCTCTCAGGCCTGTGTGTGTCAGAAGGTTAAAGGCTTTCAGAGAGGAGGGGGAAGACTCGGGGAAGGGCGCTTAGTTGCCTTTGATAGAAGAATGTCCCCAGAGTGATGGGGACAGAAGGCAGACAGCAACAGGACAGCAGATAGTGGGCGAGCTTCGCTGAGTGGTGGGGCAGGCGAGGAGAGCGCTCAGCAACTTCACCGGACTGTCCTATCGTGTGAATAGACTGGGCGCTACTTGGAACACTAACACGACTCTCAATAACAATTCTCTCCCCAGTTCTTCAAATTCTCCCTTATCTACTAATAGTTAGGGATTCCCTGGGGGCTCCGCAGTAAAATATTCACCTGCCAATGCTGGAGATGCAGGTTTGATCCCTGAATTGGGAAGATCCCCTGGAGAAGGAAATAGCAACCCACTCCAGTATTCTTGCTGGGAGAATCCCTGGCTGGCTACAGTTCATGAGATTCCAAAAGGGACACGGTTTAGAGGCTAAAACACCTACTACACAGCTGTTTAACCCCTACCTACTAATAGTTACTGTAAATCTGCAGCTATAAAGTCCATCTTCTTCATTGCTGAGATAATAGAGTAAGTGACATCAGTCACTCTTCAAAGCAAAAGGCCATAAAGAAATACAATACTTACATGTTCTTACACACCCTCTCACCCACACACACACAAAAAAGACGCAGTTTCTATTCAAGCTTACAGAATACTTGGAGAAGGATGAGCCTAGCAGGGGAAAGTCAGGAGTAAATTGGAGTCTACTTTCTTAAATGTCTTGGATTTGTGCCCTACCCTCAACTGCCAGATTTTAAAACAGAAACACAAAAAAGCATCTTGGTGATGTTTGCCAGAAGTATCAAACCTTTTCAGCTTGAGTATCAAGGAGATACCAATGGTGTCTCTAACCATCCCCAAAGGGCCCCGGATGCTCGATCTTGAAATCAGAAGAGGTCTGCTGATTTTTTATTATGAGCTCCTATACAAAAAATAAATATGGGAGGTGAGATACAGGATCGAGGCCAGTCAACACTGCAAAGAGTGGGGAGTTCTCGGATCCAAAAAAAATCATTCACAAGCATCTTCAGCAGATTCCATTCTTAAGGATGTTCAAAGCATATACAATAAAGCATGAACTGAAATGGCATCAATAAAAGATGGGATTTTCACTACACTTCCTCTATATTAGGATATTATTCTATTTCCTGGCATAGGCAACTGTTTAAAAAGAATAGATCTGCATACACTACCTTGATTGTGGTGATGGCTTCAGAGGTCCATATGTAAGTAAAAGTTTATCATATCATATACTTTAAATAAGCAGCTTACTATATGTCAATGATACTGCAAGAAAGCTGTTGGAAAAAATTAATCAAAGATACACATATGGAACACTCCTAGAACCTCTGAGCATTATAAAGTCCGGGGTTTCTCTGCTATATTCTAGAGAATGAAAAGGTAACGGCGCTCAGGGTCCAACCAGAAAGAGAAACCCTAGCAAGTGTTTACCGCAGAAGGAATTGAATGCAGGAGACTGCTGGCATCACAGTGGGAGAGGCAAGCAAGTCACAGTGAGACAACCCACAGACGAGCAACAGCCCGAAGCCACGGCCACCTTCAGGAGAAGGAAGAGGGCCTGGGGCCACCAGCGGAAGCTGGCGCCAGGCGGCCCTTCCAGAGACGGCCGAAGCTGCCAGAAAGGCACCAGCCTGAGGTCCCACCCCTGCCCTACAGGGAGACCCAGGATGGGTCAGGAGAGGCTCTTAGGGCTGAGAAATGACCCAAGGATGTTTCATGGGGGAAACAGGTTAGAGAGTAAAAGTCAGCTCAGAACACTATTAAAGCAAGTTAGCAGACTTCCCCACTGCTGGGCTTGTCAAGGCTTTAACATGCTCCCAGACACGGGATCTCTAAGAGAAGAATGTAATGCCAAGTGCTTCCATGTTCCTCCTCTGCAGAACGTTTGGGAGACGTGTCCCATGAAATGCTATTAGGGAAATGCTGATACAGTCCAATATTCACATTTACAGACAAAGAAAGACTCTGAGATTTGGCTAAGTGGCTTGAACAGGCTAAAAGGGGATAACACAAAGACAGGAGGCTTAAGCTTCTGGAATCTTAATCAAGCACTCTTTCTTCAACTCTGCACTGAAAAGGCCTTAAAGCACTTTCTATCACCCTCAAGAGAACCAGCTACTTAACCGCTCCGGTGAGCAATGTGTCATTTTGGTGGTACAAACTACCAGACTCCATGGAGAGGTGTATACATGCCAACCAAAGGCACCAGCACCACGGAAAAAGAAAGAGAGGAAATGAAGGCAGTGGAGTGGCCAAATTTATTAATGGGAGGAAGGGGAGAGAGGAAGAGGCAAGAGGAGAGAGGGGGGAATCACGCTCCACAGGGTAGCACTCGCATGCTTGATTGTCCAAGCTTCCACATCTAACAGTTGATGACACATACGTGCATGTACGACAAACAGCCTCAGGCCAGCAGACACACATGCAAGGTGCAAGATCGGTGAGCTGGGTTCCCAAAGCTGGTATGAGGGGATTCTGCCCTGAAGAGAGCCCAGCGAAATGCAGAGGCCGGTTCCATAGCCCTTGGGAGAGATGCAACTCTCCAAATAGCTTCAGCTGAAGACATGTGTGTCGTCCTCATCTCACCCTCCACAAGCCTTTTGGCTCAGACTTCTCTCCGAGATGGTGCTGGTGGCACAGTGGATGGGAATCCACCTGCCAACGCAGGGAACACGGGTTTAACCTCCGGTCCGGGAAGATGCCACGTGCCAAGGAGCAACCAAGCCCGTGCGCCGTAACTACTGAACTCGCGCTCTAGAGGCCACGCGCTGCAACTACTGGAGCCTGCACGCTCCAGGGCCCGCGAGCCACAGCCAACGGGCCCACGTGCCGCAGCTACTGAAGCCCTGCGCCGACAGCCCGTGCTCCGCAGAGAGGGAAGCCACCCCGTGCAGGGCCCGAGCACCTCAGCGATGAACAGTGCCCACTCTCTCGGCAACCACAGGGAGTCACCTGCAGCAGCGAAGACCCAGCGCAGCCAAACAAAAGAAAAAATTAAAGTGTAACAGAGAAAAAGACCTCTCTCCCACCAGACAGAGAGGGTGAGGCCACAACGCATACTAAGGCAGGTGATAGGGAAGCGAGTTGAATTCCTCCCATCCACCGACACAGCCCCGGTGCCAAGCACCTCTTTCTGAGAGGTTTCGTCTCCACGGGGATGTGTCAGGAGATCAAGGCAGTTATGCAGCAAGAATCGAGAAAATACCCCAATCACACAGATGGCTGACACAAGGAAAACTGGGGAGAATTCAGGAAGGGTCTCACCTGTACGGGATTTGTAAAGAAATGCTCACGGGTTCCCAACCTACCTCAGATGAATCGCCAGCTATTTGTTCAACGGCACTCTTGAGGGTTACCACGTCACTTGATATTTGTCTTTTCTCTTTATTTACCATTAATCTGTATAGCCTTTTCTCACGGAAAACAGCCCAAAGCAAATGAGCCCAACTACAAAGACCTCTAGTTTACGGAGTCTCTATTAATTTAACTTTAATCTGATCTAAACAGTCTCTGCTGTGGAAACCTTCCCAAGTTCCCTGGTCCAGCCACCAAGGGAGTAAAAGGTATTTTTGTGAGTTTCTCGATCCGAAACTCACACAAACTTTTAATATTTTTTTCTTCCTTTCTGAAAATTTGAACTCCTCTCCCCAATAACAGCCCCTCCCCGAATTTTAATAATTTACAAGCACAGAATTCCTGATTCTTATTCATTCCTCGGGCTGCTTTCTTTTACTCCCCCAATCCTGCCGAGCACGGATCAAACAGGGCACAAACCGGGGAGAAATTTAATCGCTCGTATCTCTGCCTGAGGGATTGTCTAGGTGCTATGGTGACAGACACCTCACTGAAAGCATGTGGAGGAAAAAAGACTTTTAAACTCCTAGACTTAAAAAGAGAGAGAGGTTTCTAATGGAATTGCTGTCAACACACAAAAACACAAAATAAGGCCGACACAGTCAATCAAAACTACTTATATACTCATGGGGTAAAGCAGCCCAAACAATACTGTTCGAAGGTATTTTTGTTTCTCTTCCCCAAAACTCTGCCTATGTTGAATTTTAGGAGTTTTATTGATTTGCTTTTCCGGCTAAATGTACATTTTCTCCCCAGAAGATTTTTAGGTGAAACTACCCCGTATGATGCCATAACCATGGACACACGTCATTAGACATTCATCGAAACCCAAAGAACACATCACACCAACGGTGAGCAGTGATGCAAATTACGGACCTTGAGTGATACTGTGTCCACGCGGGGTCATTGACTGTAAGCTGTGTACCGGCCTGGTGCGGGATGGTGGTCCTGGGAGGGGTTGTACGCACATGGAGGTTTGGGCATATGTGGGAAATCTGAGCTTTTCACTCAGTTTCACTATAGACAGACTATTCTAAAAAGTATTTTTACTGTGCAGCTTCTCTGCCAATTTATTCTGATAGAGGCATGTTCAATATCTGGGGTTGGGGGGAGTGAAACTTTTAGTCCTTCATTGTGTAGTTTATAAAGCTCTGTCTTTAGGGTATGTCAATTTGAAAATTGAAAAGGGAGGTGGGGGAGAAAGTAAGTGGTCTCAGAGATTAAGGTCGATTATAAAAATCTCCCAGCCATATCAGCATAGAAAATAACCCAGACGAGGCAGTGGTTAGTTCCTGCTCTCCTGATATGCGAGTCAGAATTTTCTGCCAACCCGTGTTCGTGAACAGGAAACCAACAAGACTGTAAACAAAGAAACCACCACCAACAGCCACAGATGTGCAGGGCTGGAAGTTCCACTCTGGACAAGGTGAAAAGGCTAACGGGCAGGGAGTCGTAATAAAGCTGCCGGCGGAGAGAGGGCTCCCGGGCTGTGCCGCCTGCCTGCTGAGAAGTCAGCCTGCTCCTCCCCCCTCGGACCGCTCAGATGAGAAAACAATCTGAACATAAACTCAGCAGGACGGAGCAAGGACGTCTGAGGCGTGGGACAATCCCCGACCTATCTGGCAGGATCAGAAACCAAGGGCGTGTGCCCATGAACCCAAGGGCCAGGAAGGCTCTCCCACTCGGAACTAGAACCTCATTCTGCAAAAATGCTTGCAGGGGAGTCTTCGGCCCAGTCATCTGGGACTGGGTTAGAGATAACTGGGCCGTGGGGACCCATCCAGGAACTACCTGATGCAATTTAGATAGCATCTCTATTATGGACCCAGTCTCCTTAATAATGGACATGGGCAGGGCAGGAAGAGGATCAGAGCCTGTGAACATCAGTGGAACAATGCCGCTCAGGGCAACGTGGTTTTCAGCTCATTTTTGGAGAAGAAAACAATTCTTTAAGGTCAACGGTCCTTCGGCATACCAAAGAGAAGGATATTTATAGGGATGCTTAGTTTTTTTTTTTCTTTTCTAAAAGCAGAGGTCTAGGAGAGAATGCTATCCACTAAAAGAAAATCCACAAAATTCCAGATCTGGGCTCCACACCTCTTGCCCTGGGCCGCAGTCTTGCGTGCTTTTAATTTCTCCTGAATTATCCACTCACGTCTGACCAACAACTCTATGGCCCTATTTCTCAGATGCTTTAGGCTCTCTCAGTGGTTCTGTTGGTCGTTCCTCAGCTTGAGACGCACCAGCAGTGAGGAGGAAGTGGGCCCGAGTACCTCTTAGAAGCGTAACTACAAACAGAATAGATGACGTGAACCTTTCACGCTGTAAATTCTAGGACCTATGGACGACACAAATGGACCAATCATCCCCAGCTGCCAATGGATAGAGGAAACCCAGCTTAAAAAAACAGGTTGTCCACAGCTGGGCATGTTCCTCCAGAAAAGCAATGTCATGGAAGATAGCTCTGTGTCTGCAGCCAGCTCCAGGGTCTAGCTTCACAAGGAGGCTGAAATTATACCTACTGACAGTGGAAAAAAATAATTGCAGAGGACAACGTTTTCAAAATACTAGTAAGTGAAGCCAAAAAATCCAATCAACTTCAGCGGACTACAATGTCTTATTTCTAAAGCTTGGAGGGGAGAATAAATTAGGAGTTTGGGATTAACATATATATGCTACTATATATAAAATAGACAGGAACACACTCAATATCTGGTAATAGCCCTATTAGAAGAATCCAAAAAAGATACATATATATATATGTGGATAAAGGAATCATTTTGCTCTACGACTGAAAACTAACACAACACTGTAAATCAACTACACTTTAATGAAAAAATCTAAAATAAATAAAAAAACAAAACATAAAACTAAAAACCATTAAAAAAAAAAAAAAAAAAAAAACAGGGGAAGACAAAACAGGTATAACTGCAGTTCCAAGAATTTCTGGCATGCACTAGGCCTTGGAGGTTGCTATGTCCCCGGTTCTTTAGCTTTCATGAAAACAAGAATGGCTTTCCTTCTCCTTAACAAGGTGTCACCACTATCCTGAATGGCTGGTAGGACTAGGGTTATTTTCTGGTCCCAAGTTTCCAGAGGACAAAAGGTGGAAGAGAGGGGAGCCAGGAGTAAGGATATTACGAGAAAATGTGCTTACATAAAAGCAACTCAGCTGTCACGACGAAAACAAAAATGAAGACAGCAGAACACACCTGCTCTTTGTGGGGAAAACAAGGGGAGGAGATGCCAGCTGCCCCCCACGCCAGCCCCTGGGGACACCACACAGCCAGGACAGCTATGTCACCCGCCCGGGACAGGCTGGGCAGATGATGGTCTGGGGTGGGCAGGGGAGGAAGGTTACTGTGTAATAGCTGTTTATAGGCACAGGCCTCTTAAGGGCTCAGATCGTAGCAAGGGTCTACACTGGTTTCAACTCCTTTTATTCATACTTACAGAAACTTGGTCTACTCAGGAACACGATCTGATTAAAACGTTGCCCACGTGTCTTCTCACTGCTGGAGGCACCAAAGGTGATGTCACAAATTTAGACAAGAGGAAAGCGTGAAAAACCAGAGTAAGGCTTAAATGGAAATATTAAAAGTGCAATGTCTTCATATTAAGAAAAACAGAGCATCCCATGGAATAATTCGTTGTTAAACACAGGATGGTAAACAGGAGAGGAAAAGTACCCAAAGCTGACTGATTACCCAAGAAATGGTGCTCGCTTCACTTTCCTATCTCAGTTTCGTAAACAGACGGGAGAGGCAAAGACGAGAGCAGCTGGTCATCTGAGAGTCTCGGATATCCAGTATTCACCCTCCCACTCCCATATCCAAGGAAAACGGGTGAAACCCAACATTCAAAGTAGCCAAACTCTGAAGGCATGGTGATGAAGCAATTACATGCTGAAGAAAGTGCTGAACTGTGGGGAATTTTTCACTGACACAGATGTTTATATCACTAGGAATCCTTCCTCTATGCGAATCAGAGGTAAGTTCTCAAAGAGAGGAACTAAGAATGACTCAGCACATCTAAAAAGGATTCATACCCATTCTTAGAAGGACATTCAGAGGAAGCACCATCCGAAGCTAAACAATGGTATCTGCTTGCCCTTTGATCCAGCTTTAAGAACATTTTGTACAACTTGGTTGAAATACCACTGAATTTCACATTTAGCATTTGAAATCTCCTTAGGGGACCATCCACTGCTTTTCTGAGCCACACTCTTGCAATCAAGTTCTTCAAACTATTTTTGCTGTGAATAGCTTGCAGGCATGGATTTACTTTCTCCTAACAAAAATCTTCCTAAACACAGGCAGCTTAAATGAAAAATAGGCCCACTGATCCTATAAGAAAAAGACACTACAGTGTATCTGGTTACAAATCCAAGGAAAGAGAACTCCATTTTTCTTCTAATTTATGTTTCCCAAGAGTAATTTTGTTCAGAAGATTGCCAGTATTTTTAGTACAATAAGTTTCTTGTTACTTGTAGGAACACATGCTGATTCCTTTTTCTGACCATAATTTTTTTTTTATTATTATTTCATTTTATCCTAGCATCTGTGGGCTTCCCTTATGGCTCAGCTGGTAAAGAATCTGCCCACAATGCAGGAGACCTGGGTTCAATCCCTGGGTTGGAAGATCCCCTGGAGAAGGGAAAGGCTACCCACTCCAGTATTCTGGCCTGGAAAATTCCATGGACTGTATGGTCCATGGGGTCGCAAAGAGTTGGACACCGACTGAGTGACTTTCACTAGCATCTGTAGATCAATACCTCATTAATTTAAAATAAAGTCTGAAATGCAGAGATTTAACTAAAACTTTGCACTACTCTCAAACATAATGCCTACTATGAATTAATATACACATGGGTATATTAATAGACAGCTGTTTAATTAAGCCTGAAAATATACATCAGGTATGATGTATTTCAGTGTCCTGTCTTCACTTGTCTCAAATGTTTTACCCCATAAAAATCATGTAGGTTCTTGTTCATCTGAAACTATCACAACACTGTAAATCAGCTATACCCCAATACAAAAAGTTTAAAAAAAAAATCAAGTAGGGACTTTCCTGCTGGTCCAGTGGTTAAGAATCCACCTGCTAATGCAGGGAATACAGGTTCAATCCCTCATCTGCAAGGATCCCACATGCCTCAGGGCCACTAAACCCATTCGCCTGGGCTCTGCAACAAGCAGAAGCAACCACTGCAATTAGAAGCCCCTGCACCAAACAAGAGCCGCCCCCACCCACTGAAACTAGAGAAAGTCAATGTGAGGCAATGAAGACCCAGCTCAGCCCAAATAAATACGTTAAAAAGTTAATAGAAATCAGCATGCCCCTTATAAATGAGCTAAATAAAATCAGATATACCCTAAACAGATTAGTGACATACAGATTTTAAATGAACATATCTACTTTCATTCCCTCTTGATGAAGCGCCTTCAGTATGCTCAGCATTATGTTAGGAACTTAAGTTACAACAGTGGATAAGCCTGGTTGCTTTCTGAGGCAGACATCCTAGAGGGGTGACAAACAAAATGAGTAAGCAAATTTTAAAGGGAAAAAAAAGCACTCCCTGTGATAAGTGAGACCAAGGAAATAAACAGGGTACGGGGACAGTAAACAAGTGACAGAAGGTGGGGGCCACACCAGTTTCTACCAAGTGGCTAGAGAAGGTTTCTTCTCAAAGGTGAATTTTAAGCTAAGACCTCAGATAGTTCAGGATACTTCTCCAAGGTCACCACACTGGCAGGCTTGCTTTTACCAGGCTGCCAAGACATTTTCAGCATTAGGAAACAAGCAGGAAAAGGCACCCATGGCCGGGATTGAATGCAGGTTAACGAGCACCCAGCTTGCCTGGCGGGTACTCTGCAACCAGCCGGTTAGAACGAAAGAAGTTACACCTCAACAGACTGCTCACCCAGAGCGTAAAGCTGTCAACACCAACAGCAGCGGGCCAAAGGACCAGCCTTGGGGATACGCAAGAGAAGTGTATCCCGTTGATTCATACTTCCTGATGATGCCTCTCTGACTGACAAGGCTCCAAACCTTTGCAATGTATTTCATGAGTAAGTTACTCCTCTGTTCCAGGGAAGAAGGATGTTTACAACTATGTAACACATTCCCTTAGACCTACAGTTTGTAACTTACTTTGTAACTTTCCGTTCATAACTTACCTAACTCAGCAGGTATATAAGAATACTTTAAAACCCATCCTGCCACCTTCTGTAGGGTTCTTTTAGTCATGTAATGCAGTAGCTAACACGCCATTGACAGGGAGGAAGAAATCTGTGGATTGTCTCAACATCCTTATTTAGAGAATCCACGTTGTGAAGCAATTACTGGGCTTTCCAGGTGGCGCTAGTGGTAATAAAATCTTATGACTCCTGATAGCCAACTCAGGAGTCATAAGAGCCACAGGTTCGATCCCTGGGTCAGGAAGATCCCCTGGAGGAGGGCACGGCAACCCACTCCAGTATTCTTGCCTGGAGAACCCCATGGACAGAGGAACCCAGGAGGCTACAGCCCATAGAGTCGCAAAGAGTTGGACACGATTGAAGCAACTTAGTATAGCACAAGCAACTACTTCCTTCCAATGTACTGTCCTAGTGATTAAAGCTATGATAATCAGACTTCATCCCATTTTTAGCCTCTCATAATAAAATCCTCCTTTCCTACTGCTAAATGGATCAATATTAAATAGCATTGCTTGACTGGCAGGTGGCGTAGCTTGTGACTTGGATTCAACTTACCTGGAGAGGTTTTCTCCTCTACCCATGTGGAGCCCAGAATCGGATCTACAGATAGCTATAACTTGCAATCAGAAAGTCTAAGAAGGGCTTGGGGCAGAATTCCCTACCTAGGAGTCTCTTTCGTTTCATAACAGCCTGTCCCTGGCCTGAAATGACACTATTATTGAATTCTCTTAGAAATTTTCGGTGCTATTTTTTGAATCTTTAAAAATCTTTCTGAAAAATCCCTAGGGAGATACTATGTTAAACGGTTGCTTTAGCAGGATTAGAGTTGACAACCAGCTTCAAGCAGTGCGGCTCAGAAGCCACATGTACCTGTAGACCTAGAAAGCTCAGAAAAGCAAAGAGTGAGGAGAACTTGGAGGTCACTAAACAGTGAATGTCAAACCTTACAAACTTGCCTAGGGCCAACTCACAATTTCAAACACCAGTGGTCCCCAAACATTGGAATCACCTGAAGATCTTTAAAAAAACTGAAATCCAGCTTTTAGTCACTCGTTGACTTAACTGATGGGGACACCACCTGGACATCTAGGCTTTAAAAGCTCCCCAGGTGACTTATGTACAGCAATGTTTGGGAGCCGCTGACATAAAGAAGCATTGCTGTTAATTGATTTCTGGAGTGATTTGATTGCCTTCAGAGGTCAGGATCTCCCGCGCCAGTGCTTCTGAACCGTGGCCACTAAGACTCTGATTTAACTGCTCTGGGGAGCAGCCCAGCATCACGTGTGCCAGGTGGAGAACCATGACCTTAAGCCTAGGAACTGCTGCCTGGAGAGTGTGATACAGCTGTCCCTGACGAAGTCACAAGTGCTGTTCTTCCCACTTTGTTCAAGTTGGGGATTACCCTCAAAAGGCAATGAAACATTTCTCCAAGGGAAGAAATTCAGGGGATTAGGCGAGGGGGTGGGTAATGAGAGCCAGGGCAGGGGATGGAATTTACAAAGACAGAAGCAGCAGAGGTGTTAGCATAAGGAACAGTGCTGGTCCCTCCCCGGTGCCCCAGCTTGACTGACTGGCATGAGAATTTCCTTAGAATACTTCTTGGAGGTGGCTCCACCTTGGCTTTGATCCTAATAAAATGTGAAAATTCCTGTCCAATCAGAACCCCTGGCGCTGCAAGGAGCCAGACCCACAGGCCTGGAGCGTCCAGTCCCTGTGAGATTCTGCATCAGGAATTTCCCAGGACGATGCCTGCACCCCTCGGACATATGAGGTCCTGTGCCATACCCTCGGGAACCCCGGCCCTCCACCCCAGTACTTTCTTCCCCCAAAGCTCAGCGGAGTTCTCTCCTGGACATTCTTGGAAAGGACTCGCTTGGGGTTTTTGACATGGGGATTGTCCTTAAGAGACGGACGTCTCCGACGTGGCTTGGAGACGCGGGTGCCGCTCTGGCAATGCCTGCGAACCCACTTCGGGGCCTGGGCAGAGCCGCGCGTCTCGCCCCGGAAGGGAAGTCCGCGGAGACCCACCCCACCGCGCGGCTGCGCCCGCTCCGGGCGTGGCTCCTGTGGCCCACTTCTCCCCGCCTAGAGCGCGGCCCCTACATCGCTGCGTCTACGCTGAGTCAGTTTATGAATGAAGAGGAACCCAGATCGGAGGCACAGATTCTGGGAAAAGTCCTCCTCGCGCCGTTCTCATTTACAGATGCGAAGACGCGAGGGGGAAATGCTCTGACTCCGTCCGGGTTTGCCACAGAACATTTGTGGCTGAGCCCGATTTAGCCGCCCTTGAATTTCCATTCTGTTGCCTGGCAACCGGTTCAGACCAGCTCCCGGCCCAACCCCGGCCCCCAACCCGCCCCCTTTCTCTGCCCGTGCAGCTTGGGCCGAGCTGATGAAGAGTTCAGCCTTTGGGGGGCTCAGGCCAAAGACATGTGAGCGAGGGTACCAGGGGAGCGACCCCAAGCCCGAGCGAGCCCAGCCTGGCCGGGGCTGGCGAGCCTCCCGCGGTCCTTTCGGGACTTCCTTGTGCATCCCTCCTCCCCAAAATCGGTG
The DNA here is from genome assembly GCF_963930625.1 of Muntiacus reevesi. NCBI lineage: Eukaryota > Metazoa > Chordata > Mammalia > Artiodactyla > Cervidae > Muntiacus > Muntiacus reevesi. The sequence goes on from NC_089268.1 coordinate 47,844,527, forward strand.
GACACTACTTAACCACAATCGCCAACTTTCATAAAGTTCTCAACTGCTCCGGGATTCTCTGAGATCCCGGTGGGAGAACCGGCACAATCAGAGCGTTAAGGACGCCGAACAAAACAGGAGGGGATACGTGTTGAGGCGCCTTCTCCGTCCCAGCTGGCCCCACTCGGGCCAAACTTTTCTGCCATCAGTCGAGTTAACAGGGCCCGAGCCGGGCACCAGCTGGGAAAAGCGCGGACTGTGTTCTGGCGGCTAAGCGGAGACGCGCCAGCCAGCGCCGCATTCAGGACCCAGCGCCCCAGCCCGCCGCGGCGGGCAGCCCCGGGCCCCCCGCGCGGGGAGAGCACGTGCCGCCCCCTCTCCTGCCCCCGGGCCGCGCAGGTGGTGAGAGGGCAGCTGGCCTGTCCGCGCTTCCCCGCCGGGGCCCCAGCGCCAGGGGCTCCTCCACCCTCTCACCCCCGCGCCCAGGAGACTGGAAAGGGGAGGATGTTCTGGTCTTCACGCTACCCACCCACGCACCCCGCCACCGATACTTACCCAGGTTCACAAAGCTCATGACCATGTCGGCGTCGTTGAGGAAGGCGCTGTCTTGCGCGCTGGTCAGCGGGGACGCGCCGCCGCCAGGCCCGGTGGCCAGCAGGCTCCCGCTGCCGAGGGGGTGCGCGGCGCCCGGCGACGGGGACTGGGGCTGGGACGCGCCGGCTCCTCCGCGCGGCCCGGGCTGCCGCCTCTCCCCGTCCGAAGCCCCGTCCTCCTCATCGTCGGCGGATAGCGCGTTGTACAGGTCCAGCATGAAGAGGGGCGCAGACTTCAGCGGCCCTGGCGGAGGCTCCCCGCTAGCTGGCTGCTGCGGGAACGCGGGAGGCTGCGGGAGGCCGTGCAGGGGCCGCGGCCGGTGCGGGAGCCCCAGCACCGACAGGATCTCTTTCTGCATCTCCCGCTTCTCGTGCGTCTTGAGCCGCCGGTATAGGAAGCCCGAGGAGGAGGTCTGCGGCGGGGGTGGCCGCTCCGCGTGGCCCGGGCTCCCGCCGTCCCCCAGCAACGCCCCCCCGGCGGCGGCGGCGGGCAGGGGCGGGGGCCCGCAGAAGCTGCACAACAGCCCCCACCACCAGCACAGCCACTGCGCCGTCCGCCCCAGCATCCCCGCCGGGCCGGGCGGGCCCCGCGGGCCCCGCGAGGCGTGGAGCGGCGGAGCGAGGCTGGAGCGCGGCCGCGGTGGCCCTTGGCGTGAACAGCTCCCCCCGCCACCTCTCGGCGGGCTCGCTTCCCCTTCCCGGCCTCAGTCCTTATCTCTCATGGTCCTCTGGGGCGCCCCCAGTTGCCCCGGCTGGAAGGGAGGCGGAAGGGACGCGATCCCCGCCGCAGAACCACTGGAGGGGCAAGGGGAAACCCCGCACTCCCGCGGAAGTCTCCGGAGACGCAAGGTCCAGGCCAGGTGCGTCCGAGTCCGGGCCGCGCTGCAGCGGGCGTCCTCGCCCCCGGGCGGGTCAGGGCGCAGTTATTCTAGGGCCGGGCTGCCGGCGCACAGCCCTCCCGGGGCGGCTCACCAGCGTCGGGGGATGCCCGGCATCGCCCCCGCGCACGCCCGCGCCTCGCTCGTGCGGCCGCCGTGAAGTGTACCCCCGCCGGAGGGCCCCGGCCGTGGCGACGAGGCGTCCCAAGGTGCCAGCCCTCTCAGCGAGGCTTGAACTTCCTTCTCGCTCACAAACTTCGCGCCCCTCGGTCTTCTGATCGCCCTCGGGATCTCGGCGCGCCGCTCCCCTGCCCGAGCGCAGGCGGTGAGGATCCTGCTCTCCGTTCCGCGCTGGCTCGGCTGCCCCCACTCCGGCCTAACCCCGGCTCGCAGAAGGGAATGGGAGGGACGCGGGCCGGGGCGCGGAGCGGCGGCGGCGCCGGGAGTTCGCAGGCTCCCGCCTCTCGGAGCCGCGCTGCCCGCAGCGGCCAACGTGGGCTTTTCTGGTGCGCGTCTCGCCCAGGTACCGCACTCCAGCCCCCGGGACGCCCCGCCCCCCCGGGCGATGGACAGGCCGGCCGCCAATGGGGAGGCGCGCCTCGTCGGTATTTAAATGGATCCGCCCCCTTCTTGCACCCTCCCTCTCCCGGGAGGCGGCGCCTCCGCCGCGCGTAGGTTTCAAGTACAGAGAATTCCCGCAGGCACCCCGGGAGCAGCGACTCAGAAGGGCAACCAGATCATCGGTAGGGAGAACGATCTGATCAGAGCCCAATGGAAATCTTGCTCTTTTACGATTCCATAAAAGGCCTAAAGTGATGTTTTTAACTAAATAAAAGTAAAGTCAGCTGTTAAATCGGTGTCACCTGACTCAGTTGAGGAAGAACAGAAAAATGATGCTTTTCCTATTCCTTCCTTATTTTCTCTAATTGATGTAATGTAGTTATTTAACAGTCACGTGGCTTCTCCAAGACAGCTGCTGGGACTTGGGGCACAGCTGCGGAGAAGCTGCTCCCAAAAGCCACAAAGAGGGTCAGGTATAAGCCAAACCCTTCATCCTGAAGCCTTGGGCCCTAGTATTTTATTTCTTCATTTGGGCTTCGACTTTGCTTCTTAGGGGCTCCCCTGATGGCTCAGTCGGTGACGAATTGCCCTGCAATGCAGGCGACCCAGGTTGGACCTCTGGGTTGAGAAGATCCCCTGGAGCAGGGAATGGCAACATACTCCAGTATTCTTACTTGGAGAATTCCATGAACCGAGGAGCCTAGTGGGCCACAGTCCATGGGATCGAAAGATTAGGAAACAAATTACTGACTAAGTACTGGCACTTCACTTCTTAAGCTAGCACCCAAAAGAAAGCTGGTATAATCAGATTCTATAATAGAAAAGCGCGCCCCCACCACCATCTCCTTGGAAAGATTTCATTGCTTCTCTAGTTTGTCTGTTAAGGTTGCATCTTAATGGATTGAAATACACTCTATTTCACATGAAGTAAGATCAGTAAAGCTTGGGGGGAGGTGGTACAGGTAATTTCAGTAACTATAGGGGCTTGCCATGCTCCCATTATAGACAGGGCCCTGAAACTCTGGTTGCTGGGAACATGAGACAAGATCAAACATGTATAATTTTATGGCAGGTTCACTTCTCAGTTAAAGACACTGCCCCTCCACCCAAACACCACCACCACCATCTGCCATCCAGGATGCAAATTCATTTGTTCTTCCCATCCAAAAATGTCAGTTACTGGTACATCTTAGAAGGAAGTTCTCATAAAACATTTTGATCTTTTATCTACCTGGTGAAAACATGTGCCTTAGAAATCAATACTGACCTGGCTGCCTTGGTTCACAGAGCTCAAGGCCTTTGGGAGCCAGACCAACCAAATACATAGAAACTTATGGGATCTGTGATCTTACGGGATCATGAGGTTTCTGCTGATTCAAGCCTTACAAACATTTTTATCTTGTTTCAAAGAATCTGTTTTGAATGGGTAAATGTCTTTACCTCCCATCACCCCACCACTCAGTGGATTGCTCTTATCTGTTGTCCTGTTTCAGCCCAGACACACTGGTCTTTAGGACAGACTTCGGTTTTACAAATGTCCTGTAGCCATTGCTTTCAGGCAAGACAACATCAGCCACACTGATGGCCAATCTCTAACCATCTGCAGGGGTTGCTTTCATCTGAAAAAAGGAACACATCACTCCCCTGGTCTGGGACTCCAGGCCCCTTAGGATTCAAGAGCCTCCATCTCCCTCTTTCTTCTGCTGGGACCTGTTAGCAGCGTGAAGTCATTCCGGTGCATAACACTGCAGCCCCCAAGAGCTCTGATCAGAAGATCTGAAGTCTCAGCAAATATATGTGGGCTTCTTCCTTTCTCGAACCCAGTCACGCCTTCTTAAGACTTCTAGTGAGACACAGGCAGAGTGAAGCAGCTCCAGCCTGTCAGGGCAGTGGGGAAAGCACTGGAAAACCAGAGAACCCTGAGCAAGTCACTTCGGGAGGTCTGTGCCCTTCCACACACAAAAGCAGACCGTGACCCACTATTGCACACGCACCTATTATATGAGCCAGAGAGAACTCACGCAAGCACACCACCTTCTCCTTTTCTCAGATACTTGGTAAGAGGTGATGGACCTGTATGACCTGGGTCTAAGAATAGCCCTCAGTGATGTGTAATCAACATCTGTGCAGCAACGCTGATTCAGGTCTGCCACGGGCCCCACCAAGAAGTACTCTCAGATCCTGTAGTGTGATGCTAGAAAAAAGGGAGTGCCTCCCAATGACACACACAAGAGCACACGACTCTCTTAAGAGCCAAAGGGGAAACATATGACGTGAGAGATGTGGCAGTGCTCATAAAGACGGTGACATTCGACCAAGGACCACAGAAGAGAATGCGCTCTCCTCACATCTCCACCGCCCCCGACGTGTGCACATGTTTGTCAGAAAACACTCAGACATGGCCTTGGATCCGTTAGGGGGAAGAGGTATAAAGAGATATGATTCTGAAATTGTCATACAGTCAAAATTGGGACCACTGCTTCTTCAAGCCAATCTCAACTCCAGGGGGATAAGGGACGCCAAACCACCACCTTACCTCACCCCCTCCCTGTTTCTCTGACCCCTGCCCATCACCCACTCCAACCCTCCTCCAGGAGTCCCAGGACTAGGTGCTGGGTCAAGTCCAGATGTGATTCAGGAGGGAAGGAGGAAGGGCCAGGAACAGGTCTGCCCCTCGGAGTCGGCTGGGCTGTGTGATGGAGGGAAATCAGAGGGAGCTTCGCCCCCTGCAGGACACCACAATATCGCCGCCGCTCTGCTGTGTGGGCCTGGCCCGGCTTCCCCAAGTCCTCTGCAGTTCTCCAGAACATCTGGGTGGAAAGACACGAGGAATTCGGTCAAGAAGCCGGATGTGGAAGCCGATCCCTATCAAGCATCTGGTGGCTCGGCTGACATTTCGTGCAGATGGCCTTCCGTTTTCTGGAAGAGTTTGCCGGTCCCAGCCCTGCCCACGAAGTAGGGGAGTGAGGAACCCCTGCTGTAAAGGGAAGGATTGCCCTCTGCCTTTGTGGACGGGGGGTAGGATGGGAATCCCGTACCCAGGGGTCTGTCAGGACCAGGGTAGTTCATAGGACAGGTGTTTATGACAGCAGTTAGCCATGTTCCTTTCATGTTATGAGGGTTTTTCCAGTTTACATTTATGACACACGTGACCAAATAATTTCTATTTTAAAAAGACGCTGCTATTAATTTGGTACATCAAATATTCTATACTCTATGAATTATATTATTAGCAATAAACTGCAATTGCAGTCTTTGATTTGTGTACTAAATCATACCTGGGCCCCTTTCAACTGACTTTCTTCTGAAAGATGTAAGTAGCTGCTTTTAGAATTAATCTAACATAGAAGCATTGAAGCTACGCTGCTCTTGTGTTTAAAAGTCTGAGGTCTGGTCGCCTGGAATCCTTGGGCAGGTCCGCTTAAAAATACTACATTTTTATCTTCTACATCCCTGTAAGGATTTGAGTATTTCTTAACTTGAATTTCTCAATATAATAATTTGTTCAGACTTTCAAAATGTCAATTTGGAGTTGCATGAGAAGGAAATATGGTAAGTAATGTTTGCAGAGTATGAGAAATGAGAATTTGAGAGTTAAATAAACATTGCTTCTGAAAGCTACACCTGTAAGGCAGCCTTCAAAATACAGGTCTCATCCAGAAGTCTGTGGTAACACTTGCATTCACTCACACTTTCCTTTTACTGTCAACTATTCAAAAATGCTGGGCATTCACACTTCAAAATATCATGCGAGCCATCATATTTTCCTACTCATGAAGGACATCTGGTGGCAAAGTGAAAAACTAATACATAAATCTGTTTCCAGAAAAATTTTCCACACTGTAACCCAAGCGGCAAACCTGTTCCTTGTGTGTGCCTCAGACTTTTCTCACCAGCTCACATCTTTATCATCCAAGGATTTAGACGGGCTACGTTGTATCAAGCCACAGTATCTTTAGAAACATCCAGAAGATTCATTTTTGAAATGTTCATTAGTTAACTGACATGGGCAGACTAAACTTTAATTTTTTTTTTAACTGAGTTAAACAATGCTTAACGCAGTCCCATGACTAGCTCTGCTATCCCTGGAGTTTGGTTCCAAGGGATCAGCGGACATTTAGTTCCACTGGGCAGCGCCTGAGGTCTCTGAGCTCTGCCTGTCTGTGGTTCCCTCTGGATGTGTCCGCTGTGTGTCAACCAGGAGGTCCCGTGAAAAGATGACATGATTTTACTCCCAATCCTCTTCACTAGTAGAGCTGTAAGCAGTGGTGTGAGGGGCGGGGGTGGGGCGGGGCAGGGAAAACCACACTGTACTGGATAAAATCAGGTTAAAATGAACACCAAGGCCATCTTTGAAAGAGGAGGAGAAAGTCTGAGATGTGCACCAATGGGGAAGCACATGTTGATGCCAACTGTTGTTGTTGAGTTGCTAAGTTGTGTTCGACTCTTTGGGACCCCGCGGACTGTAGCCCACCAGGTTCTTCTGTCCATGGGATTCCCCAGGCAAGAATACTGGAGTGGGTTGCCATTTCCTTCTCCAGGGGATCTTCCCAGCCCAGGGATCGAACCCACATCTCCTGCATTGGCAGGCAGATTCTTTACCACTGAGCCACACAGGAAAGTTGATACTAATTACCCAGCCTGTATTCATTCATTCATTCATCTGACAAATATTTGAGCGACATATATTGAACACCTACATATGCCAGGCTCTGTTCAAGGTTTGGGGACACCGGAGAGTCAGATTTTAGAAGGAGAAGATTGACAATAAACAAAATAACTAAGAAAATATATTCAGGTAGGCAGGCTATTGTGTCTGTGATTTCGCCCTCAGTATTCCACCTGTGAGTATGTTTCTGTACATTGCAGAGGGGACTTCGCAGACAGAATTTAAGTTTGCTGAGCAGAAAGTAGGAAGATGATCCTGTAGTAACCAGGTGAGCCCAGGGTAATCACAGGGGTCCTAAAAAGCAGGAGAGAGGCTTCCCTGGTGGTCCAGTGGTTAAGAATCCATTTTGCAATGCAGGGGACACCAGTTCCATCCCTGGTCCGGGAAGATTCCACAGAGCAATTAAGCCTGTGCGCCGCAGTGACCGGAGCCCACACACTGCAGTTACTGAAGCCCAAGCGCCTAGAGCCCGTGAACCACAGCAAGAGGCGCCAACGCAATGAGGAGCCTGCACGACGCAGCGAAGAGCAGACCCCACTTGCTGAAACTAGAGACAGGCCTGAGTGCGGCAATGGAGACCCTGCGCAGACTAAACGGATGCTAAAATATACAAGCCAACCTCTATTTCCAGAAAGAGCAGAAGAGGAAGGCAGATGAAATAGAGCAGCCTGCGAGGGGCTGGAGCCGCCTTGCTGGCTTCAAAGGTGGAGGAATCAAAAGCCATGGGTGCAGGCGCCTCTAGAAACGAGGGCAGATCTCAGGCAACAGCGAGAACAAGAGTCCTAATTCTGGATTCTGTTAGCAACCTGGATGATCCTGGGAGCGGTTCTCACCCAGAGACTCCAGGAGGGAGCGCCGGGCAGCGGGGTCCTTGATGTCAGCCTTGGGGCGGCACCCCACCGCAGAGGAACCAAGCCCAGCAACCGCCCAGCTACAGAACTGCGAAGGTAATAAGTCTGTGCTGCTGTAAGCCACTGATGGTGTGGAATTTTCCTTCACAACAACAGGAAACTAATATGTATATAGTGTAGAGCCAAGGGCTGCGGGGAAAAAATCAAACAAGGGAGCGGGGCTGGGGAGCGTGAATGGTAAGGAAAGGCTGCGTTGAGAAGGGAACCCTTGAGTCCTGACCCAGCGGAGGGAAAGAGAATCAGCCTGGAGGCTGTCTGGGTGAAGAGATTTCTGGGCAGTGGGGAAACAGGATGTGCAAAGGCCCTGAGGCAGGTGCATGCCTGTTGTGTCCGAGCAAGAACAAGGAGGCCAACAAGGCCAGCCCAGAGGGGAGAGGGGATGACTGTGTAAAACTGCATCAGGTCTGCAGGGCTCAGTGGAGACGCAGACATAGAGAAGAGACTAGTGGACACAGTGGGGGAAGGAGAGGGTGGGACGAACTGAGAGGGTAGCATTGAAACGCGTGCATTACCAGGTGTAAAAGAGATCGCCAGTGGGAATGTGCCGCACGATGCAGGGTGCTCATGACCGGTGCTCTGTGACATCCTGGGCCGGGGGGTGGGACTGTGGGTGGGAGGAAGGTTCAGGAGGGAGGGGACACGTTTACTCCTGTGGCTGATTCATACTGACGTACGGCACAGACCAACACAACCTGGTAAGGCAATTATCCTCCAATTAAAAACAAACGAAACTTCGTGAAAATCCAAAAACGATTACATCAGAACCCCAAGGAGGTGCTATTTATAATGGCAATGGCCGTGATCACTTTCATCCATCTCTTTTCTCTCTTTTTCAGATGGGGTGAACTCTGCTGTGTGTCCAGCTCAAAGACTCTATCATCTCCACTCTACTAGAGCCCATCTGGTGAGTTTTTTTATTTCTGTAACTGTATTCTTTCCATTTGGTTCTTTTTTTTTGTTTTTTTTTTTAGTTCTACCACTTTATTGCTACCAACCCATCTCCCTCCACCTTCGTGGTACACACATGCTCAGTCATGTAACCCCATGGACTGCAGCCCGCCAGGCTCCTCTGTCCATGGACTTTTCCAGGCAAGAATACTGGAGTGGGTTGTCTTTATATATACATATATATAAAACGTCTGTTTCTTGGCTGAGATTTTCTGCTTTTTCATTTGTTTCCAGGGAATTTGTAATTGAGTGTGGAAGCATTTTTCAGGACAGTTGCTTTTCCATCCTTGATGATTTGGGTGAGATGAGGGCATCTGACATCTGAATGATTTTCGAGGTGGTGTTGGTCAGTGGTCCTTTCTCATTTCAAGCTGGGGTTTTCTTGATTCTTGGCATGACAGGTGGTTTGGGGGACTGTGCACAGGCTTCTCTTTGGGGTTTTGTTTGTTTTGGTACATTTTGGTTTTGCATCCTGGGCATCCTATTACGTTATGTGTCTCTGTGCATGCGTGCTAAGTCACTTCAGTCACTGGACTGTGGCCTGTGGACTGTAGCCCGCCAGGCTCCGCTGTCCATGGGATTCTCCAATCAAGATTACTGGAGTGGGTTGCCATGCCCTCCTCCAGGGGATCTTTTCAACCAGGGATCAAACCAGCATCTCTTACGTCTCCTGCATAGGCATGTGGGTTCTTTACCACTAGCGCCACCTGGGAAGCCCATGAGACTCTGGGTCCTATTTACATCTTTTATCAGGCAGGCAGTTGCCCTGCCTAGGTCTAGCAGGCAGGCGCTGGCCTCCTTTTGTGGGCGTGGTTGGTTCCAATGCCAACTTCGTTTTCAGAGGCTTTGTGGTATTATTATCATCTGCATGGTTTGTCCGGCACTGCTGGAGTTCCCTCATCCATGGTAGTGCTGCCTGAAGGCCCAGTCTCCCCCATGCAGACCCCCAGGTGTCTCTCTGAGGGGCGAGAGTCCCTTGGGGACAAGGACTCTCTCTTGGAGTCAACTTTTAAATAGCCATATACTAGTGATCTGCAGTCAAATGTTGGTTCCAGGACGGTTTCCACCAACGATTGCATAAGGGTCATTTTTATTGTTATTGTTGTGATATGGAGTCGGTGATTTAATTGATTTTAACAAATTCCATATAGTCACAAACACAAATAAAGGTAGCTTATTAAAGCACAGTTAAGGACAAAATAGGAAGGACTTCCCCAGGAGTTCAGCGGTTGAGAATCCACCTGCCATTTCACGGGACACAGGTTGGATCCCTGATCCCAGAATATTCCACATGCCACGGGGCAACTAAGCCTGTGATCCACACCTGCTGAGCCTGCGCTCCTCAATGAGAGAAGCCCCTGCAATAAGAAACCCAAGCGCCGCAACCAGAGAGAAGCCCCCACTCGCCGCAACTAGAGACAGCCCAGGCGCAACAACAAAGGCCCAGTTCAGTTCAGTTCAACTCAGTCGCTCAGTCGTGTCCGACTCTTTTCGACCCCATGGACGGCAGCACGCCAGGCCTCTCTGTCCGTCACCAACTCCCGGAGCAGCCAATAAATAAATAAATAAATTTTTCTTTAAAAAAAGGAACATCAAAAATTATTAGGTTGGAAACCAAGTAATCATGCAGGTATCTAAAATCATAACAGAAATTAAGCACTGTATTTACCTCGGAGATTCCTCAGAGGCTAGACAAAAATGGAAATAGTGGGTTATATTGTTCTCGTAGTCAAGTAGAAAAATGCAAGTGTATCTGGAGAAATTTTTCTTGCATTGAATCCTCGGAGGACTTTTAATATAGTTTCTTCTAGAAATAACTCCTTCTGCCTGCTGATGACTACATGTTCATTTCTCCTTTGACTGAATAAGCCAAACCCACTCCAGTAAGACTTATACTTTATATTCCAAAAGTAAGTAGACACTGCTGTTTGGGATTTTGTGTGGCATTTTGTGTGGCATCTGAAACGCACCAGGTAGTTACCAGCAAGTGTGCAAAGAAATCGTGTCTACATTTGAATACAATTTCTACCTGTATTTTTCCATGATGAGAATGCAGGAAAGGACAAAAATTTCAAACACTCCGTAAGTACTTTTACTCAGTAACTTTCTTGTTAAAGAATCCCTGAACTGCATGATTTCTATACATCCTGACTACTCTATGTTTACAAAGCCAACAGCCCACGCAGGCCCCTGGCTACCTATGCTCGTGTGAACAAGGGGTCGATAAAAGATCTTGCTGAAAAAAAATTTTCCCCCAAATTTCATGCAGAGGCTAGTGAGTTTACCCTATCAGCTGCTGAACTAGGGTGGGGGGCAGAGCAAGTCACAAATCAATAATTTTTCAGTCGTCCTCCAGATACGCAATCTGGTTAGAGCGGGCAACAATCGCTACATCTCATTTTTACCTGTTCTGAAATCAAGACTGTAAGCTTTTTTTTGTATCCCAACCCTTAGCACAGTGCCGGGCACATAGTAAGGTGCTAAGTCAACATTTATTCAGTGATAGAATTTTATTGGTTAACAGCTTGGGTGGGAAAAGAGAATGCATGAGACATTTTCCCATCACACACTTTCTCTACCATGAGAAGATCTCAAAACATAAGAAATTATGTGCATTCATAATAGTTAAACTAAACTGTAGCCAATGATAATAAATATTACACTATTCACTAAATATAAGCAAAATGTCAGAGCTTTAAGACAACATGATTCTCTTCCCACATAGACATTAGCATGGGATCACCAAAACTAATTTTAGCAGTCACCTCTGCTCCTTAAATGTGTATAAATCACACTCATAAAAATGAGACTTTCATACAGAAATAAAACTAAAATTTGCCAATACACCTCAGAGTAAAAATGTTATTTAAGGATTAGTAAAACATTTATTTTCCTAGCATGTGAATAGGACACTTGTTCTCCTGATTTTCCTTCACGTCCCTCACCAGACCCGAAGCTTCTGACATCTGGAACAGATTCTTTCAGATGCACACATACACCTGCTTCAAATTCAGACGCCCCAGAATCAGTGCAAAAAGAGCCCTTCCAGATGACATCAGTGGGTCGAGGCTCCTGTCAGCCACGCGCTTGGCTGAGGAAAGAAGGCGGTCTGTCCCCCCCGTGAGACGGGCGCTGAAGGGGAGATTTTGAAAACGCTGCTGTACTGGGCTTAGTCGCTCAGCTGTGTCCGACTCTTTGTGACCCCGTGGACTGTAGCCCGCCAGGCACCTCTGTCCATGGGATTCTCCAGCAAGATTACTGGAGTGGGTTGCCAGGTCCTCCTCCAGGGGATCTTCCCAACCCAGGGATTGAACCCAGGTCTCCTGCATTGCAGGTGGGTTCTCTACCTTCTGAGCCACCAGGGAAGCCCATTTGATGAATGAAATGATGCTATTATCACTTACAGGTTCAGGGAAGTATGTGTTTCATGGTAAGCCTGTTCCTGTAATTACCTTAGTTCTAGGTCATTTTCTCTTTTTATCAGAGAAACTCAAGACACCTTCTTTCCAAGACTGCTGTGTTCTAGTTATGCGGGAATCAGTGCCACAGGGCACTTTCCTGGTGGTCCAGCGGTTAAGACTTTGAGCTCCCAATACAGCGGGCTGGGGTTCAAGCCCCGGTCAGGGGACTAAGATCCCAAATGTTGCAGCAAAGCATGCATGCTGCAACAAAGACTGAGAGCAGCCAAAATAACAAAATAAAGGTAAAATTATATACATATACATATATATAAACATGGAAAAATCTGTGCTAGAAACCCACTGTACAACCGAATGCCTCTGGCTAACCACACCCTGTGTGTGTGTGCGTGTGTGTGCGTGTGCATGTGTGTGTGTGAGTGTGTGCGAGTGTGTGTTGTGTTCAGTCGTGTCTGACTCTGCGACGCTATAAACTGCCACCCGCCAGGCCCCTCTGTCCATGGGGATGACCCAGACAAGAATACTGGAGTGGGTTACCATTGCCCACTCCAAGGGATCTTCCCGACCCAGGGGTCGAACCCAGGTGTCCCAGGTCTCCTGCATTGGCGGCAGATTCTTTACCGCTGAGCCATCGGGGATTTCCTTAACCACACCTGATCGTGCACTTAAAGTTTTACTGAGGATAGATCTCATGGTCTGTGTTCTTACCCAGAAAAGGAAGGGAGGGACACACGGAAACTTCGGGAGGTTGTGGAAACACCTCTGACCTTGACCGTGGTGATGGTTCCATTGGTGTCTGCACGTGTCCAAACTCATCGAACTGCTTATGTTGAATAGGGGCAGCTCTGTGAGGGCCGGCTATACTTCAATAAAGCTGGTTTTTTAAGAACTGATCTGAATGATATGTCGAGACATATCAGATAGGATCATGAGAAATTCAGACCATCAAAGGATAAAGGGACCACCCCAAAGGGTTTGAACCAATGAAAACTGACTCTGATACTGTATTTTAAGCTATCTAATAGGCTGCTTTGCAGAGCATAAAAATAGGAAGGCCCAGAGGGGAATATTGTAGTAAGCCAGGTAAGCTGCACCCAAATCGGTGACCTATAGAAACTGTGAGATAATAAATGTTTGTTGTTTTCAGCTGCTAAATGTTGAGGCGATCTGTAGCAACATAAAACTAAAATGGAGAAGAAAGTGAGGAACAGAAATCTTGGTCAAAAGGAAGTGAGAGAACTATGGTTAGGTTTGACAGTGTAAGTGACCAACTTACTGAGACGCCTCAACTCAACAGGGTCAAGATGTAAAACATGTTACATTTCTCCAGCCTTATGCCTTCAACCCTTCTCTGTCTAGTCCCCACTGGCCCTTCCTTAACACAGCTGGGGGAGATTTCATCACTTGCCACTCACTTTCAGTTGAGAAGTTCATACAGTGTAGCACTTCAGTGTCTTTACTAAAAAATGTCAAACTAAGATTTTGAAGGAGCATCCCATGCCCATTATTGGATCCACAGTCTGCATAACCAGTGGTCAAAACCTTATAATAATGTTTCACCAATCTTCTGGTTACCAAAGGGGGAAGAAGGGAGGGAAAAATAAGGAGGCTGGAATTAACATATACATGCTACTGTGCATAAAAATGGGCTTCCCTATTGGCTCAGCGGTAAAGACTGCCTGCAGCGCAGGAGACGTGGGTTCAATCCCTGGGACAAAGATCCCCTGGAGGAGGACATGGCTACCCACTCCAGGATTCTTGCCTGGAAAATTCCATGGACGGAGGAGCCTGGCGAGCTACAGTCCATGGGGTCTCAAGAGAGTCGGGCACAACTTAGGAACTAAACAACAATGTATAAAATGATAACCAACAAAGACCTATAACAAAGGGGATCAGTTAGATGTACATCTGAAACTAATGAAGTGAAAGTCATTCATCGTGTCTGTCTCCAGGCCAGGATCCTAGAGTGGGTAGCCTTTCCCTTCTCCAGGGGATCTTCTCAACCCTGGGATTGAACCCAGGTCTCCCACGTTACAGGTGGATTCTTTGCCGTCTGAGCCACCAGGGAAGCCCAAGAATGCTGGAGTGGGTAGCCTATCCCTTCTCCAGCGGATCTTTGCAAATCAGGAATCGAACCAGGGTCTCCTGCATTCCAGGTGGATTCTTTACCAACTGAGCTATGAAATACAACATTATAAATCAACTATACTCCTTTATAAAATTTAAAACTCTTTAAAGCTGTAGCAAAAAAAAATTGTTTTATAAAGGGTATCTCACAGAACATTATAACTTCTCAGCATAGTCTTCAGAATTCTGCCAAAACAAAACACAAAATCTACTGTTTTTATTTTCCCTAGAATCCTTTTTACGTATAACTAAGAAAAGTGCTCAACTGTATTATGAAGTTGTGTGTTTCCTCATTCTTGATCATATGCCTTTTAAAACGTTCACAATCAGAAAACAGGCAGATGTTGAATGTGATTGCCTCACTGCAGGAATGAACAGCTTTGGTCTCCTTACGGATGGAAATGAACATGTCAATTTATTATTGCTTTGATGCACATCTTGACTTGATGAGCCTTGATTCCTCTTCAGTATCTTGTTTAAAACGTCAGCTTCTTTGATATCTTGCTCTTCTTCCTTTAATATCGCTAATGTTTAAATGGATGTTCATAGGTTTGAAATGATTTCTTAGAGGAGTTAATTCATCCATGAGACAATATTCCGTGACTCGAGCCCAAGTTTGCAAAATATCTTGTGTGCCCCTCCTGGAGTTGTGTCAATTTTATAGTTTAGATGTGTTCAGTGTTTAAGAAAACCTGGGAGAGGCTGACCTACAGAGATTCTCAAGCACAGGAATTACTGTTTTTATTTCCAAAAATATTTTCTTGGCTTCTAAAACTCTGTGTGTGTGTGATTTTAAAGCTATTTATCTTCCGCAACACTCTCCTTTATCAGCACCTCAGAGGATGTGGTCTGGTTCTCTGCCGTCTTATCTATCCTGGGCCTCCCTCTTCCAGGGGTAAGGACTTGAAGAAACAAACAAGAAAGCAAAGGTTATCCTGAACAGCTCATGCCCTTCTGGTGGCGGTGATGGGGAGCATCTTTGAGCCACATGATGCTGCTGCCCTCTGGCAATATCGTAGCTTCTATATACCGAGGGCATGTGCTTGGGGGGTGGAGGTGGCGTTCAGATTTGTCCCTGCCTTCGCCATCACTGAGAACCCCTTCAGAAAGGGGTCCAATGTGTCTCTCTGGCCCTCAGTCATCTCCCCAACATTGGGCATCCCCTTGCTGGCCCGGATGCCTCCTGGAAGGCCTTCCTTCCCGCTGCTCATCTAACTTCAGTGCTCTTTGTTATTTATCCATGGAAGCCACTGAAGGTCTTTTCCATGTCCTCTGAAGGCCAAAGAGAACTACAGTGAGGCCCCCAACATCCCTCTTCTTTATCCAAACTATGTTAAATCGCGGTTCTTGCTCACTCTACTGGGCTTCCCCTGTGGCTCAGCAGGAAGGAATCTGCCTGCAGCGTGGGAGCCACAGGAGATGCCGGTTTGATCCCTGGGTCAGGAAGATCCCCTGGAAAAGGGCGTGGCAACCCACTCCAGTGTTCTTGCCTGGGAAATCCCATGGACAGAGGAGCCTGGCGGGCTACAGTCCATGGGGTCACAAAGAGTCAGACACGACTGAAGCGACTTAGCATGCATGCACTCACCCTTCTGGCCAAAGTTAGAAAAGTCTCTGAACTTCCCTGTTGGTACAATGGATCAGAATCCGCCTGCCACTGCAGGAGACACGGGTTCAACCCCTGGTCCAGGAATATCCCACCTGCCACAGAGCAAGTAAGCCCATGCGCCCCAGCTGCAGACGCCCTCGTGCTCCCCGACAGGAGAAGCCACCGCAATGAGCAGCTCGTGCGCCACCACGGAGAGCAGCCCCCCTTCCACAACTACAGAGAGCCTGCGTGCAACAGTGAAGACTCAGCGCAACCAAAACTGAAAAAATAGATAACTAAATTTTTGTTACAGTTAGAAAGCATCTCACCGTAGAAGTGTCAGGCAGAGACTCTGATTCCATGGATACACACGCTCCTAACCCCCAGGGGTGCCCGGCAAGCTCCCCACAAATCCCTTCACCATGCTCCCCTCTGCTCCCAGGGTGGCCCCAGAGGAAAATGCCAGGTCTCCAGCTTCACCAGCATGAAGCGAAGGAGTGAGACTACAACCTTCCCTCCTGCGAGTCACTCATCTCTGTGAGTGGCTCTCTGGATGCTCCCCGCATGGGAAAGAGCCCCGCCTCCCTGGGTGAGGAAGGGAAAAGCCTCCCCAACCCGGCCATCGGCTCCTGAGTCCAAGGGGTCCCCCTCTCTGCACTCCTGGGGCACATGGGGGAAGACAGGAGTCATAGCTGAGGCTGGTGAGGAGCTGTCTGCTGCCTCCTGAATAATCCTCGATGGAGTGAATGCCTCTAAATTGCGGGCAGTCGTTGGAAAGGATTGCTTCTCCGTTCTCCATTTTGGACACCCAGTGACTGAGCAAGGAAGATAGTGAATGTCTCACTTTGTGTGACGGACAACCGTCAGAGGCTGTCCCGGGAAAGCAGACAGCACACACAGAGGCCAGGAGGCAAGGAAGCCCACAGCTCCTGACGTGTACATCCGTATGTTTGATTTGCAAGGGCTCTAAGATCTGAGTCAAAGACTGAGGCTAAAGGCACAAACAGAGACCTAACTGTCAAGAGACCTGTAACGCCCTGCTGTGCTGCGTTTAGTCGCTCAGTTGTGTCCAACTCTTTGAAACCCATGGACCGTAGCCCGCCAGGCTCCTGTGTCCATGGGATTCTCCAGGCAAGAATACTGGAGTGGGTTGCCATGCCCTCCTCCAGGGGATTTTCCCGACCCAGGGATCTAACCTGTGGCTCCTGCATATCCTGCATCGCAGGCAGATTCTTTCCCGCTGAGCCACCAGGGAAGCCCTGCTGTATGCCCTACTGAAGAGCGGCAGTTATATACTATTGGCGGAACAGAGTCGTGGAAGAGTTTTTTGCAAAGGAGTGACAAGATTCTGTTTGCAGGTTAGAAGGGTGGCTCTGCAGGCACTGTGGCAGGTAGATCATGTCGACGTGTTCGGAAATAAGAGGAAAGGAAGGTCGGCTGTCTTCATGTCTCAGAGCATGTCACAGGGCAGCTGTGATGGAGGTGAAGGCATTTAGGATCCAAGGATGGGTCTTTGTGGTTGACCAGATGTCCAGGAAGAGAGTGAAGGAGATGCTGACCCTGATTCACTGCTTCTTGACTTGAGAAACGTGGTGGGGAGCAAAGTTATTTCCAGAGACAGGGTTCAGCAGATCAGCTCCACTCTGGACCTGCTGCGTTGGAGGCTCTCATAGGACATCCACATGGAGCTGCCTCGTTGCAAAACCATTTCGGGGTCATTTCGGGGGCTCCAAAGAGCTCCAGTAAGACAGTACTTTTTGTCTCAGCTCAGAAAAGAATTCAGCGAGAGGCAAAGTGATAGATAAGAAGTGATTTATTAGAATGGGACGCTTGTGAGGTTTACAAGCAGGCACGTGAGAAATGTCATGCCCCTAGAACTTACTGGGTAACAGTTTTATAATCAAAGGAAAAGTGGGGGACAGGGAGAAGACTTTCTTTGTCTTTCTTGAGTGACCTCATGCTTCCATCATCCGCTCCTCCTCCAGGTTGAGCAGGGGAGTTTTCTTGTCCCCACAGGGTCAAGCTAGGTCCGCAAATTACTGTTTTTCTCTGTGGGCAGAGAGCATGTCCTAGGGGTCACTAGCTTCCTGAGCTCCCTGGGCAGCATGTGGAGCTCAGGCCACCGTTATTTTACTGTTCAGGGGCACGTCTCAGGCTTCTGTGGCCTGGCTTTGTTGCTAAGCAAGCCTGCTTGGTTCTGTGGTTAAGCGAACCTGCTCTCCTGAGTGAGCATTAACTTCCAGGGGTCTCCCATGTTTCTCCCACTTACACTCCCCTGATGTGATCGCCCCCTTTATCCCTTACTCTGTCCCTGGCATTCCCCCCTCCAGCTGTTTACTCTTTTTGCTTAAAAGGGGGTACGGGGTGACCTGACCGGTCACCAGTTGTTTCCTGCTGAGATGGGGCATAGGTCTGCCGGGGATGGGGTACACACCCGGCTGGCTGTCCCCTCTCTGTTGGGAGAACTGCAAGGCAGTGTGCCTCTGGTGAGCATCATCCTCTGAGATGATAAGCATCAGAGGACGAGTCACAGAAAGATAGAAATTAAAAGAAATCCCTCAACAAGCATCAGAAAAGTCATTAAAAGGGATTACAACCATGATTTTGAAGATCCAAACCACTTTTCCACCAGACAGATTTTAAATCTGGAGGAGGGGCGTTTAAGTCTTCAATCTGTTTCTTTTCGGTTAAGCTCAGAATCTTGGCGTTTTGTATTTGAGGGTCTGTGGATCCTTTTATTTCAGTTATAGATTTAATCTGTTCTTTTTTTCTGTTCATATCCTTTGGTGATATGGGTGGCTTCCTTGTCCCTTGAGACACCGAGTGGCCCCTAATTTACCCAGTAAGTCCCTTCCGTTAAAGAAACAGGACAACCAGGCGCAAGCAGAAGGGAATATAGGAACAACTCGCCATTGATGTTGTGGAAAAGGGGACCTGGGAAAAAAGGGGGGTCCCAGGAAGAAAGGGGGGATCCCCAGGAAAGTGTGCCTGGCGTCTGGGGCTTTCCCTCTGCCAACCCCCTGGATGCTTGCAAAGGGCACGTGGGTCACAATCTTTCCTGCAGTGCCCCTTCTGTCCACACAGGGCACACTAATTTGTCTGGGTTCCCATGGGCCATGTGGGCCACCACGGCCAGCCAGACTGGCCGAGAAAGCCTGGGCTCCCCTGTGGCGGGCTCTGAGAGGATGAAGCCATTTTCACCACATGGGCCTTCTGTTTGTCTCTCTGGGTGTGCTCACCGTCTTTGGCCAGATCCCTATTAATCTTGGGGTTTCCCTGGTGGCTCAGATGGTAAAGAATCTGCCTGCAATGCAGGAGACCTGGGTTCGATCCCTGGGTGGGGAAGATCCCCTGGAGAAGGGAATGGCAGCCCACTGCTATATTCTTGCCTGGAGAATCCCATGGACAGAGGAACCTGGCGAGCTACAGTCCATGGATCGCAGACACAACTGAGTGACTAACACTTTGACTTCCTTTCTGTTACTGAAAACTGAATCAGCCAATTGGGGTAAATCGTTCGTGGGGTTCTGAGGACTGGCAATTATTTTTTGAATTTTTTTTATTTTTTTTTAATCTGATCTCTGGAGCAGACTGGGCTATGGAATGTGTAGCCCAAAGGGATTTTGACACCAGAGGGAACTTTTAGATAGCTATTTACCGCTCTGGTGAAAGCTGCTAAATTCATGAAGACGGCTGCTCCAGCAAGGGCTGTCTCAGAGGTGGGAGCCGAGACCCCAGTCACTGCTGTTACAGGCAGAGCCCTCGCTGGCCAGCATATCACGCACCACACCAGACGGGGAGGATCAGTGTCCCCGAGGCAGACGCACAATGGAGGCACCAGATAAGTTTTATCGATAGAGGTAGATGGGACCATATGATTAATGGTTTAATAGATGGCATGAAAAAGCTCACCATGAAACCTATTAATTATGAAAAAGTGAAAGAAGTCCAATAGGAACCAGATGAAAATCCTTCAGTTTTTCCAGGGAGATTAGTGGAGGCTTTTAAAAAGTATACAAATGTGGATCCCTCCTCCCCTGAGGGACAGGCCCTTTCTGGTACCCTCTTCATAGTCCAGTCTGCCCCAGATATCAGGGGGGAAAAAAGACATCCTAAAAACAATTGCTGGCCCTCAGACCCCCATGAGCAATTTACTCCACTTGGCTTATTCTAGTTTCAATAATCGGAGAAGGAAATGGCAACCCACTCCAGTATTCTTGCTTGGAGAATCCCAGGGACGGGGGAGCCTGGTGGGCTGCTGTCTACGGGGTCGCACAGAGTCGGGCACGACTGAAGTGACTTAGCAGCAGAAGCAGCAGTTTCAAGATTAGGGATCTGGCCAAAGAGGGTGAACACACCCAGAGAGACAAACAAAAGGCCTAAATAGTGACAATGGCTTTGTCCACTCAAAAACCAACACAGGGGAGGCCAGACTCTCTGGGCTGATTTGGCCAAGCTAAACCATATGGCCCCTGGATACCCAGACAAATCAGTGTACCCCGTGTGGACAGAAGGGGCATGGGAGGAAAGACTGGGATCGATGTGCCCTTTCCAAACAGCCAGGGCGTTGGCAGAGGGCTTGTTCCAGAGGCCAGTGAGTGACGGGGAACCTCGGCCTTTGAGGGCTTCACAATCAGAAGACTGACTGGTCCAAGGTGAGAAGGGGCTATATCTAGAGGTGCCATCTACCAACTCACGCCTGAGTGGTCACTGAAGTGGCGGGCCACCTAATAACATTTCTAACAGACACTGGCGCAACCTTGCTGGTGTTAACCCAGAGGACGACAAATCTTAGCGACCATAAGAACTATATCATGGGACGGTCAAGGAAAAGACAGGGGCACACTTCCCTGGGACCCCTTTTCTGCAACATCAATGGCGAGTTGTTCCTATATTCTGTTCTGCTTGTGCCTGCTTGTCCTATCTCTTTAATGGAAGGGACTTACTGGCTAAATTAGGGGCCACTCGGTGTCTCAAGGGACAAGGAAGCCGCCCATATCACCAAAGGAAATGAACAGAAAAAAAGAACAGATTAAATCTATAACTGAAATAAAAGGATCCACAGACCCTCAAATACAAAACACCAAGATCCTGAGCTTAACCGAAAAGAAACAGATTGAAGCCTTAAACGCCCCCCCCCTCCAGATTTAAAATTTGTCTGGGGGGAAAGTGTTTTGGATCTTCAAAATCATGGTTATAATCCCTTTTAATGACTTTTCTGATGCTTGTTGAGGGATTTCTTTTAATTTCTATCTTTCTGTAACTTGTCCTCTGATGCTTATCATCTCAGAGGATGATGCTCACCAGAGGCACACTGCCTTGCAGTTCTCCCAACAGAGAGGGGACAGCCAGCCGGGTGTGTACCCCATCCCCGGCAGACCTATGCCCCATCTCAGCAGGAAACAGCTGGTGACCGGTCAGGTCACCCCGTACCCCCTTTTAAGCAAAAAGAGTAAACAGCTGGAGGGGGGAATGCTGGGGACAGAGTAAGGGATAAAGGAGGCGATCACATCAGGGGAGTGTAAGTGGGAGAAACGTGGGAGACCCCTGGAAGTTAATGCTCACTCAGGAGAGCAGGTTCGCTTAACCACAGAACCAAGCAGGCTTGCTTAGCAACAAAGCCAGGCCACAGAAGCCTGAGACGTGCCCCCGAACAGTAAAATAACGGTGGCCTGAGCTCCACATGCTGCCCAGGGAGCTCAGGAAGTTAGTGACCCCTAGGACATGCTCTCTGCCCACAGAGAAAAACAGTAATTTGCGGACCTAGCTTGACCCTGTGGGGACAAGAAAACTCCCCTGCTCAACCTGGAGGAGGAGCGGATGATGGAAGCATGAGGTCCACTCAAGAAAGACAAAGAAAGTCTTCTCCCTGTCCCCCACTTTTCCTTTGATTATAAAACTGTTACCCAGTAAGTTCTAGGGGCATGACATTTCTCACGTGCCTGCTTGTAAACCTCACGAGCGTCCCATTCTAATAAATCACTTCTTATCTATCACTTTGCCTCTCGCTGAATTCTTTTCTGAGCTGAGACAAAAAGAACTGTCTTAAAAAAAAAAAAAAAAAAAAAAGAACTGTCTTACTGGAGCTCTTTGGAGCCCCCCAGACGACACCCAAACCGTTTCAGTTGGACATACAGGAATATGCCCTAGTAACGCCTGGCTAGAGACATGGATTTGGAAGCTGGAGTCATGAGTGTGAGTGCATTAAGTATAGAGTGACCAGAGGGCTGAGGATGGAGTTCTAGATGCCACTGACATCCTAGGAGTAGGATGAGGAGGAGGGAACCAGAATACACACTAGGAATTATCCCTGAGCTAGGGGGAAACCGGGAGAATGGCGCCATATTATTCGATATGGAGATTTCATGGTGAAAACGCTATAGGGGTGTCATAAGATGGTGTTTGAAGTGCTTCCACTGGACGTAACCATCAGAACATCCTTTGAGATCCTAGGGAGGGAACTGTAGAGGGATGGAAACTGGTGTATAAGGCAAGAAAACGGAAAGTGAAGAAGCAGAGAAGACAGAAGGAGAAGGTCTCCTGGGAAGGAAAAATGACCCAATAAAGCTAGAGGTGGGTACAGGATCAAGAAAGGATGTGTGTGTGGCCAAGACGGTGTGCTGGTGGGTCTAGTTCAATTCAGAGAAGGGAGAGGAGAGTGTCCTTGAGGGCTTACTGCAGTTCTTCCTGCTGAGATGACCATGCTTTCTAGAGAAGAATACTGCTAAGCTTGTATTCTTAGCACACGGGGTTTGTGCATGCATGCCAAGTCACTTCAGTCACATCTGACTCTGTTCCACCCCACAGACTACAGCCCACCAGGCTCCTCTGTCCATGGGATTCTCCAGGCAGGAATACTGAGTGGGTTGCCATGCCCTTCTCCAGGGGATTTCCCGGACCCAGGGATGGAACCCATGTCTCTTCTGTCTCCTGCATTGGCAGGCGGGTTCTTTACCACTAGCGCCGCCTGGGACACACAATCATGGGGCTTACTAAAACTTCATTTACCAGCCTTATGGGGTATACAATACTCCGGTAGGATTTAGTAACCAGAAATTTAATTTCCAACATCTAATTCTTTACCTAAGTCCCTGCTTTTCATCCCAAGAAAAGAAATATAGAAGCCAGAAATACCATGTCAGCGCACTGTGAATTCCATCCATTTCTCCGGCAGAATCACATTCACACCTGGCATTCTGATAAAAAGAAGACACGTCTTTGAAAGCACACCTAACTGTAAACTACTGATCATCTGAATCAACCAGTAACTCTTCCAATATTCTCCCAAACCTCAGTGAGCCCCAAACGCTGCTAGGGAAACATAGCCAGTATGGAGATTAGCCTCAGGGTCACACTCATCAGTTTCCCAAGGACACTGCCGATGGAGTGTTCTCTCGTCTCCACACAATGCCGAGTTTCAGTTCAGTTCAGTCGCTCAGTCGTGTCCAACTCTTTGCAACCCCATGAACTGCAGCACGCCAGGCCTCCCTGTCCATCACCAACTCCCAGAGTTTACTCAAATTCATGTCCATTGAGTCAGTGATGCCATCCAACCATCTCAGCCTCTGTCGTCCCCTTCTCCTCCTGCCCTCAATCTTTCCCAGCATCAGGGTCTTTTCAAATGAGTCAGTTCTTCGCATCAGGGGCCAAAGTAAATGTCGAGTTTATACCTCCTCTATCTTGAGCTTCCTGCCTCATAAAGGATAGAGGGTGGGAAACTTTTTGCAGAGAAAAGTCTTCATCTTCCTACCAAATCTACAACCTTATCTTCTTCTACTTTTGTCACAACAAAGGAGGTGTCTCTCCTCCTACCCCTGAATCAGGGCAAAATGCCCCATGTACACGCTGGTCACACCTCCTTGTGACCTCCCAGGGGCTTGGCTCTCTTGATTCATCAGCAGCGTGTGTCTCTCTCACACCCACAGCATCATCACCATGATCTCCCTGTCAATGACGGTAACATTCCTTGTGCCCAAGTGCTTCCGTGTCTTCCACTTCCAAGAGCTTTCCTTCAGTCCCTGCCCAGCACACATCCCTTCCAGTCTCCTCCCCATATTCCTCCTTCCCCAGATGGCTATGAAGTGTGGTCTTCATCTGCTACATTTCAACACAGCCCAGTTGGCTTCCACAGCCTCGGTGCACAGCCTTAGTGACTACCAACAACATCTACTAATGGTTAGTGTAAATTTGCAGCTATAAAAATCCATAATGCAGGCTCAGTCACTAAGTCACGTACCACTCTTTGGGACCTCATGGACTGTAGCCCGCCAGGCTCCTCTGTCCATGGGATTCTCCAGGCAAGAATACAGGAGTAGGTTACCATTTCCTCCTCCACGGGTCTTCTGACCCAGGGATCAAACCCACATCTCCTGCATCAACAGGTAAGGTTTCTTTAACACTGAGCCACCTGGGAAGCCCTAATACAAACATATTCTTTCCTAAAAGGGGTATTTACTTAGATCTGACTTCTCAAATTAAAAACTAATTTACTAATTTAGAAACATAATTCTTTGCCACTATATATATAGTCAGTTATGTTGAACGTGCTTTCATAAAGCTGACAAAGAAAGTCAAAGGATCAGTACCACTATTTTTGTGAATTCATTTTTCAGTCTTACAAGACTGTAGATACACAAACCCTACTGACATCTGCATGTATCATCTGGAGGTCTGAAACATGCTTTGCAACTGTCAACTACATGATAAAACTGTCAAAAATCTATGGAGGCAGCTGCATAAATTTTGAAGCCGGAGTCAAAATTCTATTTATTCTTCGACGGTGTAAATGGTGCACATTTTACAGGATTATGGAAGGTAAACCCTCACCCCACCTTCTGTTGTTGTTGTTTTGAACTTACCCTATGGAAACTTCTTTCATGGGCTAAGCATTTACTAAGATGCTCTGTTCCTAAGATGAAATGTTTCTTTATTTTTCATTGAAGTATAATATACATTCAGGCTTCCCTGGTGGCTCAGTGGTAAAGAATCTGTCTGCCAATGCAGGAGATGTGTGTTCGACCCCTATGTCGGGAAGATCCCCTGGAGAAGGAAATGGCAACCTACGCCAGTAGCCTTGCCTGGGAAATCCCATGGACAGAGGAGACTGGCAGGCTACAGTCCATGGGATTGCAAAAGAGTCGGACACAACTCAGTGACTGAACAATAGCAACCATATACGTTCAGAACATGCATCTGTCTTAATGTGCTATTGGTGAGTTTTCACATGCTGAGCCCACATGTATAACCAGCACCCAGCTCAAAACAACATGATCAGCCCTTAAAGCCCCCTTCTAGCAGCTGCTCCTCCCAAAGATAACCACAATCCTGACTTCCAACAGTCTCAGTAGCTTTGCCTGGTTTTGGGCTTCATAGAAATGGAATCATGCAAGACGCTGATTTGTGTCTGGCTTGTTTTGCTCAACACTGAGGTTTAAGCACCTTATTAATGGGTCTATAATCGTAGGCTAGCCTCCACAGCACTGCAGTTCTTATTCAACCATTCAGTAAATATTTGTTGAGCTCCTCATGTGTGCCAGGAACAAATGAATCTGCGTTTCTATAGATAACATTTCAGTGCTCGTTTGTTGATAGAAAGTCAGTAGAGAAAATTTTAGTTTCCTAACATGTCTTTCACAGTGAATTGCTTTGCCAAACTGAATTTCAGCAACTTCCAAAATAACCTCAAAATCAAGATACACATAAGGATACGGGAAATACTTTTTCTTTCAACAGGAACAATGTCCATTTGTACCAATGTTCTCAATGTTTACTCAACATTCTCGGTGTTTTCTCTTTCAACATTTTGTGACTGAAATAATTTTTTTTTTCAGATTTGTGAATCTAAATTCTTGAGAACACTTAGTTCTCTGGACCAATTTGTTCTGAAGCAGGTGGTGTGATTCAAGGTCACACTGAACCTACCTGTGAATCCCGATTTTACCGCCACCTCACTGTGTAACTTTAGACAAGTTCCTTAACCCCTCTGTGCTGCTTTTGGCATCTATAAAGCATAGGAAACCTACATGATTTATGGAGACTCTCCTAGTGTGAAAATTCTATTAATCTTTATTAAAAATGAGAACTAATTTCCACAATGGAATATTATTCATCCATGAAAAAGAAGGAAGCCTTCCATTTGTGACAACATGGATAGATCTTGAAAGCATTATGCTAAGTGAAAGAAATCGAAGACAAATATTATATGATATCAATTACATATGGAATCTAAAAAACAAGACAAAATCAAAACTGAACTCGTAGATATGGAACACAGGGAACAGACTGGTGGTTGCCAGACAGGGGTATCGGGGAGTCGAGGTGGGGGAAATTGGGTGAAGGGGTGCCCAAGGGACAAGCTTCCAGTTATTAGACAAATCAGTCCTGGGACGTGGTACACAGCATGGCGACTGCACGTAACGATACTGCATCATATATCTGAAAGCTGCTGAGAGAGTAGATCTTAAAAATTCCCATCACAAGAAAAAAAGTTTGTAACTCTGCATTATGATGGATGTTAGCTAATCTTACAGTAATCATTTTGCAGTATACACATATGCTGACTTATTATGTTGTATTACCCAAAACAGTGTGCTCTGTTCACTCCGACTCTTTTTCGACCCCATGGACTGTAGCCCACCAGGCTTCTCTGTCCATGGGATTCTCCAGGTAAGAATACTGGAGTGGGTTGCCACGTCCTCCTCCAGGGGATCTTCCCAACCCAGGGACAGAACCCACGTCTCCTGTGGCTCCTGCATTCATAGGCAGATTCTTGACCACTAAGCCGCCTGGGAAGCCCATTACCTAAAACTAATGAATGTCATATGTCAACTGTATCTCAACTTTAAAAGACCAATCTCAGATGAGATGCTTACAACGTAGTGTCCGTTTTCTGTAGAGTAGATGCCTGAAGACAGTACTTAAAGAGGATTTGCACACTTGCTTTAGAGAGGTACCTCCCACCAACATCCAAGGAATATCATAGAAATACAGTTTCTTTTGGGTTAATGCTCTTGCTATTCAAAGAAGAGCTCCAAACTTATTTTTCCACCTTTCACACTGAGGTGGAAAAATGCGGAGCTGGGTCTGATCGCAGCGGCAGGGTGCGTAACGCAGCGTAGCTTTTGCTCTGGAGCATTTTGTAAGTGGCAGGCCTGAGCAATGACAACAGTTCAACACAAAAGCTGGGTCTGTTTCCCAAAGAGAAAATAGATCGAGTGTATTGCCTGTTTCCTTGGTTCTGTAAAATATTTGATTAATGGTCTGTCTCACAAATAACAAAAAAAATAGCACTTTAACATGTTAGTCCTTAGAAGTCTTAAGTCTACATTCTTTAAGCTACCACAAAGCTTAAAAATGCAGTAACTTGGGCTTCCCTGGTGGTCTGGCGGTTAAGAATCTGCCTTGCAAAGGAAGGGAGGCCAGTTCAGTCCCTGGTTCAGGAAGATCCCACTTGCCACGGAGCGTCTAAGCCCGAGTGCCACCACCGCTGAGCCTTGTGGTCTAGAGTCCACAGCCGCAGCCCCTGGGCCTGCTCGCGGTCATCACTGACCCACGCACCAGAGCCTGTGCTCCAAAACCAGAGAAGCCTCTGCACGGAGAAGCCCAGGACCACAACGAAGCGTGGCGCCCATCCCCCGCTCACTGCACCCAGAGAAAGCCTGTGTGCAACCAAAGACCCATCCCAGTCAAAAATTAAATTAACAATTTTAAAAAGCTCTTTAAAAATGCAGTAACTTAGTAGATAAGTAGCTCCATCATCTCTTCTGCGTCCCCTTTCCTATGCATCCATAAAGAGGACCACTGGATAGTTCTTCCAGTTTAAGTAGTGGTCAATAAAATGAAGCCCAAGGACTTCTCCGTCCAGTGGCTAAAATTCTGCATTCCCAGTGCAGCGGGCCCAAGTTCAATCCCTGGTCAGGGAACTAGATCCCACATGCCGTCATTTAAGATCCCAAGTGCTGCAACTAAGACACAGCACAGCCAAATCAATAAATAAAAGTATTTTAAAAATTTAAAAAAAAATTAAATGAAGCCAAACGTCTGAAGAATGCTGACAAATAGACTCGTATCTGGTCTCCTGGAGCCCACGTCTGTTTCGCTCTGAGTTCATGGCCTCGTGTGTCTGACACAGATGGAGGAGAAAGCAAGAGCCAGCACAGAAGGAATTGATACGGGCTCTCCGTCACCTCCGAATGGGAAATTACCAAGGTTTACATCAACCCCCAGCCCTATTTTGGGTTTATTTGAGGGAGAAATATATCAACAAGGATTTTTTTTTTAACCTCTGCAAAGTAAGTCATTACTTACGTAAAACAAACACCCCAGAAAGGAAAGCTCCGCCGGCCGTCGCCTGCAGTGGGATTTGAGGAAGCGTGTTGACGCAGCTCGGGCCTCGGGATGCCAAACAACAGCTGAGCTCATCTGTATGCAGTTGGTAAATTTGTAAAAGGTAAACTACAAGAAATGTGGCATAATGACACCATAAGGGGAAAAAAAAGTCCTTTCTGAGTCCGCTGTTCTTTAAACTCTTTGAATTCTTGCTTCAGCGGCTCTGTTGAGTCACAGCTGTGATCCGTGTTGGCATGAACCAAAAATAACACCGCGAGCTGCAAAGGTTACAGGGTTCGGGCCAGCTTTTCACGGCCACACAGCAGTACCTTTCTGTTGAGTGGAAATGTAACATTTAGCTTGTAAGGGAAATCTTTCTCAAGCAGGTTCTTATTCAAAGTTCTCTCGGGTCTGCCCAGAGTGCTTTCTGCCCTGCTGAAAGCAGACGGCCAAGGTACAAAACGCCGGGAACTGGATGGACACTCTCGTCTTCAAGGGACTTCAGTGAGCCTCCAATGCTGGACAAGACCACTGATGGAGAAAATGCAGCGTGTTCCTTAAGCGACACAAAATCAGTTCTACATCTGACTTTGATTAGAAAACATAAACCCTTTTCAGAATCTTTCCCCTTTCTTCCCCTCCTCCCCCCAAAATGGCACCGCTTCACTTTTTCCAATCATACAGTGATATTTGGAAAGTTCCATGCACTTCCATTAAGAAAAATACAGAGAAGGAAAAAATACATAATGGCCATCTATCATTTTGTGTGTGGGACTCAGTTATGGGATTGTCAAAAAAAAAAAAGAGAGAAAATCAACTGTGTGTTACATGAGTAACTTAAGTCTGAGAGTGATAACTCTATTTTGCTCTAAAAAATGACTTTTATATTTAAGGGCTGATTTTATTTGTAATTTCCCCACTAGGGTTTATTTTGTTCTGAACTTCCTTTTACTCATTTCATCATTTGTTTAACACACAGCAATGCAGGAGACGCAGGTTCGATCCCTAAATCAGGAAGATCCCCTGGAGAAGGAAATGGCAACCCACTCCAGTATTCTTTCCTAGGAAATGCCATGGACAGAGGAGCCTGCCGGGCTACGGTTCATGGGGTTGCAAACAAAAAAGTCAATCATGAGTGACTAAACAACAACAAATTTTTAAACACCTATTCTGCTGTAGGTGTCCAGATACAGAGGTGAGTGATGTCAGTCCTTGCGAGGGGGAATCGAGTTGGGATGTGAGTCAAAGAGTCACAGAATAAGTTTGACAAAACAGTTATGGCCAGGACTCTTCAGGAGAGCCTTGCACTTTGGCGCATAATGTCCAGAGACTTGAACCTAATCAGGGCAGTCAAGAAAGACATCCATCATGGGACTTTCCTGGTGGTCCAGTGGTTAAGAATCCACTTTCCAATGCAGGTGATGCAGGTTCGATTCCCGGTTGGGGAACTAAGATCCCACCTGCTGTGGAGCAACCAAGACCTCGTGCCAGAGCTAGAGACACCTGCAATGGAGAGCCCACATGCCCCCACAAAGACCCGACGCAGAAAAAACAAGAAAAGGAAGGGAAAAAAAGAAAGATATCAGCGAGGGAGCAAAGAGCATTCCAGGTGAAAGAAAGAAAGTGAAGTCACTCAGTTCTGTCCGACTCTTTTGCAGCGCCATGGACTATAGCCTACCAGGCTCCTCTGTCCATGGGATTCTCCAGGCAAGAATACTGGAGCGGGTTGCCATTTCCTTCTCCAGGGGATCTTCCTGCCCCAGGGATTGAACCCGGGTCTCCTGCATTGTAGGGAGATGGTTTACCATCTGAGCCACCAGGGGAGCATTCCGGGTGGTGGACCACTATTCCCTGGAGCATCTGAAGAACTAGAAACAGGGTTGGTGGAGGCCCAGAGGGAGCAGGGGTTGGAGGAGGGGGCTGGAGAGCTGGGTAGGACTCGAAGTCACCGATAAAGCCTCTAATCTTTTCCCAAGACCAGCAGGAAGCCACTGAGGTTGAGCACTGAGTAAGTAGCGGGTGATGTAAGCGCATTTCAGGTCTGTGTTTGTCGTATAAACTCACGGTTGAGTCAAAAAACAAAACTCCAGGAGACGCAGAGATGAATCATTGCCGTAATTATTAATTATTGCTAGGAATATCCCTAGCAACACACGTTTAAGAATAAACTTGGCACACGCCAATTGCCTAGCAGTGACAGATGACCATTCTTCTCTTCACGGTCACAGAAAGTTGACCTAAACCCTGGTAACCTTTGCCGTGAGTCATGTCAGTTTGGGCCCATCTCAACTCACCTATTTCCAAAGCACTGGGGAGGTGTTCTGGCAAGACAGGTCCAAGGCCCTCCACAGGCCAGTCACGCAAGCAGCCTCAGGCCATGGGCATCTGCAGACGGAGCGTCTGGCGGAAGATGCCAAGGCAAGGGGCAAATCCCAGGAGCCCTGAGCGGTGCCTGCTTCTCAAGATGGCGGAACCATAACTGAAGCAGCTCTCCTTCCAGAAAGCATTTTTCATGTTTGGGCTTCTTTTGTGCGAAAGAGCCTTCAGACTTCCTAAAACGAGCGAGCAGTCCAGCTGTGGTGACCCTCCACGTTCTGCCTTCCCAAGTGTGAGTGCACGCAAACCTACGTGATCACACCACTGCAGGAAAGGACTTCCCTGATGGCGCAGTGGTTAAGAATCTCCTTGTGAGGCTGAGGATGCGGGTTCATCACCTGGGCGGGGAACTAAGATCCCACAACTAAGCCTAGGAGCCCCAACCTCTGAGCCTGCTCACTCTAGAGCCTTTGCTCCGCAGCTAGAGAAAGCCCACGTGCCGCAAAGACCTAGTACAGCCAAAAAAACAGGACAAAACAAAACAACGCACCGCAGGTCCCGTGACCCAGAGAATCCCGCACCTTAGGAATCAGCTTCCTGTGCCTTTCGTCGTCTTTCTTGCCTACCTGCTTCTGTCTAAATCTGCCCAGACACACACCCACAAGAAAAAAAAAAAAAAATCAGCAAAATTCTTACCCCCAAAAAAAGGTGCTTCTTAAGATTTTTCAAAATGTTTTGAGAACTAGGTGGGTGAGAATAAGGAGGGGGAGATGGAGGTAAGTCTCCTCTCTCTCTCCAGCCCTCTGGCAGAGTCAGTTCGCGCAGAACAGCTCACAGCAGCTCTAAAATAAGGGGAACACAGGAGGCTGAGCAGGCCCATGATAGACGATGAATGGAACACCCTTAAGCTTCCCTGGTGGCTCAGAAGGTAAAGGATCTTCCTGCCATGCAGGAGACCAGGCTTCAGTCCCTGGGGCAGGAAGACCCCCTGGAGGAGGAAATGGAAACCCACTCCAGTGTTCTTGCCTGGAGAATCCCATAGACAGAGGCGCCTGGCGGGCTACAGTCCCTGGAGTCACAAAGAGTCAGACACGACTGAGCAACTAACACTTTCAGAATATTCAACCTGTTGTCACTAGGACCTAGCCCGCCAGGCTCCTTGGTCCATGGGATTTTCCAGGCAAGAATACTGGAATGGGTTCCCATTTCCTCCTCCAGGGGATTTTCCCGATCCAGGGATCAAACCCACATCTCCAACGCCTCCTGCATTGGCAGTCGGGTTCTTTACCACTAGCGCCACCCGGGAATCCCTTGGGGATAAAATGATACTGCAAATGTGAAAAGAAAAAAAAAGAGAGAGAGCTTTTTGTCAAGTTCACGTGCTATATACGTGGTTACAACCCAACTCTCCTGATTGGTAACCAGTATCCAAACCAATAAATTCACAGTTCAGGCTTAACAATGGCCATCAGTGATCTCAGCCTCTTTCCTCCTGGTTCTTTCCGGTCCCCACCTCCCCTCATCCCCTCCTCCTCGACTTTCAGATTCTTTAGGATTTCAGTGTCGCTTCCTTAAGGAGATCTGCCTTGGAGTTTATTCATGTTCTTAACCCCTTAAACTTTGGCTAAAACCCATTGCCACCCAAAGGTCCCTCCGCTGATCTCCTGCTGTGGAAAGTTTGAAATCACAGGAGTAAAACCCATTTGAAAGGGAACAACCGCAGCCTTTTCAATGAGATAAGGAAGGCACCAAGTCTTCTTTCTATTCCTTCTCCTTCCCTACAATAGAGGCAGAAGGATTTCCTGCCCGTTTATAAAGCTATTGTTCTAGGTTTAGGAGGAAGTTGTAAAACAATAAAACAGAAGGTGGGGGGGAAGCTGTCTGATAGGTTTATCCTCAAAGGTAAGGTCCAAACGACCCCTCAGTGCAATCAATAGTCGCGTCTGACTGCAGTCAGACCTCAGACATCACCACCAGGCCGCTGACTCACCCTCCAGGAGGAAAGGGTGGGGCTGGCAAATGTAAACGGAGAGCGGGACACCTAAGACTGAGGACTCGGGATCCGGGAGGAAGCGGCCCCGCCCCAGGAGGGCCCATCGGGATGGAGCTCCGGGCTTGCTTCTCCTGAGCACTGAGAACCGGCTGGCGTTAATGTGGCCAGTTTTTAGCTTCAAACACTAGAAATGCTTGCCTGTGAGTCAGCAAACATCTCCTTTTGGTTTCGAGGCTGGAAAGTAGAATTGCCTCAAATTTCTGAAGTTGTTTAGGAGAAAGGATTCTCCTTTCTTGCTGGTGCCTTCGGCCCCTTCCGCTCTGGACATCCCTCCCTCCACGCACCAGACCTGCCCATCCTGGGGGTGTGGAAGCAGGCTAACTGGCAGAAAGTGCACGGGCGTTTCCCACGGGCACCCGAGGGGACACACACCACGCAGAGCGTACCGCCCTCTCCAGGGGGGCCTTCCGGGGGGCCTCTTAGCCTGGCCCCTCTAAGGACCATCAGCCTGCCAGGGGCCCCATCACCCCTCACCCCACACAGAGGGGTCCAGGGGTCTTATCTGGACCAGCATACCCTGCGTACCTCAGAGCACGTGCCTGAACCGAACTTGCCTGAACCGAACTTGCCATGTAGATTCTTCTAGGAATGAGGAATTGGAAATCACAGGCTGCACGTCAGTTTCTGCTTAAGGGGCAAGTGGAGGAATATGAATGTACATGAGTTGAGAGTCATCTTCTGCCATCTGCGCTGATGCACAGGACCTGACGGTCTATAAACAATAAAGTCCTGTGAGGAGATGAGCCAGAGAGAGAGAGAGAGAGAGAGAGAGAGAGAGAGAGAGCAGGAGGGAAGGAGAGAGAGGGAGGGAAGAAAAGAGGGGAAGGGACTGTCCTGGGGTCTGGGGACTCTAGTCCTGGCTCTCTGTCCCTGCCCCTAACACCTTTTTCTTCCCTGTCCCCGGGTTTCATGAGATCCCCCCATGTTTGTGTAATTAACTCTGTAAGGCATAGTTCCGGCGAGGCAGAAAAGGAAAGACGACCTCAACAGAAGTAGGTTACCTTTATCCAGGCAAGGAGGGGCCACAGTCGGCCTAACGACCAGGCTGAGCGCCGAAACGGATCAGGGAGGCTTCATACTTATAGGGAGGTTTGTGGAAGCGATAAGGGAAACGTCAATCAGGCGGGATATTTTGAGTATTTTTTTGTTGAGATGACACTTGTAGTTGGGCAGGGGGCGATAAGTCTTCTGGGTGGGTGTAGGGGGTGGTAGGTTTCCGGACAGGGGGTGACAAGTCCCAGATAGATGCAACTGGCCTGGAGCATCAGGATGGAACTAAAATTATGCTTTGTTTTCTCCGAAGTTAGATGATTCAGCAAGGGGACTTTGAGACTGTTATTCTCTTTTCTAGGCCCAAAAGACTCCTTCAAACTCTCCCCTTTTATTCCAGCTAACTCAGGTTGATTTCCGACGTTTGCAGCTACAGTGGACCCCAGAGCTGCCTCCTGACATGCACTTTCCTTTTCTTGGCAACTATCTCCATTTGCTGTCAACACCCACTTTGCCTCAGTGCCACATACATGCTTTAAGAGGAAGTGATTTCAAAACAATACATATGACTCAAGTTTAAGCTAACTAACAGCTACAGGTTTAGACAGGTGTATATAGTCCTATAAGAAAAGCTATGACAAGCTTTTGGAAGAAAAGCTATGACCAACCTAGACAGCATATTAAAAAGCAGAGACATTACTTGCTGACAACTGTCTGTCTAGTCAAAGCTCTGGTTTTTCCAGTAGTCATGTATGGATGTGAGAGTTGGATCATAAAGAAAGCTGAGCACCAAAAAATTGATGCTTTTAAGCTGTGGTGTTGGTGAAGACTCTTGAGAGTGCCTTGGACAGCACGGAGATCAAACCAGTCCACCCTAGCAGAAATCAGTCCTGAATATTCATTGGAAGGATTGATGCTAAAGCTGAAGCTCCAATACTTTGGCTACTTGATGTGAAGAGCTGACTCACTGGGAAAGCTCCTGATGCTGGGGAAGATTGAGGGCAGGAGGAGAAGGGGACGACAGAGGATGAGATGGTTGGATGGCATCACCAACTTGATGGACATGAGTTTCAGCAAGCTCTGGGAGTTGGTGATGGACAGGGAAGCCTGGTGTGCTACAGTCCATGGGGTCGCAGAGTCAGACATGACTGAGCGACTGAACAGAGTGACTGATAGTCAAAGCTATGGTTTTTCCAGTGGTAATGTACAGATGTGAGAGCTGGACAATAAAGAAGGCTGAACGCTGAAGAATTGATGCTTTTGAACTGTGATATTGGAGAAGACACTTGAGAGTCCCTTGGACTCCAAGGAGATCAAGCCAGGCGATCCTAAAGGAAATCAACCCTGAATATTCATTGGAAAGACTGATGGTGAAGCTAAAGCCCCAATACTCTGGCCACCTGATGCAAAGAGTTGATTCACTGGAAAAGACCCTGATGCTGGGAAAGATTGAAAGCAAAAGGAGAAGAGGGCAGCAGAAGATGAGATGGCTGGACGGCATCACAGACTCAATGGACATGAGTTTGAGCAAAGCCCGGAAGACAGTGAAGGGGAAGGGAGCCTGGCATCCTGCCTTCCATGGGGTTCCAAAGAGAAGGACACAACTTAGAGAGCTGACAACAACATGGGTTTAGGAGTGAGCTCCACAGCTGCTGTGGCCAAGGAGGGGTGGTTGTGGTTTAGCCGCTCAGTCGTGTCCGACTCTTGCGACCCCATAGACTGCAGCCCGCCAGGCTCCCCTGTCCATGGGATTCTCCAGGCAAGAGTACTGGAGTGAGTTGCCATTTCCTTCTCCAGGGGATCTTCCCGACCCAGGAATTAAACCCGGGTCTCCTGCATTGCAGGCAGATTCTTTACCATCTGAGCCACTAGGGAAGTACCCAAGGAGAGGTGAGGGTCAGTATTCTGACGGCTTCCGGGATGACCCCCTCGCTCATTTCTGTGGTCCTGATGGAGAAGCAGGCCGAGCAGGGAGTTGTTGACAGCCAGGTTATGACCACACAGAGGATGCCACCAACAGCTAAATGGAAAGATGGTTAAGAAGCCTTGTTTCAGAAGACACCACGGAGCTGCCAAATCAAACCATTCCCAAAGTCCACCCTCCCTCAGACTATCCACTAACACGGTCCCATAAGTCCCTGTAAGTAAACATCTCAACTCGAATTCCTGAGACACGGCTTAGATCTGCAGACTACCACGGCAGTCACCCCAACCTACCTCAGTATATTCTGGGAGAATAAGGAAAACAGGAAAAGAGGGCTTAACTGGAAAATCAGTCTTCCAAGATACCAGCTGTCCTTGCCACCGATTACCATTGGAACCTTGGGCAAGTGTGTCTCTTCTTTGAGCCCAGCTGCTCATTTCCTGGGTGAAAAGACTAGCACTCTTTGATTTTAATTGTCGACCCTTAGTGCCAACATTTATTGAATCCTCTGGGGATGAGTTATAATTACATATGTGAATTGTTCCATACTCTCAAAACTCAGAAACCAGCAACAACAAAACATTTTATTTGCATTAAAACTCTCATGGATCCAGGAGAAGGAATGGCAACCCACCCCAGTATCCTTGCCTGGGAAATCCCATGGACAGAGGAGCCAGGAGGGCTACAGTCCACGGGGTCGCAAAGAGTTGGACACGACTGAGCAACTTCCATCAACATCGTGGAGAGAGGAAATGAGGGAATACAGTGGAAGAGTCTTCTGACTGAGTCTTATTCACAAAGGCCAACCCTTGGAGTATTTGGGAGTTATCGAAACCAAGGAATCCGGGTGGTTGGGGCCCCTGCTGGTCACACCCAGCTGGGGGACACCCTTCCCTTGAGCTGTGTGGTTATGGGTGACCTCTAACAGTGGAGACAGCAACTGGCCCATCAGGCTTTGTGAGAAGGATCTAAGAGTGTACTATTTCATGTAGGCTTTGAGTTAGTTGGCGAACGCATTGAACTCTTCAAAGTTAGTATTTGTTACTGACATTATTTTTCAAGACTTCTTTTTGTCAGGGACTGCTTTGTTTCCCCCTTTCGTGGTGTGGTTACTGCTAAGAAAATAAAACCTGCCCCAACCCAGAAACTCAGAACTGATACTCCAGGTTCTCTCACTGGAAAGAAAAACAAAAACAAAACCGGTATAATTGACTTCCACCACAAAGGGTACATGCAAGATTGTGCGTGCACTCACA
Organism: Muntiacus reevesi; assembly: GCF_963930625.1. Taxonomy (NCBI): domain Eukaryota; kingdom Metazoa; phylum Chordata; class Mammalia; order Artiodactyla; family Cervidae; genus Muntiacus; species Muntiacus reevesi. The sequence continues at coordinate 47,881,066 of NC_089268.1, forward strand.
CAAAGTCATAAAGGATATTAGACCCACTCGTGCAAGAATCAAGCTGGGAGCAGACCTGCATATGGATTTACTTTTACTGGAGGTTTCCAAATATTCAATTTGAGAACAGACTTTTGGTGCCGTATTTTTCAAGAAATCTCTTCTCCCCACAACTTTAAATATAGCTGAGCCAAAGTCAAGCATGATTGCAAAAGAACAAAGCAAGAGAAGTTCACAGATCATCATTTGGTAAAGTTCCAAGGAGCTCTCATATGACAGCATCAGGATATCAGGCCAATTTTAAGACTGATGTCTGTCCATACTTGGGAAAGTAATACTGGAGAAAAATATAATTCTAGAGATCATAAGGAATAGTACCATGTGCATTTCCCACTTTAAAAAGAAGATGGTTACTTTGGTTGCCCAAAAATGTATTTTCAAACAAAAAATATTCCACAATTTTCTCAACTCACAGACTCAAATTGGAGAACTATAAGAAATCATAGTAATTATTACCCAGTCCAGTCTTCTTGTTGTTAATTGGCCTATCTTCCCTGGTGGCTCAGATGGTAAAGAATCTGCCTGTAATGCAAGAGACGTGGGTTCGATCCCTGGGTTGGGAAGATCTCTTGGAGAAGGGAATGTCTACCCACTCCAGTATTCTTGCCTGGAGAATTCCATGCACAGAGGAGCCTGGTGGGCTATAGTCCATGGGGTCACAAAGAGTTGGACATGACTGAGCAACTATCACTTTCATTTCACCCGTAATTAGGTAGAAAACTAGTTTGAAATATGACTAAGCCTATTAAGAGTGCAATATTCAACACAGTATGATTTTGTTTACATGAAGTTCAAAAGCAAGTGAAACTAATCTATGGTGTTAGAAGTCAGAATATTGGTTCCTTCTGGAAAAGAGGAAGCGGGTAGAGGAGGGGCCTCTGGCGAAGCTCTTTCTCTTGATCTGGGTGGTGGTTAGTTAAACACATGAGCGTTCTGACATGCATAATCAAGCTGTGTGTTTACAACTTGTGCATTTTTATACGTATATTATACATCAACCTAGAAGACATTTATTTCACCCTCAAAAAAGAGTCTGGGTAATCAAATCTAAGTCAAAAAATGAACAAAAAGATCCCATTTTATTTACGATCCAACATTTAATTTAGAAACACATTAGCTTTTTACTCACCTTTTTAATTGATGTGGAGATTCACTATTTTTGTACACTCCTATGAGTGGAACAAATGCATGAAGTCAGACCCTCCCCCCTCCTTATCAAGATGCAGACCAGTTCTCACCTTCCCCAAAGAACTCCTCAAACTGCCCCTTCAACTCCCAGTTGGGGACCCCATCCCACCCATTCAACTCACAGCAACCACTGATCTGTTCCTGTAATTTTTGCATTTTCCAGCATGTCATATAATTAGAACCACATAAAATGTAGTCTTTTCATTCTGGCTTCTTTTGCTTAGCAAGAGGCATTTGACATTCATCCATGTTGTTATGTGAACCAGTAATTTTCTCCCTATTACTCCATTCTGAGTAGTATTCCAGTATTTGGATGTACCACGGTTGTTTTATCCATTCACCAGTCAAAGGACATTTGGGTTGTTTCCAGTTTGGAGCATTCATGGACAAGTTTTTATGTGAACAAATGTTTCCAGTTCTCTTGGGTCAATACCTTGGAGTGGGATTACTGGATTGACAGGAGAAATATCAACAACCTCAGATATGGAGATGATACCACTCAAAAGGCAGAAAGTAAAAAGGAACTAAAGAGCCTCTTGATGAGAGTGAAGGAGGAGAGTGAAAATGCTCGCTTAAAATTCAACATTCAAAAAACTAAGATCAGGGCATCCAGTCCCATCACTTCATGGCAAATAGATGGGGGAAAAATGAAAGCAGTGACATATTTTATTTTCTTGGGCTCCAAAATCACTGTGGACATTGACTGCAGCCATAAAATTAAAAGACACTTGCTCCTTGAAAGAAAAGCTATTAACAAACTTAGACAGTGTATTAAAAAGCAAAGACTTTACTTTGCCAACAAAGGTCTGTATAGTCAAAGTTATGGTTTTTCCAGTAGCACATACGAATGTGGGAGATGGACTAGAAGAAGAAGGCTGAGCACCAAAAAATTGATGGTTTCAAACTACAGTGTTGGAGAAGACTCTTGAGAGTCCCTTGGACTGCAAGGAGATCCAACCAGTCCATCCTAAAGAAAATCAACCCTGAATATTCATTGGAAGGACTGATGCTGAAACTGAAGCTCCAATACTTTGGCCACTTGACACAGAGCCGACTCATTGGAAAAGACCCTGACGCTGGGCAAGATGGAAGACAAAAGGAGAAGAGGGCAGCAGAGGATGAGATGAATAATCGTAGCATCACTGAGCCAATGGACGTGAATCTCCAGGAGATAGTGGACAGGGAAGCCTGGTATGCTGCAGTCCATGGGGCCGCAAAGAGTTGGACACGCCTTAACAACTGAACAACGGCAACACAGTAAGTACATGCTCAACTTTATAAAACACTCAGATTTTTTTCAGAGTGCCTGTACCATTAGCACTGCCGACAGCAATGAATGAAAATTCCAATTCTTCCGCATTCTTACAAGCACTTATTATTGTCTTTTTTTAAAAAGCCATTCTAATTGTTAAAAGGTCATGTTTACAGAAAATATTTGCGCAAGATTCTGCTAGTAGTACACATAGCAAGTTTAAAATTTAGAAAGAAATAGTATACATTAATATAATTCTGCAGGCCAATTGAAAGTATTCTACTTCCTTAAAAATAACAAACTATCTTTCATAATGAATTTCTTTAATACTTAAGAATGGTATGATCTAAGAATGATACTTAAGAATACTTTAATACCTAAGAATGATAAGATGATAAATATTCGTTGACTTATATTTATTGGCCATTTGTATTTCTTTCATGAGAATGGCCTGTTTAGACAATTTGCTCATTTTTGTATTAATTTTTTAAAAATATTTATGTATTTGCACTGAGTCTCATGTGTGACCTGAGAACTCCTAGTTGCAGCCTGTGGCATCTAGTCTCCGGATCAGGGTTTGAGCCCAGTCCCCCTGCATTGGAAGCACAGAGTCTTAGCCACTGGACCACCTGGGAAGTTCCCTCATTTTGATATTAATATTTTAAAAGCTCATTTGAAAGAGCCCTTTGTGTTTTATGGAAATCAGACTGTCAATTATCATTACGTTGTAGGTAAGTCTGTGCTTTTGTTTACGAAGTTGGCCACTACAAAGAGATTTTCTTAAGCTTAGAGTCAAATTTATAGAAAGCTCTTTTCCACTCAAAGATTATTTTTTAATCTTGACCGGTGTTTTCTATTTTTTTTTTTTTTACATCGTTTTTTTCCTGGGCAAAATTCACGTTGAATTAATTTGGATGTGACAAGGGAAGGATCTCAACAGACTAAGATGAAAATGAAGTAAAAGAAATTAAAATCTGCAGGTCAAGGTGGAAAAGAATTTCTTAAGATTAATAAGCTTCTTTCCAGAAGTGTGTTATTTAATAATTTTATTTATTTATTTTCAGCTGTGCTGGCTCTTCATTGCTGCCCAGGTGTTTTCTAGTTGCAGAGAGTGGGGGCTACTCCTTTGCAATGCAGGGGCTTCTCACTGCGGGGGCTTCTCTGGATGCCAAGCATGGGCCCTCGGGCACATGGGTTCACGGTTGTGGCCCATGGATTTAGTTGCTCTCGGCATGAGGGATCTTCTGAACCAGGGATTGAACCCATGTCTCCTGCATCGGCAGGTGAACTCTTCACCACTGAGCTACCAGTGAAGCCCCAGAAGTGAGTTTTTAAATTTAGGTTTCTCTAGTCACTTTTTGCCCTCCAGTACTCTTGCCTGGAAAATCCCATGGACGGAGGAGCCTGGCGGGCTGCCGTCTATGGGGTCGCGCAGAGTCGGACACGACTGAGCTACTTCACTTTCACTTTTCACTTTCATGCATTGGAGAAGGAAATGGCAACCCACTCCAGTGTTCTTGCCTGGAGATTCCCAGGGACGGGGGAGCCTGGTGGGCTGCCGTCTATGGGGTCGCGCAGAGTCGGACACGACTGAAGCGACTTAGCAGCAGCAGTCACATTTTGAGCAAGCTCCAGGAGATGGTGAGGGACAGGGAAGCCTGGCATGCTGCAGTCCGTGGGGTCGCAAAGAGTCAGACACAACTGAGCGACTGAACGACAGCAGTCACTTTGACTTGATGTCCCACTCCAGCTTGACGACCTTTTGAGATTTTTACTTTCTTCAACTACCATGCAACATGAAAGTGATAGAGACTTCTTGGGGGAAATGTGCCAGCAAAGTCTGCTCTTAAATATTTGGAATGTAGATGACATAACTTGATCTTGAATAGCTATCAGGACACCCAACACATTTATTTTAAAAATTCCATTGGGAAAAATGTAAATTCAAACGGCACTATTGGATTCCAGTAAATATGAATTCAAACGCATTGTGTTATCCCTGGGGCCGAACTGTCGCCCAGAAACACAGGGCACCCTGGCCTCTCAGCTGCCGTTGGAGTGATGGGACTGTTCTCATGTCAGCTCCCTGGGGGCTCAGTGGTAAAGAATCTGCCTGCCAAGCAGGAGACCGGGGTTCGATCCCTGGGTCGGGAAGATCCCCTGCAGAAGGAAATGGCAGCCCACTCCAGGATTCTTGCCTGGAGAATCCCATGGACAGAGGAGCCTGAAGGGCTACAGTTCATGGGGTCACAAAGAGTTGGACACGACTCAGCAACTAAACAACAACAACAACAACCTCTTTTCAATTCATGTTTCCCCTCCACTGACTTGAGATGCCACTTTGATTATATAATAAATCCCCATTTGTTCTTGCTTTATTTCTAGATTCCCCATGATTTTTTCTTAATCAGTCTACAAAATGGACTCTTTTACAGCTTCATCATATGATGACTTTCAACATAAAAAAATAAGCTTCAATTTTTTTTTTGTATTTTACTGTGAAAATTAACAGATACAGGAAAGTATATAAAGTATGCAAAAACTTTTAAACAAATAAAGAGAGCACTTGTGTAAACACCACCCAGGTCAAGAAATAGAACTAAAACTTATTTTTTTAAGTTGTCTCCCACAGACTACCTATTTAAAATAAGAATTATCAGCTAGCTCTGATGGTCAGACAAGAATATTTTCAGTCATTTAGTAAAAGTTTAGGTGTAAACTGATAGTGGAATGAATAAAGCTCCAGTAAAGAAAAAGTACTGGTTAACTTTGTTATTTTTTTAAGTAAATGGGGTTTAAACCTCCTTATCATTCCACATTGCATAAGCACAACACAATATTTTTTCCTTATTATGCAAAAAGATGTTTCTAAGTATACCAATGTTATTTAAAAAAAAAAACATTTAAACTTAAGAAGCACCCCTTTTCAGATGTTCAGAAGCGTTTGTTAATTTATAAAGAAATCTGCACTGTGCAAGAGGGCAGCCACCAGCCAGGTAGCTAATTACACTTCAGGTAATTAAATAAAATTTAAAATTCAATTTTTCAGTCACGTTAGCCACATCTCACATGTTCAAGAGCCACATATAGCTAAGTGGGCACCCAAAGCATCCAGCACAGATGAACATTTTCATCATCACAGAAGGTTCTAGTGGATGGCTGTGGTCTAGACCCTTCTTGGCTTCCACCAATGATCCAAAGGGTCGAAAACACTAATCTGAGTTGTCTTTAAAACATTCAAGATAAACAGTGAAAATAAACATAGGAAACAAAGGTCAGAAATTAAAGAGAGAGAAAGAGGAATGTGCCAGGAATGAGTGATATTACACAATTGAGCGCTAAATCTTGTTTTAACCTTGTTTAGCCAAAGCTGAACAAATAAACAAAGCATTCAATGGGTCATATAGTTCTCATTCCACAGCAGGAAGCATACACTTTTATTTGGCAAGAAGTACTGTTTCCTGATGATAATATTTGGTGAGAAAATATTATGGGGAACCTTCTATCAGTGTAACCCATAGGTGGCTGGACTGTTCGGGTGGCCCCCACTCACCCCACACAGCTTGAAATTGACGCCTCACATCAAAAAAGTAGCAAAAATCAGAGACTTCCCTGGTGGTCCAGTGGTTAAGACTCTGCACTTCCAATGCAAGGGGGCCTGGGTTCGATCCCTGGTCAGGGAACTAGATCCCTGCGTGCTGCAACTAAGATCCGATGTGGCCAAATTTTAAAAAAAAAGTAGCAAAAAAACATCATTAGCAAGTGATGTTGATTTTCCTGAAGGTTTTTCAAGGAGATGAAGGGAGGGATTACATTACCGAGCACAGGGCAAAGTCTCATCCAGCTGTGGGCTAGCTCTCACTGTCCTCATCCATCCCGTGGACTCTTCACCAGCGCCCCTTCAGCTCAGTTTCCCTCTCCTCCCATCCGCCCAGCGCCCACCTCCTCACCCACAGCCTCCAAGCATCCTCTCTACTGGTCATCACAGTTCAGCTCTTGCCTTTGCACACACACTGCGTCCGGCAAAGCCAAAGCTCGGTGGGGACCCCAGGGGTGACCCACAGTAAGCCCTCCGGCCCACTTCACAGGGGCTCCCCCTTTATCTTGCCACGTACGAAAGGCTGAGCCGCCATTCTGAACAAGGCCTTGAATAGTCATTTTGAAGGGGAGGGGAAAAAAGCTGAGGCCGTGGCATTCAATCACAACTTAGTCAAAGCAATTCTTATGAGAATTAAGTGAATTTGGTCCAGATACTTTGGTTTCTGCTAAACTCTGTAGCCCTCCAGGCAAAACAGAAAAACAAATAGACATGCGTACAAGAATTAAGATGCTTTCCTGGGGCAGAGGGACGTCTACAAGCTCTTAATGGAGGGACACTGTCTTTTCCAGCTTGACAGCCGGTGACATCAGGTACTCTGGGGAAATGACTTTCCCAATCACAGCCGCCATTTAGAAGCAGATCTGAGGGGCCTCCCTGGTGGTCCAGTGGCTACGACTCCCAGTGCAGAGGGCCCTGGTTCGATCCCTGGTCAAGGAGCTAGATCCCACATGAGCAGCTAAGTGAATGACTAAGGGTTCACATGCCTCAACTAAAGAGCCCCCGTGCGTAATGAAGACTGAAGATGCCCCTGCCACAGCCAAGACCCAGCGCAGCCAAATGAATCAACAAATCAAAGTTGCTGTTTGTTTGTTTTTTTAAAGAAACAGAGCTGAGATTCCAGCGTACATCTGTCTAAACAATCCCATGACACCACCCTGCCTCCATTATTGACCACAGCATGGGAGAGAGTAAGGGAAACCAAAGGTCATCACGGTAGCCCCCAAACCCGAGCCTGTCTTAGGGTCCAGTTAGCCAACACTGGTCGCTATAATGAATTCCCCCAGAGTCGGCAGCCCTCTGTTGACACTACACTCTTCAGAAGGAGGAGCATGAGAAATACCGTCCTTGTGCTTCCTCCCTTTCTTTGCAGGTGGAAATGAGTTAGAAGTCCATTTAGACACGGGATGAGTCTATTTAGATTCTTCCCTGGTGGCTCAGACAGTAAAGAGTCTGCCTGCAAGCCTGGAGACCTGGGTTCGATCCCTGGGTCCAGAAGATCCCCTGGAAAAGGAAATGGCAACCCACTCCAGTAATCTTGCCTGGAAAATCCCATGGACGGAGGACCCTGGCGAGCTACAGTCCATGAGGTCGCAAAGAGTTGGACACAACTGAGCGACTTCACTTTCACTTGAGACATGGAAATCATAGAATTGTAGAAGTGGGAAAGACTCTAGAGTCCATCTTGTACAGCTCACTGCTCTTATAGAGGAGGTCAGTGGAGTCCAGAGAAATTGGGTGTGTTGTTTAAGATCACCAGCCTGTTAGGGGCAGATCCAGAAGAACCCAACATGCCTGTAGCTCCAATTGTTTACATCAGAGGCCATAAATCATTGGCCCACAGGGTATTTTTAATTTTTAATTGTTTGCTATAATTTTAAAGTCGGAAAAAAAAAAATCAGAAGTGCTAACACAGAGTTATGGCTGGCTCCTTTAGGCAAGCAGTGAGACTCTCTGTTCACAAGAGGAACATGCCCCTCCTCCAAGCAGGCAGTAAGCGCGCCACGCTCCAGATCCATGTCTGATATATTTTTGTAACTGGGGTCTAGCTTATGATTGCACTTAAGGCAGATGAACTCTTCAATGAGTGTTGCATGGATGTTGGGTCGACATTTCGGCATAGCGGGTCGTGAGAAAACACAGTCTTCTGGTTCACGGCTCTGCTCTCCATCCTGAGCTGCGAGCTTGCTGGGTGAGGTTAACATCCATGGAGACCCCCGGGCAGCCTCCCCACCTCACGGGCCCCCTGCCCACTCCCCCTCTCCTCTCCACATCCCCCGCCGTCACATGCAAAACCTTGGAATTCCCTTGAAGCATGCAATGGTCTCCTTCTCCTTTCTCTGGCTGAAGCTCCCATCCCGAGCACTCTGGCACCGCCTGGTCCCCACCGTGCCCACGGACACAGCCTCAGCTCGGTCACTCCCGCCTGTCAGCAGCAATCCCGACCGCGTCTCCTTTCTCAGCAAGCCCAGCCTCCGCGCTCCGTGTCACAGGATCTCAAAATGTATTTCAGACTTGAAAGGAATATTGTGGTCTAATAATTTCAGAGCACTTTTCACAAACATTTTTGGGGCCCCAAATATGTAATTTAGCAACTTTGCACAAATGCCCTGCTTTGAAGAGGCTTTTGGTCTGCCTTTTCTCTTTGCTTGGGTTTTTCCCCTTTGGTGCATCAGATTTTTTTCTCTGTTGAGCATAAGGTTCACATTGTGGTGTGTGTGAGTGTTTGAGTTATCCACCAGATAAAGCAATATGTTCGCTGTACTGAAACTTTGGGTTTATCATTTCTAGGGCAACCGTTTAGAAGATGAACTACCAGAAAATAAGTTTTCCCACCCACTGTAGAAACATCACATTGAAACATACTGAGAACTTAGAAAGTCAGCTTTAGAAGCAAAGATACCAACCACAGGGGGATAACCTATAATTCTGCCATAGACTGAATATTATATTTCCAAATGAGTAAAAGGCCGCAAGTGGGAAAGAGTGAGAGCCGAAAAAAAAAAATCCAAACTTCATTAAAATAAGGGTTGCCAACAAAGCTGAATTACCTTTGACAGTCACACTTGCATGAAAACATCTGTTCTGACATGTGTATGAAGAGATCCAAACATCTAAAACTGGAGAATGAATAAGCCATTGTTTAGTCTGTAGAGGGCAAGACTGTATAAATGAAGATAAAAGTGGGATAAAAAAGAAGGTACAGAAAAGAAAGATTCCTATAGAAACCGCCTAGTAAAAACATAAATGCAGGGGAGCGTGAGACAAATTCAGAGAGTAGTGTTGACATAGATACACGACCATGTGTAAGACAGTGGGAAGCTGCTGGAATGGAAAGCTAGATAGAGAGCTGGATGGATAGATAGACAGGTAAGGGGAAGCATGGAGCTTCCCAGGTGGCCTGGTAAAGAACCTGCCTGCCAGTGCAAGAGACTCAGGAGACATGGGTTCAATCCCTGAGTCAGGAAGATCCCCTGGAGAAGGAAATGGCAACTCAAATCCCGTGGTCAAAAGAGCCCGGTAGCCTACAGTCCACGGCATTTTAAAGAGTTGGACACATTGAGTACGCATCTCTGGCACAGGGAGCCCAGCTCGGGGCTCTGTGATGACCCAGAGGGTGGGGTCGGGGAGAGGCTGGGAGGTCCCAGACGGAGGGGACGTGTGTGCAGGGAGAGCTGGTTCACGTGGTTGTGTTCACATGTTAGTTAGAAGGTAACACAGCCTTGTAAGGCAATTACATTCCAATTAAAAAAAAAAAAATCACAATGGGATACACCAAACCTCCATAGAAATGGATTATGTCCACTAAAACAACAGCAAAAAAAAAAAAACACACACAAATGAATGCACAGAAACTTTGCCAAAGATGACAGAGCAAAAATCCTGAGGAAGAAAGCAGTAAAATGAGAAAAGGCAGGTTAGTGACTCAATGGCCTGAAATAAGGAGAGATGCTGGAGCGGTCAGTTATGCAAATGCAGTCAGAAGGGAGGGGGGCTCGGGGAGCAATGGGAGGACGGCAGAACCCTCGCCCAGAGAAGCATCCCAGAGACAAGATCCAAGTCCTCAGCTCCTTTATCAAAGGTTGTTACCCTCCACCCTTGTTGTATGAAACTTCAGAGCTGCCCCTCCAAGCAGGCATACCAAATACTAGGAGCTGCTTAAACAAACAATCCAAAGAGATGAGCAGGCAGGTTAAAAAGAAGTAAAGAAAATAAGAATTGGAATGCCTTAGAGGATCGTCTTCCTAATAGAACAACCTGGGTCTCCCACATTACTGGCAGATTCTTTACCATCTGAGGCACCAGGGAAGCCCAAGAGAATAACAATGATCACACAATTATGATCAGGATGAATAGCTAAAAATGTAGATTTCAACCTCATTTGTTTTGCCAGTTAGGCTAGCCAAAAAAAATTTTTAAAAAACAATTACATCAAGGGCGTCCCTGGTGGCTCAGGGGTAAGGAATCCACCTGCCACCACAGGAGACCCGGGTTCAATCCCCATGCTGTGGAGCCGCTAACCCCGAGCGCCACGACTCCCGAACCTGTGCTCTCGAGCCCAGGAGCTGCAGCTACTGAGCCTGCGTGCCTGGAGCCCGTGCTCCGCAGCGAAAGAAGCCAATGCACGGGGAAGCCTGCACCCCGCAACCAGGGAGGAGGCCCTGCTCACTGCAACTAGAGAAAGCCCACACAGCAGCAAAGACCCAGCACAGCCCAAAATTCATAAATTATAACGTGAACAGTCGTGTCTGACTCTCTGCGGCCCCCTGGACTGCAGCCCGGCAGGCTCCTCTGTCCACGGGATTCCCCAGGCAAGAACACTGGAGTGGGTGTAGACATCCCCTTCTCCAGGGAATCTTCCCAACTCAGGGATCAAACCCTGGTCTCCTGCATGGCAGGTGGATTCGTTACCATCTGAACCACCAAACAAGCCCGAATATATAAAAAGACCACATTTTTAAAAAGGAAAGAAAAAGCAACTAAGTCAACAATCAAAGCCAGAGGGACCCCTGGTTCTCCTGTTTCTAATGTTGCGTTGTGATGTAATGCGTCCTGATGGGGGAAAAAAGGATCACCTACAGTCACTCCCTTCAGAGTTATTTCATCCAGACGGGAACCAAACTGCTGTCAAACAGCCCAGAAATACAGCAATGGGAGATCAGCCGGGGGGAGGCTGAATTTCCCATCTGTGGGCTGCTGCGTCCAGTGCAGGCTTGGAAAGCTGCTTTCAGGGGGCGCCCTGGCGGAACCCTGGCAGGCAGCCTCAGAAGCCCTGAGTCTGGGTACCAAAGACTGTTTGCATCCACACTGTTCTCATCCGCCATGTCCATGCATGCCCTAGAGGCCTCGGGCAAAGAGAAGGAAGCTCTGCTCCCAGCAGCCTCTCCATGGTCTCCCCTCCTGAGCTCCTGCTCCTCCATCTGGTCTGTTTTCTGATTTCTCTGTCACAAAGCATCCTCCACACCCTCCCTCGGAAACGCTGGGAGTCCTTTCACTGCAGTCTCCGTGTTCTGCATTCAATACTGTCTGCAAATGGCCCACACTCACCATTTCCACCTGATCGTCCCTATTTCTCTATGCATACCCTGCAAACCTGCTCAAGACTCGCTGCTGCTGCTAAGTCGCTTCAGTCGTGTTGGACTCTGTGCGACCCCATAGACGGCAGCCCACCAGGCTCCCCTGTCCCTGGGATTCTCCAGGCAAGAACACTAGAGTGGATTGCCATTTCCTTCTCCAATGCATGGAAGTGAAAAGTGAAAGTGAAGTTGCTCAGTCATGTCCAACTCTGTGCGACCCCATAGACGGCAGCCCACCAGGCTCCCCATCCCTGGGATTCTATAGCCCAATATAAAATAAAAAGTTTAAAGTTTGAAAAAAAAAATTAGCCTGATGCCTCTGGAATGTTACGGATAGATAGGCCTGCAAATAAATAAATTAAAAGTATTAAAAAAAAGAATTCTGGAACGTTCTGGTATTTACTTCCAGCCTTCCTGCAGGTCTGCTCCTGATGTGAAAGCAGGCCTCCATACTCCCAGACTTGTACCTCCAGCAGCTCATGTGGTGCCTTGCACATACTGGGTACTTAATAAATATTTATTTGAATCTTCAGGGTTGAATTTTATTGAATTGTAATATAAGGTTTTTGTAGTTCAAGTTTTGGGTACCTAGAAGTCAGTTGCATGGAATCACAGAAGTTTTAATGCCAGAAAGAATGGAAAGGCCATCTAGTCAACCCTACAGAGGAGGAACTGGAGACCTAGGAAGGTTTTTAACTTGCGCAAGGGCACACAGTCAAAAAGGAAAACCCGAGACTGATAACACGATGCCCAGAACTCAGTTCTGACAATCTAACGGGATCCCAAGGCACAATGTTGATGTTAATTTTAGAACACCTCTTGAGGAAATCGTTGGATGTCTTAGTTGCATGTGGAGAGCCTGCAGCAGCCCAGCCGGTGTGCTAAATACTCAGGGGAGGGAACGCTGCCCTGTTGCTCGCTCAGTCGCGGCTAGCTCTGCGACCCCGTGGACTGCAGCACGCCAGCCTTCCTGGTCCCTCACCACCTCCTGGACCTTGCTCAAACTCACGTCCACTGAGTCGGTGAGGCCATCCAGCCATCTCATCCTCTGTTGCCATCAATCTTTCCCAACACACGGGTCTTTTCCAACGAGTTGGCTCTCCACATCATGTGGCCAAAGTATCGGAGTTTTAGCTTCAGCATCAGTCCTTCCAATGAATATTCAGGGCTGATTTCCTTTAGGATTGCCTTGTAAGTATGTAAATGAAAATAGTTATCATTGTCTTTAGAAAGGCAGAGAGTAGACTGTCATTCAGCTGAGATCCCACACAGTGAGGCTACGTGGAACCGGGGAGACCTGACTCCCTCTGTTGTTAACTCACCGTAGTTTCTCTGCATGTGCAAACTCCCTTTCTGTTTCCCCTCTGCTCTCAGCTGTGCCTTCCCAAAGAGAAGTCTGGGTTTTAAATCCACGCTGATGTTGCTGTCTGCATTCATTTTTAACTCTTCTACTACGAGTCCTGAATGCAGCTGCATTCTGCCGCTTGTATGTTTAACGAGGATGATACATGACTCAAATTTCTGACATGATGAGGTTTCCGACAGGTCATTTTAACCTGGGAGATGCACACCACTTTCCCAGCTTCCAAAAGAAGGAAAGAAAAAGAGGGTCGTAGAATAATCTGAACAATGTTAACTCCTAACTTGGCCCTTCTTCCCCACTCCTCCGCCACCTTTTTAATCGTCCTTTTCTTTTTTACCCTTTTCCAACTCACTGTCTTCTAACATAATACAGAAAAGAATGAGATGCTTCTTAGGATGTATCTTAGATAGAACATCTGGAAATTAGCCTCTGTTTCATGTATTTCTTCACGGCTTCTCGCTTCTGTTTCATGTTAATTCCTTTGACAGAAGCAAACGCTTTGGGACTTGTCACCAGCTCTGCTCCCTAAACAGCCTGAGTTCTTTGACAGGATCTGTTTCCTTCTGCCACATTACTTAGGAACTAGTATCTCATACAATACAAATCACCTTCATAAAGCTGACATTTTGTTCTTTGCATGAGCCTTCTTGTTCAAATACCCAACTGTTTTCCATCCATGGAACATCACAGAGTGTCAGAACCCCAGCCAAGCGTGGGCCGAGAGGGGTAAGTCAGAGGCAGTCTCCATCTTATTTCAAAGGTTCATTTCTTCCATTGGCGTGTGTGCCAAATGCTATTTAGTAGTAGTTAGTGCTAACTTCCTTTGTTTCTGGGGATGGATCTCATGTGTACCTAACCTGAGTGTAATCCCTTATCAGAGATGAAAAAAGAGTTTGCACAAGGTGTGAACAATCCTCCTCATAGACTTAAGAGTGAATGGTCTTGGCTTTACCACTGGATTATCAGTTCTCCTGCCTAAGAGCATTTGAGCTGTCTGCCCTCAAGCAGAGAATGCAAAAGGGGGACACCCTTTAAAGGACTTACAGAAATTAGAAGTCTGAAGATGACCACTGATAGATCAACAAGAAACATCGATTCCTTCATCAACTGGGTCAGTATCTCTCAGAGAACATTCTGTGGATGTGTAATTCCAAATATTTTAGATGCAAATTAGTAAATACTATCTGTTTTCCTTTGCTTGGGAAATATATCTCTATTTAGTCAGTGTTCTGCAGAGAAGCAGAGCCATGGGGTATAAACGTACAGAGATTTACTTTAAGAAATTGGCTCAGACAATTATGTGGGCTGCTAAGTCTGATATTGGCAGGGCAGGGCAGCAGGCTGGAGACCCACAGAAGAGCTATGTGGCAGCTTGAGTCTGAAGGCATCTAGAGGCAGAATTCCTTCTTTCTCAGGGGACCAGTTCCTTTCTCCTAAGGCCTTCAACTGATTGGATGAGGCCCACCCACACAGTGGAAAGAGATCTGCTTTATTCAGCGTTTACTGGTTTAAATGGTGAACTCACCTGAAAAACACCTTCACAGCAACATCTAAGTCTGGTGCTGACCTAATATCTGGGTACCACGGCCTAGCCAAGTTGACACATAAAATTAGCCATCAGACTGAGCATGTGACGGGAAAATTTAATTCTCTACAGGAAAATTTGAACATTATGGTATTTTGTGCGGTATCTTCTTGCTTTCCCAGTGCTTGATCATTCTGGCCTTAAAGACAGCATGCCATGACAATCTGTCAGTTGGGACCACTTGAATATCAGAAGGAACAGGACCTTTTTCAGCAGCATAAATCCTTTGTCTGGAAGTTGTCATGCAGCAGTTGCAACAATCAGTGTTATAAATGGTCTGATTTCCCTTACTTTATCCATCACATGCCTGAGAAGTGTCAGACTCATGGTTCTCTTGGGGGTACACCTCACCACCATTTGCAACACTGTGTCTACAGGGAATCACATTCAAACGTGTAAATCCAAACACCAGTGATATCCTGCCTGTGCCTGCAAGCAGAAGGGATGACTATGTTCTTGGATCCTGGTCGCTTATTTTCTCCTTGTTTCCCTAATCATCAAAATCATTCATGCCACACTTTTGTTAGCTGATATTCTCTAACCCCAACAATCCCCAGTAGGAAACACATTTTAGAGAGCATCCCTTCCATTCCTGTTTCCATAAAAAGGTTGTTTATGAAGAGAGGGTCAGCTCAGGATCTCCCTGGTGGTCCAGTGGTTAAGAATCTGTCAGCTTATGCAGTGTACGCAGGTTCGATCCCTGGTCTGGGAGGATCTGAGTCTGTATATTGAAACTACGGAAGCCCGTGCACCCTGGAGTCTGTGCACCACAATGAAAAGCAGGCTCTGGTCGCTGCAACCAGAGAAAGTTCGTGCAGCAACGAAGACCCAGCACAGCCTAAAATAATAAGTAATTTTTTTTTTTAAAAAGAGAGGACTAGGCCATCTACATAAAAGGAGTCATTCTAAAGGCTCAAGTAACAGCATTCAGTTGTGATGTGAACATTGGAGTTAATTTATTTTTTTTCTATGAATACACAGAGGCTCGGAAATAAGAATAGAAAATCTAAACTGGGTAATGGAAAAAAAGCTCACAGATCCCAACTATGCGCTAACATAGTTACTCTGTTACTGGGATGGAGCCGTAAATAAAATCTCCCGAGCTGATAAGGACGGCAGATACAATGCTGCCCATTGACCGGGTCCCATCTTATTTCCTCCCCCGGCCCACGTTTCGGAAGCTCACGCCCAGCCAGTGACCCACTGTCCCACCCCCGTCCCCAGCAAGGCTGTCCACAATCTTGTCCTCTCTTTCGACCATCCCGCAGACCACACACTGAAGATCGCAGCATCACAAGATCAAAGGGTTCTGGAATCCTGAGATACTGCGTGATAAAGAGCCAAGGAAAGCCATCTGCCCAGCGTGATGTGAACAAGAAGAATCCTTTGTGCTGTAAAGCCCCTGAAATCCTTGGTTTATCTGTTAGAGGTTGTGACCTACCCTCGCCCCACAGAATACGTGTTCCCTAAGTCTTGTGATCTGACAGCAAGTAACAGCATTCCTTAAAGCTAGTAGCATATGCTAAAGAAAGACGTGTCACAAGGAACATTATTCAGAGACCAACACATAGCGTGGATTACAGAAACTGACCAAAGCCCGTTTATCACCCGCGGAGAAGCCTCCCTCCTTGCTTCTCGAATCGGCCAAATTTCCTGTGTGGCATTTCAGTCCCTCCCGTGGCCTGGCCAACTCCTACTTTTCGAGTCTCATCTTCTCCTGGCCTCTCATCTTATTTCTGGAGACACCAGGCCGCCCATGTTCCTCGCATAGACTCTGCCATCTCACGACTCTGCTCTTTCTTTTCCTCCTGCCTGGACCACTTTCCCGGGCTTCTGTGACTAGTCACCTGTCGATTCTCAACAAGAGGTGGAGAACCGCGGGACTGACATGTAACAAGGGGTCCGTTCCACAAGCAACCGTTGACCGGGTCCCGCAAGCCAGACGCACGGGGTACTCGCGGCCGAAGTCCCCAGGGCGGGCGGGGGGCAAGGAAAGGTGGGCGTGCTGCGGGGTCCGCTGGGAGCGCAGAAGGCTGAGCGGAGCCCAGGCTGGCCCCTCACAGCCCTGCCTCTGGGGGTGCTGTCAGGAGGCTGGCCGCCTTCATCAGAGAGATGCCCACTCCCCTGGTCCAGGAGCCAGAGAGGCTGAAGGAGGGAGGCTGGTGGGGATGAAGCCCTCCTCCCCGCAAGGTGGGGCCACATTCCTGCGGCCACAGTGGGCCCCCGCCGGCCCTGTAGAGATGGCCGTCTGGACACAAACACGGCTGAGGCTCCTCTCCCACCTTCCCGACCCCACATAAGTGTCTCCTGGGGTCAGTCCTAGCCCCAGACCCTGCAGGAAACGGGGTCCTGAAGAATGTCGTTCCAGCTTAGCCAAGAGGACCGGTACGAACTCACCACAGGGGCTATCGTCTACTCATTTTTAAAAAATTGAAGTACACTTGACTTCCCCGGCTCAGATGGTAAAGAATGGTCCCGCAATGCAGGAGACGTGGGTTCTCTCCCTGGCTCGGGAAGATTCCCTGAAAAAGGAAATAGCAACCCACTCCAGTCTTCTTGCCTGGAGAATCCCACGGACGGAGGAGCCTGGCGGGTTATAGTCCATGGGGTCACAAAGATTTGGACACGACTGAGCAACTCAGCACGCGTGTCCTCAAAGATCCTCATTAAAAACACAGGCAAAGAAGGACAGGAAACGCTTCTGCCTCCCCTCTAGCTCTCCAGTCCAAAGGCAAGTGTCCCCTGCCTCCCAAGAGGGTCGCACACGGAGCAGTCCCCTCACTAGGGGGCGGAGGGCGTGTGAGTTTGGAAGAACAGCTAAGGTTCAGTGCACGTTTGTTAGGTGACAGGTGTAGCTCTCAACACCTCTGCTCCTTGGACCCCTTTGGTTAGGGTTCCGGAAGGTGGGCAGGATTTATCCCCCAGGAGGACCAGGGCTGTTAAGTACTTTGCCCACAGCTGGTGCAACCCACAGCTGGATTCCTCTGACTCCAGTTGCAGACTCGTTCTGCTAGCTCCCGCGTCCCCTCCCCGCCCCAGCCTGGGGACTGCAGGTGGCTGGACTGGCCCGGTGACTCAGAGGGGCCTCACACTAGGGGAGAAAGAAGAGCGCCATCATCTGGAGCTGTTTAAAGGCCCCGGGTGCCCGTGAAGAGTCCTCCCTGGCTGACCCCGCCCTCCTCCCCCCAAGGCCCAAGGGCAGGCCTCCAGGGTCGGACTCCAGCACCTCCTCCCTGCTCCCCGCCCTGGGGCGGCTCCGGGCGCAGCGGCCGCCTCCTCCCCTTCTGCGTCCGCCTCCCGCCCACATCTCCTCCTAAGGCCGGTGGGTTTGGGTGCCTGTGCTGCTGGGGGCTGCCCTGGACGCTCTTGTTTGAAACAGAGCCCTCCAGGGAAGTGAGGAGTGGGTCACAGGCTGGGATTTACCCCACATCCCCACCGCCCCTCCGCTGGCTTGGTTCCATTCCCAGGCTCTCCGGCTGTGACCACATGATGTCTCAGACCTCTTGACTTTAGGATCAGAGGTCCGTCCCTTTGGGAGGACCTCGGAGGGCGGCACGGTGAGGTGGCCTTTGGACGCAGACCAGCCCGAGTGTGCGTTCTCCCAGTCGGGGCTCCTGCTCTGCCATCTCAGGCCACCTGCCTCGCTTGTCTGGGCCCTTCCTTCCTCGTCTGCAAGATGAACGCCGTGTCCATGTTTGGGTGGGTGGGAGGGTGGGTGGGAAGGAGGCCTGGGAAGCCTCAGCGCAGAGCTGGGCACACAGCAGGCACGGTGCGGGGTTTCTGGGGCAGTTGCTCCTATGCCATCCCATTGGGAGACGTGGAGGGGAGTGGCTGGACTTAGGGCAAGCTCCTGGTTCTTTTCTTTTCTTTTTTTTTTTAGATTGAAGTATAGCTGATTTAGGGGCTTCTCCCAATGGCTCAGCGGGTAAAGAATCCCCACAATGCAGGAGACACAGGAAACGCGGGTTTGATCCTTGGGTCAGGAAGATCCCCTGAAGAAGAAAATGGCAACCCACTCCAGTATTCTTGCCTGGAAAATTCCACAGACAGCCTGGAGGGCTATGGTCGGAAGGGTTGAAAAGAGTCAGACATGACTGAAAGCCTCAGCACACACACACAGTTGATTTACAACACTGTGTTAATTTCTGCTGTGCAAAAAAATGACTCAGTTATACGCACATGTAACTTATACGTCTTAAAAATATGTCTAAAAATAAAAATATCATTATTACTTTTTTTTAGTTTTGGGTTAGTAATTGTAAACTATCACATTTAGAATGGATAAACCCACCAAGAGGGGAGAGGGAGGGCGGGATGCGGTGGGACATTGAGATGGACAGATATACACTACTGTACATAAAACACAGTATAAAGTATCGTATAAAGCAGATAACTGAGGCCATATGGGTGCAGCTCAGGGAGCTTTACTCACTGCTCTGTCGTGACCCGAACGGGAGGGAAATCCTGAACAGACGGGATATGTGGGCATGTGTGGCTAATCCACTTTGCCATATGCCAGAAACTAACAGCCTTGTAAAGCAACTATACTCTAATAAAAATCAATTTAAAAATCTAATGGATAGACAACAGCATCCTACTGTATTGCACAGGAAACTACAACCGATTTCCTGGGCTGCATCGTCATGGAAAATTTCTCCTGCACGGCTGGTGGATTCTTTACCAGCTGAGCTACCATGGAAGCCCGCTATATATACTTACATATGTGTATATATGTTTCCCAGCTGGCACTAGTGGTAAAGAACCTGCCTACCATGCAGGAGACGTAAGAGACGTGAGTTCTATTCCTGGGTTGGGAAGATCCCCTAGAGGAGGAAATGGTAACCCACTCCAGTATTCTTGTCTGGAGAATCCCCATGGACAGAGGAGCCTGGCAGGCTACAATCCAGAGGGTCACAGATTCAGACATGACTGAAGCAACTTAGCATGCACACACGTGCACGCACACACACACACACACACACATATATAAGTTCATGATTCTCATGGCCCTCAATTGTTCAGCCTGCAGGGGGCCTCAGAAAAATGCAGCTCTAATGAAACCAGTCCTGTTTCTCCAAGTAAAAAGCAAACACAACTTCTCTCCTTGATCAAATGGGAGTCAGTCATTGCCTGGAATATCTACAGCATGGGACTCCCATGTCCCATGCTGGATGTGGTGAGCGGTCATTCAAAGACATTGAAGACATATTTCCTGGCTTCAAGGAGCTTTCCATCTGTGTCCCGTAAGAGAAAGATATTTGGATCGTGTGAAGAAAGGGTTAACAGCAACTCTGCCTGCCTTTTAGGCTGTTGCTCCTTCGAAGCAGTAAATTCTCGTCTGAACTACACTTGACCCTGTGCACACAATCATGTTATTCATATTCTTATAAACAGAGGGTACAGTATGTATAATTTCCTAGATTTCTGGGAGGAGATGTATCATAACTAAACTCCAGCTTTTCCTTCGGAGAACCCGTCCCATTTGTTTCTGGTTAGCTTCAAAGCAGAAACTAATTTTTTCCTTTTATGTGTCAGAAAGTTGAGTGAAATTTGTCACTTGTTTTTATGAAAAATTCTTTGCCTTCATGGCTTAAAAAAAAAAGAAAAGAAAAAGAAAAACACCCACAACAACTCACACTTCCTCCACAGTACAAGGCACTTGAAACGCAGTGACAGGAGGCGGATGTCATTTCTAGTCATGGAAACTAACAAGAGTTCCATGGAATGGCCTGACCCCGTCTGCCGGGCGAGAGTCTATTTTCAAGTGTCTACTGTGGAAGCGAGACCACTGGTGACATCTTGTTCCAATTTAAGCAGAGTTGAGCTGTGGGCCAGCGCCTTCAAATCATAACCAGCTCAGAAATTACCTCCTACCAAAAAACCACAAGGGTTAGGCTCTGTAAGAATCAGTCCCGGAAAAGTTGGAACTCTCCGATCCAAGCATATTTCTGAAGCCATCCAGGCAAGAACAGCGTTTGCCTTTTCTTTAGTGGGGGGGTGTCTTGTTTGTCCTGGGATGAATTACCAGGGTGGTTGGGGTGATGAAGAGTAGTTTTATTTTGCCTTAAAATGAACTGACTGCTCTTTGACCGCTTTTCTGGGAGCCAGAGCTATTTAGAAGATGTTCAACCTATTTTTACCTTTCTATAGACCTATTTAATAGAGATACCGTGTCATTAGCAAATTCCCCAAAAAACATGAGCTGACACACTGTCTCAGAAATGACTCAGAATCAACAGGATGTCTCTCTAGGAGCACAGTTCTCCCAGGGAAAGGCTCCCTCTGGCCTGCATTTTCCATCCCAGCCATGCCTTGGTTCACCCAGAGGACCACGGAGATTGTGACATCGAAGGGAGGCTCCCTGTCTGCCTCCCACACCCCAAACGTTATTATATACACCGTGGCTTTGAACTCTCCGTTTACTCAATGTCTTTAAGTTCAAGAGACCAATGAGCAAGGAAAGAAACAGGAGTGGCCCTGAGATGATTCAGATAGGCTGAGTCCACCCAGGATAAATGAGCAGTCAGTTCACATCTAGGCTCTAAGAGCGTAAGGCATGTGTCACCGTGGAGAGGATGAAAGGGAGGGAGCTGAGGGCAGAGGTCAGCAGTGGCCACCTGGACCGCTCTTGCAATGGAGGTGGGCAGGACTGGTTCAGGGTACCAGCTGGCTCTTCAACCCACCTGAGACGGTCACTGGTGTTATGAGCCGAACTGGGTCCTCCCTCCCGAAATTCATACGTGGAAGTTCTAACCCCGTCTATCCCCGACTCAGAATGAACCCTGACTTCAGAATGAGACTGTGCTTGCAGAAAGGACCTTTAAAGAGGCAGTGAAGGGGCTTCCCTGGTGGTTCAGCAGTAGAGAACCCACCTGCCAATGCAGGAGACACGGGTTCGATCCCTGGTCCAGGAAGATCCCACGTGCGGAGCAACTAAGCCCGTGAGCCACAGCGACTGAGCCTCTGCTCAACTGTCTACTAGGACCTGTAAAGTGAAATTATTCTGGAATTGCTGCCAAACTTCATGCATTTCCAAAATTTTCTCAGACTAAGCAAATTCAAAAAGTCTTTCTTTGGGATTTTAAAATTAGGAAAAGTTCAGGGTGGGGTGGAAGGGAGGCTAAAGTAGGAGGGGATATATATAGATAGCAACTAATACAACACTGTAAAGCAATTATATTCCAGTAATAAAATTATTCAAGAAAAAGAAAAAAGAAAAAAATCAGGAAAAATATTAGCCTCGGGGGGCAACAGAGGAGGAAATGGTTGGATGGCATCACCGACTCAATGGACACGAGTTAGACCAAACTCTGGGAGATAGTTGAGGACAGAGGAGCCTGGTGTGCAGTCCATGGGGTCACAAAGAGCTGGACAGGACTTACTGACTAAACAACAACAAATAGCCTCTGAGACATGTTTGTGACCACAGCCCCTAATCTATTTCTATTTTCCTCACTCTTTTCATTGTCTAATGCTGGACGTTCCCCACTTCTCTTTCCCCAGGCCCTTTTAAACCCCCAGTCACCTGGCTTCATCCACCCTACCACCCCACCCCCATCACCAACAGCATCTCTAAGCCACTCCTTTTTAAAAAAAAAAAAAAATGTTGACGGGATGCAGAACAATAGTAATTCCATCCATTTTTTAAATTGAAATTAGGTTGATTTACAATACGTGTTAGTTTCACATGTACAGCACTGGTTCAAAATTGGGAAGGGAGCCCATCAAGGCTGTATATTGTCACCCTGTCTATTTAACTTATATGCAGAGTACATCATTAGAAATGCTGGACTGGATAAAGCACAAGCTGGAATCAAGATTGCTGGGAGAAATATCAATAACCTCAGATATGCAGATGACATTACCCTTACGGCAGAAAGTGAAGAGGAACTAAAGAGCCTCTTGATGAAAGTGAAAGCTGTTGCTGCTGCTAAGTCACTTCAGTCGTGTCCGACTCTGTGCGACCACATAGACGGCAGCCCACCAGGCTCCCCCATCCCTGGGATCCTCCAGGCAAGAATACTGGAGTTGGTTGCCATTTCCTTCTCCAATGCATGAAAGTGAAAAGTGAAAGTGAAGTCACTCAGTCATGTCCGACTCCTAGCGACCCCATGGACTGCAGCCTACAAGGCTCCTCCATCCATGGGATTTTCCAGGCAAGAGTACTGGAGTGGGTTGCCATTGCCTTCTCTGGAAAGTGAAAGAGGAGAGTGAAAAAGCTGGTTTAAAACTCAACATAAAAGACTTAAGATCATGGCATCCAGTCCCATCATTTCATGGCAAATAGATGGGGAAACAATGGAAACAGTGAGAGACTTTATTTTCTTGGGCTCCAAAATTACTGCAGATGGTGACAACAGCCGCTAAATTAAAAGACTCTTACTCCTTGGAAGGAAAGCTATGACCAACCTAGACAGCATATTAAAAAGCAGAGACATTACTTTGCCAACAAAGGTCCGTCTAATCAAAGCTATGATTTCTCCAGTAGTCATGTATGGATTTGAGAGTTGGACCATAAAGACGGCTGAGCATTGAAGAATTGATGCTTTTGAACTCTGGCATGGGAGAAAACTCTTGAGAGTCCCTTGGACTGCAAGGAGATCCAACCAGTCAATCCTAAAGGAAATCAGTCCTGAATATTCACTGGAAGGACTGATGCTGACGCTGAAGCTCCAATACTTCAGCCACCTGATGCGAAGAGCAGACTCATTGGAAAAGAACCTGATGCTGGGAAAGATTGAAGGCGGGAAGAGGAGGGGACGACAGAGGATGAGTTGGTTGGATGGCATCATGACTTGATGGACATGAGTTTGAGCAAGCTTGGGGGGGTGGTGATAGACAGGGAAGACTGGCGTGCTGCAGTCCATGGGGTTGCAAAGAGTCGGACACGACTGAGCGACTGAACTGAACTATACAGCACAGTGATTCAATTACACATACATATATATGTATTCCTTTTCAGATTCTTTTTCCTTATAGGTTATTACAAAATACTGAGTATAGTTCCCTGAGCTATGCAGCAGGTCTCTGCTGGTTATCTTGTCTAAAAGTGAAAGTGAAAGTCGCTCAGCCGTGTCCAACTCTTGACGACCCCATGAACTGTAGTCCATGGAATTCTCCAGGCCAGAATACTGGAGTGGGTAACCTTCTGCTTCTCCAGGGGAATCTTCCCAACCCAGGGATAGAACCCAGGTCTCCCGCATTGCAGGTGTATTCTTTACCAGCTGAGCCATAAGGGAAGCCCCAAAACACTGGAGTGGGTAGCCTATCCCTTCTCCAGGGGATCTTCCTGACCCAGGAATTAAACTGGGGTCTCCTGCATTGCAGACAAATTCTTTACCAACTGAGCTATCAAAGCCACTTCTAAATGCTTCCTCAATGACCATCTTCATCTCTATAGAGGTTGACATCCTCATCACCCCCAAATTTTTCCCCTAATTTTTTTTTTAACAGAAGGAGCACTTGCCTTCTGTGGAAACTGTATGTGCTACAAAAGTATGTGGAGTTCAAGGTGAAGACACCCCCTCCCACTCTGCAGCCTCAGTGTCTTTAAAACATGGGTGTCCAATAAGGGACAGTTTTATTCCTGGGGGACAGCTGGCAATGAGTGGAGATAATGTTGGTTTCTACAACTGTGGGGGAGGGAGGGAGGTCAGACGGGATACTGGCAGCCAGTGGGCGGAAGCCAGGGATGCTGCTAAATGTCCTGCGGTGTGCAGGACGGCCCTTCCACAAAGGGCGATGGGCCCCAAATGGCAGTCGCGCCGACCCCGGGGGCAGCGTGGAAGTGCATCTGCACAGGCGTTTTCTTGCTCTCCTTCCTGCCGCTGGCACTTCTGTTCATTCCCAAACTGTTTGCTGAGCACCTACTATATGCCAGGCACGGCGCTGGATGCTGGGAGGGAAACAGACACAGCTCCTGTGTTCAGGGGCCACGCGCCCCAGCTGGGGAGGAGACTGCCCAGCACCCACTCACAGCCCCTCTGGAGAGGAAACATCTGCGACTCGAAGGACGTGAAACGAGGGACAGGGAGAAATTTCTCGACAGAGGGCACAGCACACGTGATGGCCCTGGGGCAGGCCCTGGAGGGAAGAGGCTGTTGTGGCTGGAGTCCAGTGAGCCGCGGGGAAGGATACCGTGAGGTGACGTCAGATCACCAAGGGCAGGCTAAAGGTCGCATATGTTAACCCACGTATGGGGACATCCGTGCATCCACGATGGGGAAGGGCAGCACTGGTAAAATGATTGCTTTTCTGGTCTCCTACTAACTCCTCTCGAGGCCTAGCTTCTCCCTGCTCTCTCGGACAAAATCTAGGACGGGCTTCAGGAGTTTTCTGGTCCCTCCCAAGTCATAAAACGTCCTCCGATCACTTCAAGTCACAACATTGACTCCTCTCTGTAATGAAGATGTCCAGGGCTTATTTATAACAGCCAAGACACGGAAGCAACCGAAATGCCCACAGACAGATGACTGGATAAAGGAGATGCGGTACACACACAATGGAATAGTACTCAGCCATAAAAAAGAATGAACCCACGCCATCTGCAGCAACATGGATGGGCCTAAAGGTGATCAAGGTAAGTGGAGTAAGTCAGACAGAGAAAGACAAATGCCATGTGATGTCACTTATATGTGGAATCTGAAATAGGCCACAAATGAATTTATTTACAAAAGGGAAGTGGAGTCACAGCATAGAGAACAATTTTATGGTTACCAAAGCGGAAAGGGCGGGGAGGGGCAAATTAGGAGTTTGGGACTAACAGATACACAATGCTATATATAGTAGATAAACAATAAGGACCCACTGCATGACACAGGAAACTATACTCAATATCTTACAATAATCTATAAGGGAATGAATCTGAAAAGCAATATATATATATAATTCAATCACTTTGTTATACACCTGAAACCAACAGAATATTGTTAATCAACTCACTTCAATTAAAAAAAAAAGAATAGTACTTCTCTGGTGGCACAGTGAATAAGAATCAGCCTGCAAATGCAGGGGACACAGGTTCGATCCCTGGTCCAGGAAGATTCCCCGTGCTGCAGAGCAACTAAGCCCAGGCCTCACGGCTACTGAGCCTGCACTCTGGAGCCCGAGCGCCGCAAGTACTGAGGCCGTGCGCTGCCACCGCGGAAGCCCGCAAGCCCTGGAGCCTGAGCTCTGCAGTGAGAAGCCCCACAGTGAAGGGCAGCCCCTGCTCTCCACAACGAGAGAAAGCCCAAACAAGCAAGCGAGAGCCAGCGCGGCCACAAGTGAAGCCATCGATTAATTTTACAAAACAGAATAGCCTTTTCCATTCATGCAGAAGAATGAAGGTGAACTCCTACCCCACACTCTACACAAAAATTAACTCAGATAGGATCATAGATTTAAATGTAAGACCTAAAACTATAAAACTTGTAGAGGAACTGAAAAATTTTAAAATAAATAAATAAATAAATAAATAAATAAAAAACAAACTTGTAGAGGAAAAAAAATTATTTGTGAGCTTGATGCTAGTTTCTTAGGTATGATACCGAAAGTACAAGTGACAAAAGAAGAAATAAAATGGCTACATTAAAATTAGAGACTTTAATGACACAAATGATTCCATCAAGGGAAAAGCAACCCACGAAATGGGAAAACATATTTGCAAATCAGTTAGGGAACTCGTATTTAGAAAACGTAAAGAACTTTTCATAATTCAGTAACAAAAAGACAAGCAACCCAAATTTTGAAATAGGCAAAGGATTAAATAGACATTTCTCTAAAGTAGATATACAAATGGCTAATAAACACACGAAAATATGCTCAACATTATTAGTTAGTAGGAAAATGAAAATCAAAATCATAGATACCACTTTATATTCATGAAGATGGTCGTAATTAAAAGGCAGATAATAACAAGTGTTGGCAAGGATGTGGAGGGGCTAAAACCCTCCTACATACTAGTGGAAATGTAAAATAAATAGGGCAGCTGCTTTGGAAATCAGTTTGGCAGTTCTTAAAATTTTTAAACATAGAATTACCACATGATTCAGCAATTCTACTCTCTGGTCTATACCTAAGATAAATGAAAAAGTGTCCTCATAAAACTTGCACATGAATGTTCACAGCAATATTGTTCATTTATAGCAAAAACTTGGAAACACATGTCTGTTAACTGATGAAGGAAAAACTAATTGTGGTATACCTATACAATTTATTTGACAATGAAAAAAAAAGAAATGAAGTATTGATACATGCTGCAACATGGATGAGCCTTGAAAGCACTGTATGAAATTAAAGAAACCAAGGACTTCCCTAGTGGTCCAGTGGCTAAGACTCCGCACTCCCAAGGGCTTGGGTTCAATTCTTGATCAGGGAACTCGATCCCACGTTGTGCAACTGGGAGCTTGCATGCTGCAATTAAGGATCCCTTGAGCCACAACAAAGACAGAAATAAATAAATAAAAATAAATATTAAAAGATTTTAAAGAAGCCAGTTGCAAAGGACCACATGTCCAGAATAGGCAAATCCACAGGGTGGAAAACAGATTAGAGGTCTCAAAGCTCCTTCTCAGAACCTGCTTCACAGGGAACCTGACCGGTGATAAGACAGATCTGCCTCCTCATTTTCTCTTATGTGTAACACAAACAAAACACTCATTATACTCATGACCCCCTCACTGCATGCCTTCTCTCAGGAAACTACAGGAGAGTGAGCTCCACCTACACACGGGAGCAAATCCAAGAAGCAAGGATGCAGCAAAGGAGAAAGCTGAAAGGAAGCTCCACGTGCCATTGCAGTGTGGGCCTGCAGAGCGACCAGCTCACTCTGGGGCTGCAGGATAGAGGTGTCCAGAAGAGATGCCTCTAGAAAGA
Source organism: Muntiacus reevesi (assembly GCF_963930625.1). NCBI lineage: Eukaryota > Metazoa > Chordata > Mammalia > Artiodactyla > Cervidae > Muntiacus > Muntiacus reevesi. The sequence continues at coordinate 47,908,522 of NC_089268.1, forward strand.
AGAAAAATATATGGACTCAAACACCAACATGCGTGCGTATATTGAAAACATACTGGACTTTCACAACTGCAGTAGGAGGTCAGAGACACAGGTCCCAGGAAATGAAGCCAACAAATAGATGACCAAATGAGACCATGATTAACATCTGAAAAACCAAGACATTTCATAAGAAAGAAAATAGACTCTGAGTTCACCCTTTGGCTGGGCTGTGAACAATATTTACCTGGTTCTTACAGTGCAAACACGGAATATTGATTTAACAACAAAAAATGAGGCTCTTGGGAAAATAGGAAAAGACACGAGTTGGGATGTGGAGAGGGTGAGGCAGGTGAGCTAATTCCTCACTTTCTTCAGTTACGGGCCAAAGGGGGATATCTAAAATTGGAAAATCACGGAGAGAAATAGGATAAGCAGATGATACTGACATATGGAAATAAACAACATGAGAGAGAACTGGAAGAGCTGGAAGTCACAGCTCTGGCAAAAGGAAAGCCACGTGGGGATGAGCAGAACAAGGAGCTGCCGGTTCTTTTTTGCTGTAAATTATGTAGAACTGTTTGACTTCTTAAAACAATATGCATGTGTTACTTTAAAATAATAAATAGTAACTTTTTCAAAGTAAGCATCCGTGCGTTTTAGAAGTCACTTCAGTCATGTCCGACTCTTTGAGACCCCATGGACTGTAGCCCGCCAGGCTCCTCTGTCCATGGAATTCTCCAGGCAAGAATACTGGAGTGGGTTACCCTGCCCTCCTCCAGGGGATCTTCCCTACCCAGGATCAAACTCCTATCTCTTATATCTCCTGCATTGGCAGGTGGGTTCTTTCCCACTAGCTCCCCCTGGTAAGCCTTTTCAAAGTAAGGGAACCCCATAAATCCTTGATTGATTGATTGACTGGCAGTTTGGTCCAACATGAGCGGATGGATTATTTGATTTTCAGTAAAAAGTGCCAGGAATGAAAAGTCGACCAGAGCTCTTAAACAAACTCAGCTTGTCTCCTCCTGCCCAGCCGAAAACCAGAAACAAGCCAGATTTGGATTTCCCTGGTGGTACCGGGGTGAGGAATCTTCCTGCCAGTGCAGGGGACACAGGTTCGATCCCTGCTCTGGGAGGATCCCACCTGCCTCGGAACAGCTGAGTCCGAGCACCGCAGCTTCTAAAGCCCTGTGAGCCTGGAGCCGGTGCTCCACGACAAGAGAGGCCAGCTCAATGAGAAACCCTCACCCGGCAACCAGAGAGCACCCTCCACGTCGCAACCAGAGAAGCCCTTAGGCAGTAACAGAGACCCAGCGCAGCCAAAAATAAATAATAAATTAAATGGGGGACAAAGTCATCTATAAAAAGAAAAGAAACAAACCAGATTCAGGGCCCTGAGTCATTGCCAGAACCCCCAAAACTGCTGTACCAGGACTCGGGCGCTTCATTTATTTATTTAGGGAAGTCTCAAATTCACTCTCAGATTCAGGAAACGTTCTGTCCCTTTTTCAACTCTTATTATGCGAACGTCCAAGCATGCACAGAAGTGGAATGCACTCCCATCTTTCCATCTTCAACAATTATCAACATTCTGCCTATTGATTTGCCCTCTCTCCCACCCTGCCTCATTTATTTTGTCTAGAATATTTTCAAGCAAACCCAAGGCTTTGTGGTCTTTACTTTTAAACAGCTCAGTATGCACCTCCAACAGATAGGATTTCTTTATTTCTTTTTTACATAACAACATTGCCATTATCACATCTAATAGAATTAGCAATAATCCCTTAACATCACACAGAAGCCTGACTCTTAAGTTCGCTGATTGTCTTAAGGTTATGATTTTGAAGTTGTTTTGTTTGAATCAGGATTTGAAGAAAGTTGCATTTAATTGCTATGACTCTTAACACTGTTTTAACAACCCTTCTCTTTATTTTTAATGTCATTGATACGAGGAAGAAACAAGCTCTTTTATCCTGTAGAGTGTCATTCATTCTAGATCTGGCTAATTGCTCCTTTAACTTGTTCCTCTAGCTCTCATGTTTCCTATAAGTCAGGTCTAGGTGTTGAAAGAGATTCAGCATCAACTTTTGGAAAGAAATATTTGCTGAATATTTGTGGTGCCATGTTTCCTGTGATACATCACAAGGCTCAGAATTCCAGTTATCCCACCTCAAGAACCACCCAGACTGGTTATTAGATTCGCAGAGGTGTCAGCCCGAACTCTCCAGCATGAAATCGCTTACCAACTTTTCAGCTGAAGACTTTAGTGTCATCCAATGATGACTATTGCCTGGACTCACTAAGGGTTGCAAAATGAGATTTTCTAATGTCTTCTTCATTGAGTAACTGGAAATCTGCTTTAAAAAAAAAAAAACAAAGAGACCTTTTCCCCCGAAAACCATTTATTTTCCCTGAAAAGATAAATATAATAAAGGGAGGACAAACATTTGATGCTTCTCTTCACTTTTGAATTGTCATTGTGCCCTGTAATTCCAGGTGACCATTGAGGTTCATGGAGGTTTTGTTTTTACTGTTATTATTTTTTAGTATCGTTGTGAGCACTTGGACATTCACAAGTTTAACATGTTTCAGTCCTTTGCCATTGCTGTCCATGCTGATGCTCCCATTGTCCGTCTTTGGCCCTCAGCAGCCTCCTCCAGTTGGATCGTGTTCTTGTGACTTGACCCCGTCGATCCTGAGAGCCTCCTTCCCCTGGCAAAACAAGATGCCCCGGGTTCAGAGTATGCAGCTCCTGCCCCAGACCTGGAGTCAGCCATTTCTCCAAGGAGTTCTAGGTCCTTTAGTGGGAAGTGGAGCCTGTTTATTCTCAGTTTACATTCCATCCCAACAGACTTAGAAATTAGATTTCCTAGCCCTAGATGCTTAGAAATACTACATTAGAAATGGGCTGCTAGAGACATACACTCATAGCTGTGAGCGGGACGGCTAACAGCCTATTAATAGGATAGGAAACTGGGGGGAAAGTTATGAGAGGCAGATATAAGACCTTAAAAATTTCAGCCACCCAACCTAGCTCCAAACTTGCATTCTCCAAAAAGAGATCTGCAGTTTTCCCATTTGAAACTGGTCTCCTCTTCCAGCCTTTCCTGACATTTTATTTATCTCCACTATAATATTTATCCATTTGTTATTGTTTGGGGCTGTTGGTCTAGATTAGTATCCCCAGTGTCCATTAGAATCATCTAAGGAGTTGTTTACTTTAAAACAAAAAAGACAATAAAAAATAAAAATATTTTAATTGAGATATAATTGACATATAACATTGTATTTGTTTTAGGTGTGTGCTAAGTCACTTCAGTCGTGTCTGACTCTTTGTGACCCCATGGTCTGTAGCCCGCCAGGCTCCTCTGTCCATGGGATTCTCCAGACAAGGATGCTGGAGTGGGCGGCACCATGGTGATTTGATGCATGCATATATTGGGAAAGGATTATCAGAACAAGTCTAGTTAACATCCATCACCGCTCATACAGGTTTTTTTCTTGTGATGAGAACTTTTAAGATCTACTCTCAGCAACTTTCAGATACACGGGACAGTATTTTTTAAGATTCCTTGTTTATTTATTGTTGGTTGCCCCCGGTCTCTGCAGCTGCACGGGCTTTGCTCTGGTTGCGGGGCTACTCTTCCCGCAGTCCTTGGGCTTCTCGCTGCGGTGGCTTCTCTTGCTATGGGCTCTAGGCACATGGGCTTGAGTAGTTGCAGCCCGAGGGATTAGCAGTTGCAGAGCCTGGGCTTAGCTGCTCCGCAGCATGTGGGACCTTCCCAGACCAGGGGTGGAGCCCACGCCCCCCGCGTTAGCAGGTAGATTCTTACCACTGCGCCACCAGGGAAGCCCCAGGACAATTCCATTAACATAGTCACCACCCCATGTCACATTCCCAGGACTTCCTTATCTGATAAGTCAGTACCTTCTGACCTCTTTACACCCTCCGCCTCTGGCCACCGCCAGGCTCTTCTCTCTGACTGTGAGTCGGGTGTTTTTTTTTTAAGATTCCACATACAGGTGAGATCATACAGTTTAAAAAAATAACGAAGTAAAATAAAATGATGTCTGGGTCCCATCCCCAGAGAGTCATATTCAACTGGTCTGGGAAGGGGCCATCTATATGTTTTTAAAACTTGCTCGATGACTCTGTCAGACAGCCAGGCTGAGAGTCACTGGTCTAGCCAGGAACCCTGGAAGGGTGGAGACCCACTAAGTCATCCTTGTATCTCCCAGCGCTGCGTGGTTACCCAGAACTACCACTCAGTAAATGCTTGTCTTTATTTTTGGCTGTTCTGGGTCTTCACTGCTGTGCAGGCTTTTTCTCTTGTCGTGAGTGGGGGTACTCTAGCTGCAGCGCGTGGCCTTCTCCTTGCGGTGGTTTGTCTTGTTGTGGGGTACAGGCTCTAGGCACATGGGCTTTGGTAGTTACAGCACACGGGCTCCGTAGTTGTGGCTCATGGGCTTAGCTGCTCCGTGGCATGTGGGATCTCCCTGAACCAGGGATTGAACCCATGTCTGCTGCACTGGCAGGCAGGTTCTTACCCACTGGGCCACCAGGGAAGCCCCAGTACAGGCTTATTATGATTGGGAATCTTGAATGAAAAATAGTTAATCCGGGAATTCCCTGGCAGCCCAGTGGTTAGGACTCTGGTCTTTTATGGCCTTCAATTCCTGGTCAGGGAACTAAAAACCCCACAAGCCATGTGCTGAGGCAAAAAAAAAAAAAAAAAGAGGGTTAATCATTTTCAAGATAGCAAATCAGAGAATGTGTCCCACCCTATCCCCTCAAAGAACTGGATCCAGAGCCAACCGGGAAACTTGACTGTTCTGAACGATGTATTTCCAGTTGTGTTCAGACAGCGCAGGCTTTCAATCATTTGGTGAAATATTACTGTACTGCTGAAGGCTTTATCCTCAAAGATTAAACCTCCAGTTAGAAGGGTGGGTTGGAGAAGACTCCCACAGATGCAGAGTTGAAACCCACACGTAGACAGGTATGGTAATGAGACTTGAGGATGACGTCACTGCGATGTGACTAACGACCAATAGGAGGTTTTCTGAGCCATGCCAGCCACCTCTGTGCGTATGTGGTTCGTTGAAACTCCCAGTGGGAAGGGAGTAACTGTAACTTGTGTAGCATGCTTTTTTGTATTTCTTCAGCACTTAGCAGTGTGTTAGACATGTGTGCATGGGTGCTAAGCTGCTTCAGTCATCTTCAACTCTTTGCAGCCCCATGGACTGTAGCCCATCAGGCTCCTCTGCCCATGGAATTCTCCAGGCAAGAACACTAGAGTGTGTTGTCACTCCCTTCTCCAGGAGATCTTCCCAACCCATGGATCAAACCCAGGTCTCCTGCATTGCAGGCAGATTCTTTACCATCTGAGCCACTGGGGAAACCCACACATTCAATAAGTAAGTGTTAAATCCTTTGGAAAGAAACTGTGTGTGCTTACCACCTGCCTTCTTGTGTGAGGAGTGTATCTAAACTCAATGAGGCCACATAGTTTGACGGTTCTCATTAACATGATACAGCCACAGAGGCATTGAAAATATGATCCTTTCTATTTTAGGCATAACAAAGAACTACAATTTTCTCTAAAAATAACCTAGATTGGAATTTTCTTCCACCCATGAGAGCACTATGTTTATGAACACACAGTCCCAAGACCTGTGTCAACAACATTCTAAAACAATGCTTCACTTTGATAATCGCATATAATAAGCATTGCATTCCTTAAGTTTTCATTAGTTTTGGACTTTTTTTTTAATCTTGACAAAGCGAGGATCTTTTTATCCCGCATAAAACACAGCCCATCTGGTCAACTGCAGTCCAATCTTGGGTGCCTACAGAAAGACAAAATGTAAACTATGGAGAATAATGCCCCATGCCCTGAATTTGGCCCAGACCAAGAGGGTCCAAGACTTCAGCCCAAACTCCATACAGATTAGACTTGGTCCTGGGAACAGCTCCATTTTCAACTCCTGTCTCTATTTCCAATCTCTAGAAGCAAAAGGTCATAGGATAAACTCCAAAGTGAAGCCTTGAAGTGAGATTAAGCAGCTGTGGTCCTTCAGGAGAATTTTCTGGAGCTTTTCTGGGTGTGGATCAGGAACATGACCTGTCTGTAAGAATGTAAATCAGTGCAGTCACTGTGGAGAACAGTAGGGAGGGTCCTCAAAACACTAGAGTTGCCACATGGTTCAGCAGTCCCACTCCTGAGCATAGATGTGGACAAAACTATAGTCCAGAAAGATACATGCTCCCCCTTTGTCCATAGCCGCGCTAGTCACAACAGCCAAGCCATGGAAGCAACCTAAATGTCCATTGACAGATGAACGGATAAAGAAGATGTGGTCCTTATATAATGGAATACTATTCAGCCATAAAAAGGAATAAAATAATGCCATTTGCAGCAACACAGATGCAACTAGAGATGATCACACTAAGTGAAGTCAAAAAGAGAAAGAGAAATATCATATGACAGTACTTATATGTAGAATGTAAAATAAGACACGAGTAAACTTATCTGTGAAACAGAAACAGGCTCACAGACGTGGAGAAAGACTTGTGGCTGCCCAGGGAAAGAGCGTGGGGTGGGGTGGGGATGGGTTGGGAGTTTGGGAGGAGCAGATGCAAACTATTATACATACGATGGATAAACAACAAGGTCCTACTGTAGAGCACAAGGAACAATATTCAGTATCCTGTGATAAACCATCATGAAAAAACATGTGAAAGAATGTATATGTATGTTTGTGGGTCACTTTACAGCAGAAATGAACACAACATTGCAAACTGTACTTCAATAAAAAACATAAACAAAGAACTTGACCAATCTAGAGTCCTTGTCACATGATGCCGACCAGACCGCACCTGAAGCAAGCTGATCTTTCTGTGCTGCTGATCTTTCTTGAGCTACTTCCAAGTGGAGAATGAGGACTTTGTTTATCAGTTTATCATTAAGGAATCCTCATGAAGGTGAGCCTAGATTGGCCATGTGACTCCCAGACACTCACTTGAGAGCAAGTCCTTATTGCTCTGGTGCCCTTCAACCAGGTGAGGTGTTTGACAGATGTAGGAACAGTCACATTACCAAATAAGAGAGAACTGGGACCAGTATCTAAATGTCCCAGACCATCCCCACCACTGTCTCCTGGTGAGACAGCTTCGAGTTGTATTTCACATAATTCCGAAGCTGTCCCCGGTGGGATTGACCCTTCTTGTCTCACCCGACTCACTCCCTCATTTCTGCTTCCAGGAATCACCTCCTGAATAAATGACATGCTCCTGAGCAAGTCCTTGGCTCAGGGTGTCTTTGGGTCATCATCTCTAGACATCTCCCGGCAATTGTTCAGGGTATCAGCTGAGACTCCTCTGGCTGAAATTGGCAGGAAATCCAACCAAATGTATATTTTGATAGATTGAAATGTATTGGCTCATTTACCTGAAAACTATGGCTAGAGTTGACTTTAGGCACCGTGATGCAGAGATTAAAAGTACAACATTAAGGTCTGGCATCGCTAGCTTTTTGCTCGGTTCTGCTGTCCTCTGTGTGTTGGTTTTATCCTCAGATAAGCTCGCCTTCTGTGGTCAGAAGGTGGCTATCACAGTTGCAGGCTTTCTTGATTTAAGCTTCAATTCCAGCTAGACATGGCAAGAATAGCTTTCCCACAGATTTCAGAAGTCTCAACATGCTTCTTTGGCTTTGCCTGGGTCGTGTGTGCTTGGGAAGCTCACACCCCGACTCTGACTGTGGATGTGTAATCAAGGGAACGGGGCAGGGGCGACCTCCCGGAAGGCAGTCACACATCAGAATAAATGTACATGGTCACCGGGTGGCAAAAAAAACAACCGAAATCCATTACAGTTCACTCCTCTGGGCTGCCCACCACACACATACACACACACACACACACACACTTCCTCCAATAACTCGAAAAGTTGCTCCATCAACTTAAAATTCATTCACCACTTCTTCACAAGAAGATTCTCTAAATCGGATCCTGCACCAAGCCTAGGATCTCTGGAAGACATGCAGTCTCATCAGCCAAAGCAGAATATCCTAATCTGATATGCCGTGTGCCCAGTTATGTCGGACTCTGCACCCCGCTTAGAGGAACTGAACGTCTCAGATGATGGGGAGGATTTTTGTTTTTTGAGGGCTTTTTCTCTGATATCACAGTAATCACACTAGCCTTGTTTAGGCTGGCTCTGAGCCTGCGGTTGTCATTCTGGGGTTGGAGGAGGGTCTGAGGTTTCTCTCCTCCATCATCTCTCTCTGCCTCCATGAAGAGACCAGGGTGGAAGCTGAGGGCGGGGGCCTCAGGAAATATGGAGCTGGGACCCGACACTTGCCGGGCTGAGCACGAGGTCCCCTCCCTCCCTCACGATGCTTCAGCTTCATGTGCTCAGTCGCTCAGTCGTGTCCGCCTCTTTGCGACCCCACAGACTGTAGCCCCCCAGGCTCCTCTGTCCATGGGATCTCCCAGACAAGAATACTGGAGTGGGTGGCCATTCCCTTCTCCAGGGGATCTTCCCAACCCACGGATTGACCTCACGTCTCCTGCATTGCAGGCAGATTTTTTACTCGTGCCGCCTGGGAAGCTCACTTTTTCAAGAACTATTTCTTTTTTTAAAGAAGTTATTTATTTGTTTATTTTGTTTTTGGCTGTGCTGGGTCTTCATTGCTGTGCATAGGCTTCCTCTAGTTGCTGAGCGGGGCTACTCTCCAGTGGCCATGCCCAGGCTTCCATTGCAGCGGCTTCTCTTGTTGCAGCTCCCAGGCTCTAAGCCTCAGTAGTTGTGGCACAGGGGGCTTAGTTGCTCCACGGCCTGTGGGATCTTCCCGGACCAGGGATCAAACCCATGTTCCCTGCATTGGCAGCTGTTCTTAACCACTGGACCACCAGGGAAGTCCCATCAACAAATATCTCTTGAGTACCTATTATGTGCCAACCATTTGTTCTCAGCTCTTGAATACAGCAGAAAGTTGGGCAGGCAAGATTCCTGCTTACATGGAATATATAGTTAGACTTCATTCAGTTCTAAAAGGCCCAAAACTCAACCCAAATAGGCATACAAGGAAGTTTCCCTGGTAGCTCAGCTGGTAAAGAATCCACCTGCAATGTGGGAGACCTGGGTTCAATCCTTGGATTGGGAAGACCCCTGGAGAAGGGATAGGATACCCAACCAGTATTCTTGGTCTTTCCTGGTGACCCAGAAGATAAAGAATCAGCCTGCAATGCGGGAGACCTGGGTTCGATCCCTGGGTTGGGAAGATCCCATGGAGGAGGGCATGGCCACCCATTCCAATATTTTTGCCTGGAGAATCCCCATGGACAGAGGAGCCTGGTGGGTCACAGAGAGTCGGACATGGCTGAGTGATTTAACAGTACAACACAGGCATAGGAGGAAAAGAAAAGTAACTGGTTAGCTAAGATGACTGCACAGAGGGGTAGGACTGGGCTCCAGCGTGGGGTAAATGCCAGACAGTGCTCCCAGGACCTGGTTTCTCTTCATCACCTGGTCGCTGGCTGTAATCTCTCCTGCGTTTTGGCCTTATTTTCAGACAGTCTCTCTCTTCCTGATCACAAGATGTCTATAGAAGATCTAGACTGTATATCTTCCAGGCGCTCAGCCCAATAGGATTTCATTTTATTTACTTTGATTGAGTCATATCGGGTCCCCGGCCAGGGAACAGAGACACCCTGATTGGCCAGACTTGAGTCATATGTTCTGTACCTCAAAGGAGCCAAAACCACCAGAATTCGGTGGAATGAGAGTGGATTATGGTAGCTCCCCAGAGTGGTCCTGGGGCGTGGTTATCAGGCAAGAGTGAGTGGAGAGTGAGCGACAGCTCACGTGCAGCAGATCCAGAGGAGTGTGGAGGTCCTGACTCACACACACACCCAGCCCGGGGTCTCCAGGAGTGGTCGGAGGATTGGTGGTGCTCGATCTGGCTGAGAAAGGTCTAAGTCAGTGATTCATAAGAGGCCAGGAAGTACGTGAAGCTCAACTCCCAAGTCAAGAAGTTGTTGAAAGAAGGTACGGGCTTTTCAAATGCCAGAGGGCCTGCCTTCTATCCTGAGCTTGTCTGGAGAGTGTCTCACTCATCACCTCCTGAGATCTGGTTGAGGTTATAGTCCCTAAGACTCAGTTTTGTGAAGGTTGGGCTCCTCAAAGTTGCTCAGAAGATTGGGGATTGGAGGTGAGGGGGTTGGAAAGGCTATAATTCCATTTCCCCTGACTTCTCTAACTCGTTGCTAAGAATTACCCAAAGCTACAGAACAACATAATACAGTGAAAACGACACATCTTTTCCAAAAACTCGTTTTGCTCAATGGAATATAACTTAAAGCATTACTTATATAATAAACAGATATATAATGGAGCAGAATGCAAATTCTGTCCATGCAAATTGAATGGACACGAGTTTGAGCAAGCTTCGGGAGTTGGTGATGGACAGGGAAGCCAGGCATACTGTGGTCCATAGGGTCGCAAAGAGTCTGGCACGACTGAGTGACTGAACTGATAGCATGTCAAAGACATTTTCAAGCTTGCTGCGGATACTCGAAGGAAAATAACTTGCATAATGGAGAGAGAGAAAAAAAGTCCTCTTTTTCCCGGACAGAGGTTAGAAAGCATGATCCTTATCTAAGGAGTTAATCCAGCCTCTCTAAGCAGAAAATTCATTATATTAGCAAGGTCTTTTTAGTAGCCAAGGGAGCGGCCACTGAGCACAGCTGAGTAATGGGCCTGTTTATTATCGCCAGCAGATGCCCTAGGAGACGATCTGAAATCCAAAGTGAACAGAACTCCACTGTGAATAAGGAGGCCCTGCCGTTACAGAACCTTGAGGTCAGTATTCATCTCCCTCTTTCTACAAGACAATTAGGAAAATAAATATACACTGCTGCAACTCACACCGGCAGCAGGGCATAAAGAACAGCCCTGGATAGTCTGCCAGGACAGCCTCATGGAAGAGCCTGACACGGGGTATTTTGAAACCATGGTACCAAAGGCTGTAGCCTGGACAAGTCCGGGGGACTTGGAGTAGCAAAGAGCCAGAGTTCCTCGGATGCTATTTCTAGATGGACTTACTAAGACTCTGGGAAGGTACTGGGGGAGGAGAAAGGTATATCCTGGGGGTGTAATAAGCCCTACTATCGATCGGGTTTCCCAAATATCAGGCAGAGAGTCAAGGTGGAACTTGGAGGAAGGAGGCCCAGAGGCCTGGGGGCCTGAGGGCAGAAACTGGGCACAAAAGAACAGAGTCTCCCGTGGGAGGCTGACTACCTTGCGAGCTTGTCCTTAGACCCTGGGCAACGTCCGTTCACGGCCTGCTATTCTTTTCACTGCTTGTTGTCACTCCCTTTTGTTTTCCACAGTCATTCTATTAAAGTTGATCTTCCCAGATAGCAGTGTGTGGGAGTAAAGAGATGCTCCCTGGAGCTGCAAAGAGAGGGGTAAGCCTGCCTTACTAGAGTAGAAACACGGGAAGTGAGATGGGTGCTCAGCTCCCGGTTCCCACCGTGGGCACGTTGGGCCTCCTTTCTTCTTTGGGGGTGATGCTTGGTACACGTGTGCGTGGCAGGGTGTTACCTCCGGGTTGCAGGAGTCCAGGGGAAGCCCTGGGCCCCAGTTAGGCTCTTGCAGCTAGCCCAGTGTACAAGCCAGACCAATCAGGAATCTCCCCCATTTTTGATCAGCAGAAGCTACAAGAAGCCCTTTCCTCTCAGAGGGAAAAGATGTGAAGATGTGTGCCCTGGGATTGCAGCGGCTGTGATTCTAACCCTAAGGAGCAAAACAATTTAGGAGAATGAAGTGATGTAGAACGAAGAAGGTGAGAGAGAGTGTGACCTCGTTCTGGGCATCCCCGCTCTTTCTACCATTTGCTTATATGAGTCAGTAGAGTCTCCCTTTCTTCGGCTGGTTGCTCTTGAGTAATTATCACTTGAAAGTAAAGGTCTTATTCAATCAGTGTCCTTTACCATGTACACATGCTTGCGTGCTTGCATGCACACACACACAGGCACGCTATAGACAACGGATTATCTGAGACCAATAGTGAAGTAATTGGAGCCTAAAGTAGAGAAGATGGCAAGGAGGATTTAAAAAGTCAAATGAGCCCCTTGGGAGCAGGTGGGAGACATCCCCCTCTCCCAAATATCATGGAGGGAAGAGACTTTTTAAAGAGAGAAAAATTGGCAACTTACGTCTGCAAGTTCCAGAGGCAGAACTAGAACACAAGCTTTGGGATATCTAGACTAGAACTCTTTCTGTGACACCAAGTGGACCCCACAAGTACAAAGGAATTTTGGGTGGTAATGAGAATGTGTGTTTACAGTAATAATTTCTCCAAGAAAATGATAACAATCTTAACATACACCTCAGGTTAACTTTTTACATTGAAGGCATCAGAGTAAGATTTTGAGTTTTATAACATGCAATTATTAATTCGGTAAACTTTGACATTCCTGAGAACTTGCTAATAAGAATTGCTTTTTAAATATTAAAATCAAGATACCAATCTCTTCCTGAATGTGTCCCAGAAAATCAGAGCTCAGATTCTATTACAGAAGAAAGGTCAAGAGGGCGGCTACAGTGGACTGAGTTATGCCCCTCCCCAAATTTGTAGCTGAAACCATAGCCCCCAGCGTGATGGTGTTTGGAAATGGGCGCTTTGGGAATGATGGTGAGGGTTTAGTCCATAAGTCACGTCTGACTCTTGCAACGCCATGGACTGTAGCCTGTCAGGCTCCTCTGTCCATGGGATTCTCCAGGCAAGAGCACGGGAGTGGGTTGCCATTTCCTTCTCCAGGGGATCTTCCTGACCCAGGGACTGAACCTGCATCTCCTGCATTGCAGGTGGATTCTTTACCAACTGAGCCACCAGGGAAGCCCCTTTGGGATGTATTTAGGGTTAAAGGAGGCTATTAATGTGGAGCCTTCATTATGGGATTAGTGCGCTTGTAAGAGAGACAGGCATGGCAACCCAGTGAAGTATTCTTGCTGGAGAATCCCCACGGACAGAGGAGCCTGGCAGGCTATAGTCCACGAGGCCACAAAGAGTCGGACACAGCTAAAGCGACTAAGAACAGGAAGCAAATTTCCCTCTTTCTCTCTCTCTTGCTCCCTCTCTCTGCAGTCCACGGACAACCCAACAAGGCAGCCGTCTGCAGGCTGGAGAGTTCTCATCAGGAACTTAATTGACTGACACTTTGATTTTGGACTTCCAGCCCCCAGAACTGCAAGATGTAAATGCCTGTTGTTTAAGCTGCCCTGTCGGAGACTCTCTCCCGGCGGCGAGGCTGGCAAACAGAGCTCACGATCACAGTGCAGCTGCGTGCCCCAGCTTTCCTAACGGCCAGTCTGCGCTCCGGGGGCTGGACTGCCACGTTGTCAGGTGACACCCACACCACACGCCCCTCGTCTTCATTTCAAGAAAGGAAGCAGGTGCAAATGGACTGGCCTTGAGGCTCTGGACGTGGTCGCTTGGGAAGGTCTTTGTAGAAGCCTGGGACACATCTGTGTGGAACTCTGAGTCCTCAGGGCCTTCTTATCGTTAATCTTTGACCCAGATAATAACGTGAGAAATTAGATTTTTAAAAAATAAGAAACATTGCTATAGACAAGATCCATTTTCATGGAAAAAAAAAAAAAACCTATAAAATTAGAGCCACAACCTCCTGGTTCAGAAAGTTGCTGGTCCCTGGTCTTTTTATTTTATTTATTTATTTTTCCATTTATTTTTATTAGTTGGAGGCTAATTTCTTTACAATATTATAGTGATTTTTGCCATACATTGACATGAATCAGCCATGGATTTACATGTGTTCCCAATCCTGAACCCCCCTCCCACATCCCTCCCCATCAGCAGACGAATGGATAAGGAAGCTATGGTACATATACACAGTGGAATATTACTCAGCCATTAAAAAGAATTCATTTGAATCAGTTCTAAAGAGATGGATGAAACTGGAGCCCATTATACAGAATGAAGTAAGCCAGAAAGATAAAGACCAATACAGTATGCTAACACATATATATGGAATTTAAAAAGATGGTAACAATAACCCTATATGCAAAACAGAAAAAGAGACACAGATGTACAGAACAGACTTTGGGAATCTGTGGGAGAAGGCCCTGGTCTTTTTAGAACTTATCAAAATACTACCTTAGATTCCAAAGGGATGTTTTTTATTCTATTATGGAGAAGTGGGAGGTTGATTAAAAAAAAAAAATCATTAAGTACTAAGACATGAACAAATCACTTTAGTCAAAAACCTTTCTTTAACCAGTTATCCATCTTACCCCGGGTACTGTATATATGCTGATGCTACTTTCTGCATTTGTCCCCCTCTCTTGCCCCCTGACTGTGTTCACAGAATGGAACGGAAGGAGGGGAGGGAGGTGAGGAGGGAGTGGGTGTGTGTATAAATACTGCTGATTTGCATTGTTGCATGGCAGAAACCAACACAACATTGTAAAACTTTAAAAAATATATATTTAAATTTAAAAATTAAAGGAAAAAAAACTTCCTTTAAGACGTGAAATGATTAGAACGGTGGGGACAGCCTGTCCTTGCAAGCTTACAGCTCGAGTCACTCTCCCGACCTTCAGTGCTCACTTGGAAGTACAAAAATTATTTCTGAGAATTGGTTGTAAACACAAGCCACGGCGGGGTAACCAACCGTGAAAGCAATTCATTAAAAGACTTCCCATTTAGTTGCACATTTCCTACAGGAAAACACGTTTAGAAAATTGCTCACATTATGAACTCAGAGACGCCATCAGTTAAATCTTAATTTAAAAAAATTGCAACCATGTAGAGTTACCCTAAGATGCTGGCATCACTGCCGTGCCCCACCCCCACCCCCACCCATAAGAGCTAGCTTTCTAAGAGTCCAGGGCACGTTTTAATTTGGAGAGATGCTAAAGGCAAAGATAAGATGGGAAAACAGAAAACTGCTAGTAAATATATGAATGCCATTATAATAACATTTTGTAGGATTTCCGTGGTGACCCGGTGGTTAAGAATCCTCCTGCCAATGCAAGGGATGCAGGTTCCCTTCCTGGTTCAGGAAGATCCCACGTGGCAGAGGGCAGCTAAGCCTGTGCGCCCAGCTACTGACGCCCAAGCACCTACAGCCCACGCTCCGCAACAGGAGAAGCCACCGTGATGAGAACCCACACGCCACAACTAGAGAAGGCCCTGGGCAGCACCAAAGACCCAGCGCAGACAAAAACAGACACACAAATTTTAAAAAAGTTTTTAGTTTGTATTCACAAAATGTAAGTGAAGCAACAACATACGAAGTAAATTAATTACTGATGATGATGGTGGTATTTTTTATTGTAGCTAAAAACCCATCACGTGAGATCTGTCCTCTGAATAAATTTTTAAGTGTACAGTATTGTTAGTTACGGGCATCATGGTGGTAGAGCAGAGCTCTAGAACACTTTTGTCTCGAAAATCTGAAACTCTGCACCCAGTGAAGAGCGACTTCCCGTTTCCCTGTTCCCCCGCCCCAGTCCCTGGAAACCAGCATTCTACTTTCTGTCTCTCTGAATTAGACTATTTTAGGAACTTCATGTAAGTGGAATCACGCAGTATTTATTCTTATGTAACTGGCTTATTTCACTTAGCATAATTATTATTATGGTTTTACATGGTTCAATAAGGTTCATGTATGTTGAACCATGTATCAGAATTTTCTTCATTTTTGAAGATGAATAATATTCTGAAATGTGTATATATCAGAATTTTTTTAATCCACTCATCTCCTGATGTTTCCGTCTCTTGGCTATTGTGACTAATACTACAGTACCCATGGGGATGAAACAGTTTTTCCTGATTTCAGTTCTTTTGGAGAAATACCCTGAAGTGGGATTGCTGGATCCAATGGTAGTTTTGGATGTCTCCGGTGGCTCAGCGGTAAAGAATCCACCTGCAATGCAGGAGACGGGGGTTCGATCCTTGGATCGGGAAGCGAAGGCATGGCTACCCACTCCAGTATTCTTGCCTGGGAAATCCCATGGATAAAGGAGCCCAGTGGGGCTCCAGTCCATGGGGTTGCAAAGAGCCGGACACGCCTGAAGCAGCTTAGCAGGCAGGCAGGTGTGGTGGTTTTATTTGTAATTTACGGATGACTTTGCATACATACGAAACCTTCAGTAATGGTTTCCTACTATTAAGTTTCATTCATCACTGTCTAGTCCTTTCACAATATCCCTTTTTCTGGTTTTAGTGAAATACTTGTTTTCTTTATGACAGATAATGAGCGTGCAAAATTTTTTCTTCGTCTTTTGTAACTGATGTTGTGCCATGGGGTTTTTCATTCTTGCTGTGGCAATGTGGTGAAAGTGATTCTTTCTCCCCAAACATAAATGAGGACACTTGTGGCCCTGGCAGAAGAAGGCAGCCCTCTGGTGATCTTGACAGAAGTCAGCCCAGAAAGGAAGCTGACACACAGAAAGGGTTGAGCCAAAGAGATCACAGAGACGCCGGGTCAGCAGGCCGACCAGACCGCAACTGAAGCAAGCTGATCTTTCTGTGCTGCTGTTGCTGAGTCGCAGAGTTGTGTCCTCTGGACTGTTCAATTATGCAAGCTGACAAATCTCTAATATTATTTAAAATTTTTTGAATTGACTCTTCTGTTACTTCAGTTTTACCCCCTGTGCCTCACTTTCCTCATATACAATATGAGTATAACTCACTGATCTGTGGGGAGCAAAGGCAATAATTTATGCAGTTTTTTGATCAGTGCCTGGTGCAAAGAAATGAGCTTAATAAGCGGGGACCTTCAGCAGATGAGATATATACCCCATCTGAGCACACGTGTATCTTTTCCTCCTTTCCCCGTACCTTCCCCACCTGCTTAGGTCTTCTCTGCCCCTCTCCTGCTACCACACAGATGATATAAAAGAGGCTCTTTGGCTATTTGCATTTTGCTTCCTCTTCTTTTCCAGATTTTGCAGTATTAAGCTTTACCTCCTACAAGCCTAGAATCCCAACAACATTATCTACCAAAGCTATTCTTCCCTTTCCAGAGGGTTTGGGGGAAAGGGGGGGGGGGGCTTGCATGACAAGTTTCCTGGGGCGTAAAGACAAAGTTGGTGTGCCGCTGACCACATGAGCCATGGTAAACGCACCCTTTGGAATTAACTGATTTCTAAAATTAATAAAGTAAGTCTATTTTAAAAAGAAAAAAAAGAAGAAAGAAATGAGCTTAATAAAGTAATATGTATGTAAACACTAAGCTAGAACTGAAGTGATAGATATAGTTCCTATGCAACTATAAATTAAAAGCAAGCTCATAAATTAAATTTGAATCAAGCAGAGACACTGAAATTTTGTGGCAGTATTTAATTACAATGTGGTCATTCAGATGACCTGAAATATGCTAATATTGTCTTAAAATGTCATAGAAATTAAAACAGAAAAAGCAAAATCTTCATCAAGAACTCGTGACTCTCCTAGAACACACACGTGACCTTAACAGAAACCAAAATGTCAATTCAATACACATCAAGGGCATCCCTACTGAATGAAAGAGCATAACAAATGTGATTTGAAATTGTTTCTAGGGAAATTAAACCAGCTAGATTTTTACATTTCTATCCAGAAATTGCCCATATCAAAATTCAGTACAGAAAAAAATCTCAAAAAAGTGAACTTCAAAAAACAATTGAGAGGCTATTCAATTTCAGGGTACATCTCCTACCAACAGAAAAAAGAGTTGTGAAAATCCTTAAATAGAATTCATTATACTAATCAATTTAATAGTCATTTTCCTTCATAAGATAGGAAACAATATTGACATTTTAGATTTCACATAGTTTCATAATAAGCCATTACATTCAGAGGACTACCTGGCAACACAATTCAGTTAGAGGCAGCTTAAATTCAGTGCTGGTTGAATTGAATTCAGTGATAGTCCATGGTTCTAGAGTCAGGAGTTATTCATGCTGAGTAAATAATGTTGTTTTATTTATTTTATTGCCTGTGTGCTATATATACTGAGGCTCCAGCAGCTGGTACATTTTGTAACTTAGGATATTTTTTATCCTTGTCTACAAAGTTGCATTCCACTGTGTTTTCTTTCCCCAGCTATAGTTGTACTTGTTATGAGAAGTCTCCTGGTGAAAACTCCCAGTTTAAAACAATTGTGATATAGATTAGGTTGACATTTGATGGGAGACCAACCTCACCCATCACTCATTTATCAACACTGTAATGGAGAAGGAGAGATGTGATCATTTAGGAGCACTGAAATGTGACCTGGGGTACAAGTAAGATGATGTCATACAGATGTCATTGTTTTTTAGTTGCTGAGTCATGTCTGACTCGTTTGTGACCCCATGGACTTTAGCCCACCAGGCTCCTCTGTCCATGAGATTTGCCAGGCAAGAATACGGGAGTGGGTTGCCATTTCCTTCTCCAGGGGATCTTCCCAACCTAGAGATCGAACTCATGGCTCCTGCATTGGCGAGCAGGTTCTTTACTGCTGAGCCATCAGGAAATGCCAAATCGTCAAGAATTTGCTTGTCGATGCCAGAGATGCAAGAGACTTGGGTTCAATCCCTGGGTCGAAAAGATCCCCTGGAGGTGGAAATGGCAACCCAAACCAATCCAGTATTCTTGCCTGGAAAATTCCATGGACAGAGAAGCCTGGTGGGCTAAGTCCATGGAACTGCAGAGAGTCAGACGTGACTGAGCGACTGAGACAGCGCGCAAAGTAAAAGGTACTGTCCTGGCCGCAGGGCCTGCCTTGAGCCACGGCCGCATGACCGGGAAGATTCAAACCTGCGCCGGTGATGGCCTGGTAGAGCCTCTCCCTTGGAAATCTGTTTGCAGCGGGTGCTGAGACTCAGCAAAAAGCACAGAGACTTAGGAAGAGAGGTAACCCCGCACTGGTCAAATCTGGGCCTCTGGGGGTGTCTGTGACTCCCCTCCGGAGAAAGAAGAAATGTTTAGAGGATCCTTCTTCCTGGGTTTTTCTCCCAGTGCAACCCCCAGGAATGGATTCCGTCAAGATGCACCAGGACCGCGTCTGAATTCTCTGCCTGTCTCCTGGTGACTCAGGGAGTAAAGAATGGGCCTGCAGTGCAGGAGACCCAGGTTCGATCCCTGGGTCAGGAAGACCCCCTGGAGAAGGGAATGGCAACCCACCCCAGTATTGTTGCCTGGAGAATCCCATGGACAGAGGAGCCTGGCGGGCTACGGCCCCTGGGGTTGCAAAGAGTTGGGCACAGCTGGGTGACTAACACACACAAAGCTGCTGCCCCCAGTTATTTGTTGCCTTATCAATGAACTGTCTAAAAGGTGGCGGCTTGAGTTAATGATTGAATTAATTAATTATTGCTCACAATTTTGTGAGCTAGGAATGTGGGCAGGACTCAGCTGGGCAATTCTTTTACATTTTTGTGCTGTCTTGGGTGCCTTGGGTCCCTAGATGCTGTCAGCTGGGGGCTGGTCTGGGTCTGGAAGGCCTGAGAAGGCTTCACTCATATGCCTGGTATCTTGCTGAGATATCTGAAAGCCTGGGCTCAGCTGGATCCCTCCCCCTTTCCAGGAGCCCCAGCACCTTTCCTTGAGGTCCTTCCTGCAGAGTGGTGGAACTTCTCACCTGGCAGCTCTGCCCCCTTGGAGACCAGAGTGGACACTGCCTCCGCTCAAAGCCCAGACCCGGGGGCTGTCGTGGCGTCGCCCCTACCATCCTCAGCTGTGGGAGCAGCCACAGGCCAGCCCAGATTTGAGGGGGGGGGGAAGTGGGTGCTGCCCCTCAGTAGAGGTCCCGAAGAAACGGCAGCTGTCACAACATGCTCCTGCTGCTTTTTTTTTATTTTTTTAAATTATTTATTTATTTGACTGCATGAGGTCTTAGTTACAGCACATGGGATCTTGTTCCCTGACCAGGGTTTGAACCCGGGCCCCCTGCATTGGAAGCACAGAGTCTTAGCCACTGAACCACCAGGGAAGTCCCTGCTCCCTCTGCTAAACAAGCAAATCCAAGCTCAAGGTTACCAGGGATGGGATGAAAATTGAACCAGATCTCTTCCCTGAGAAGCCAGGGTGGTTGACCTCAGCCAGATCTATGGCTCTCAGTTGGACACCCTGAATGATCAGAGCAACGGTGAGGCACCACCTCCTCCAGTCAGAATGGCCGTCATTTTAAAAAGTCTGCAAAGAGCAAATGCTGAGCAGAGTGTGGGGAAAAGGGAACCCTTCCGTACTATGGGTAGGAATGCAAACTGGGGCAGCCACTGCAGAGAACAGTATGGCCATCCCTTAGAAAAACTAAAACTAGAATTATCATATGACCCAGCAATGCTATTCCTGGGCATATATCAGGAGAAAACTCTTGATTCAAAAAGTCACATGCACCCCAGTGTTCACTGCAGCATGATTTACAAAGGCCAGGAGGTGGAAGCAACCTAACTCTCCATCAACAGAGGACTGGACAGAGGTGTGGTGTGCACATGCACACACGCACACACATGTGTGCAAAGGAGTATTACTCGGTCTTTAAAAAGAATGAATATGCCTTTGCAGCAACAAGGATGACCTAGAGATGATCATACAAAGTGAAGTGAGTCAGACAGAGAAAGACAGATATCATATATGTCCTTTATGTGTGGAATTTAAAAAATGATACAAATAAACTTGTTTGCAAAACAGACATAGACTCACATAGAAAACAAACTTACAGCTAGCAAAGAGGAGAGGTTGGGCGGGGGATAAATTAGGAATTTGGGACTAACAGATATACACTACTATATAAAACAGTAAACAGCAAAGACTTTCCCTGTGCAGCACAGGGAACTATGCTTAATATTTCATAATAACCTGTAATGGAAAAGAGTCTGAAGAAGAATCTATTATCTATCTATCTCTGAATCACCTTGATGGACACCTGAATCACTGTAACCCAAGTGCACATCAATTAAAAATTTAAAAGTAAATGATCAGGCAGATTCTTATCCTTCTGCTGCGTCTGTCTTTTCTCACTGCTCATTCAAATTTTCTCTGAGTTAAATCGTGACTCACTCCTGGAATCTTTCACCCCTTAGAGGCTTAACCAGTGGAGCAGGTCTCTAGAGTCTTCTAAAAATCTTGCCCAATATTCAAAAAAGATTTAATGAGGTCTCATCAGAAAGGCAGATTTTTTGACCACACACACACAAAAAAAAGTAGAAGGAACTTCATGTTTGACAAATATATAAATACTGGGTCGGCTTCTGCAGAGCACTTCAACGAAACATTGTCACGTCTAGATCACAGTCTGCACAAGAAAGTTCAGAAGACAACGTGATGATGCTCACTTGGCAATCCCATCTTCCTGACGGAAACTCGGACGGGCAAAGCCAGAGTCTTTTTTTTCAAAATGGGTTGTAAACAGCGGGCTGTACCGCCATGCTAATTTGAAGATTATTTTATTAGTGTGTACTTTTCTGAAAAGGCTAAATGGGAGACATCTGTCTTCCTGAGAATTAACTGGAAAACAATCACCACTGAGGATGAGATGGCACAGTCCGTTTGAACTGCCCCATGCTGAAGCTGGGAGCCTCTCCTGGGTGCAGGAAGCACCTCCTTTCTTGCACCCCATCATTTCATAGACTGTAATTAAGGGCATATTGAGGGACTTCCATGGTGGTCCAGTGGATAAGACACCATTCTCCCAGTGCAGGGGTCCGAGGTTCAATCCCTGGGCAGGGAACTAAATTCCACACACTGCAACCAAGACCCAGCACACCCAGAAATAAAACAAATATATTTTAAAAGGAACATATTGAATACTACAAGTACATAATGCTCTCAGGATCCTATTTATGAAACATAAGCTAATTCTTTAAGCTTTTTTCTTTGTTTGACTTGCCTGTGCTGGGTCTTCGTTGCCGCACGGGCTCTTCTCTAGTTATGGCGAGAGGGGGCTCCTCTCTAGGCGCCGTTCCCGAGCTGCTCACCGTGGGGGCTGCTCTTGTGGAGCGCGGGCTCCAGGGCACACAAGCTTCGCTGGCTGCAGCCCTGGGGCTCAAGAGCACAGGCCCAAGAGCTGTGGCAGCCGGGCTTAACTGCCCTGCGACGTGAGGCATCTCCCCGGATCAGGAACGAACCCATGTCTCCTGCTGTAGTGGTGGTAAAGCCACCGAGGAAGCCCTTGTGAAATTTTTTTTTTTTTTTTTCAATTTTCCCAAAAGCATCCGAAGCCAGATAACCGCAGACATTACTGACTTGCCAGCTCAAGACAATCATGTTCTATTCCCTCCATCTCTAGACGCTCTGATTCCGATCTGCTTTCTCAGGGCCTGGCATCACAGGAAGATGTCTTCCCCAAGAGGATCCCCTCCTCCAATAGCTGATTGCCATGTGCAAGGCATTCCTGACTTATTTTGGTTTTTTGATGAAGTGTTTGGAAGGTTAATTTTAGGGATGCAGGAAAAGAAGCCCATGGAAATGAAAGCTGCTTCTGCCTGTTGTCTTGGCAAATAAGACATAAGATGAGAGTCCGGGTGTTGGGAATGAGCATTTGGTATAACCCAGGCTTCCACGCTCTCATCCAGAATACACAGCTGCACAAGGATGATGTGAGGGCAAGACCTACTGGAAACGTCCCTAAAGTGTTAACATGGGCCACAGACTTTGTGGAATAGGAGCGTTCATCTCTACTGACCCAAGACCCAAGAGTCTACCGGAGTGGGACCGAGTGGTACAAAAGGGTATTATTTGCATCCTAAGCTCCTTTTTCCTCTGCTCTGCATTATACATATTGTCACATCTGTCAGGTAACTTAGAAAGTAGAAAACAGGACTTCCCTGCTGACACAGTGAATAAGAATCCGCCTGCCAATCCAGGGGACATGGGCTTCATCCCTGGTCCAGGAAGATCCCACTCGCCGAGGAACAGCTAAGCCCACGGACTGTGACTACTAAGGCCACTCTCCAGAGCTCGCCAGCGGCAACTACTAAAGCCCGTGTGCCTAGAGCCAGCGCTACACAACCAAGGCAACCACTGCAGTGAGAAGCCTGAGCACCGCCGAGAGGGAAAGCCCGTGCAAAGCAATGGAGACTCCGTGCAGCCAAAGTAAAGAAAACAAATGAATTTAATTAAAAACACACACGAAAAGTTTTTATTTAATTAATTAATTAATTTTAATTGGAGGCTAATTACTTTACAATATTGTGGTGGGTTTTGCCATACACTGACATGAATCAGCCGTGGGTGTACATGTGTCCCCCATCCTGAAGCCCCCTCCCACCTCCCTCCCCATCCCATCCCTCAGGGTCATCCCAGCGCACCAGCCCTGAGCGCCCTGTCTCATGGAGCAAACCTGGACTGGCAATCTGTTTCACATATAATATACATGTTTCAACGCTACCCTCTCAAATCATTCCACCCTCGCCTTCTCCCCCAGAGTCCAAAAGTCTGTTCTTTACATCTGTGTCTCTTTTGCTCTCTCACATATAAGGTCATCATTAGCATCTTTCTAAATTCCATATATATATGTTAATATATTGTATTGGTGTTTATCTTTCTGGCTTACTTCACTCTGTATAATAGGCTCCAGTTTCATCTGCCTCATTAGAACTGATTCAAATGCATTCCTTTTAATGGTTGAGTAATAGTCCATGGTGTATATGTACCACAGCTTTCTCATCCACTAGTCTGCCAATGGACATCTAGGTTGCTTCCATGTCCTGGCTATTGTAAACAGTGCTGCAATAAACACTGGGGTACACGTATCTCTTTCAATTCTGGTCTCCTCGGTGTCTATGCCCAGCAGTGGGATTGCTGGGTCACATGGCAGTTCCATTTTCAGTTTTTTAAGGAATCTCCACACTGTTCTCCATAGTGGCTGTACTAGTTTGCATTCCCACCAACAGTGTAAGAGGGTTCCCTTTCCTCCACACCCTCTCCAGCATTTATTGTTTGTAGACTTTTGGATAGCAGCCATTCTGACTGGCGACCCACATGAAAATTAAAAGGCATCCCACTGACAGAACCTCTCCTCCCAAAATATGAAAGTAGGTAAGGTCATCTTCCACATTCACCATCTTAGTCAGGGGTCCCCAACCTCTGGGATCTAATGCCTAATGAACTGAGGGGGAGCTGCTGTAACAATAACAATAGATATAAAATGCACAATACATGTAATGCTCTTAAATCATCCCCAAACCACGCCCCTAACCCCAGTTCGTGGCAAAATTGTCTTCCAAGAAACCAGTCCCTGGTGCCAAAGACTGGAGACCACTGATCTTAGCAACACTGGTTCAAATCAGAAAGGGTGATCACAAGTGTTCTCTCTCATGTCTGTAGCCTCATGTGCCCAGACGGCCCTTCACACACACACACACACACACACACACACACACACACACACACACACGAGTCTCTACTCCCTCACTGCATCCCTCCGCCTTCACCACCACCCCGCGTAGGTCAGTCATGGTAAATTTGTTCTCATTTTCTCAAATGCATCACACCCTCTTCAGCATCCGTACATCTTCCACCACCTTTGTCACCAGGAAACCTCCTTTATGTCCCACATCAAGCCCCATCATCGAGTCTGCCTCTGCACTGTCACTGACTAATTTTGTGTGTGT
Source organism: Muntiacus reevesi (assembly GCF_963930625.1). NCBI lineage: Eukaryota > Metazoa > Chordata > Mammalia > Artiodactyla > Cervidae > Muntiacus > Muntiacus reevesi. Next base: position 47,933,111 of record NC_089268.1, read on the forward strand.
CCTCTTAACTCTGCGCTGCATGAAAGCAAGGAATCCGTCTTCCAAGCAGGCACCTAACAAATAACTTTCTCTGGGCCACACCCAGCTCTGAGTAAGACATCACCCAGCTCCCTGCCTGCATAACTATAGATACTTTCCAAAACTGGTTGACAAGATGGATGATGGATGGACGGATGATACACAAAGAAATAGATATGGTCACTAGGAATATATCAGTTAGGGATATTTCATTTGCAGCCAAAATAAATCCTAAATGGGGTCGGGGAGGATGAATTGGGAGACTGGGGTTGACATATATACACTGCTATGTATAAAATGCTTCCCTGGGAGCTCAGACAGTAAAGAATCCGCCTGCAATGCAGGAGACCTGGGTTCGATCACTGGGTCGGGAAGATCCCCTGGAGACGGGCATGGCAACCCACTCCAGTATTCTTGTCTGGAAAATCCCATGGACAGGGGAGCCTGGCGGGCTACAGTCCACGGGGTCACAAAAGAGCTGGAGATGACGGAGCATCTGAGCACACACACAACGTATAAAATAGATAACTAATGAGAACCTCCTGCGTAGCACAGGGAACGGTACTCAATGCCCTGTGGTGACCTCAATGGGAAGGAAATCCAGAAACGTGGGGATATAAGTATACATCCCACTCTGGTGTTCTTGCCTGGGACATCTCATGGATGGAGAAGCTGGCGGGCTACAGTCCACGGGGTCACAAAGAGTCGACACGTGTACACTGTCAGCCAATTCACCTTGTTGTTCGGCTGAAACTAACACGACAGTGTAAAGCAGCTGTAGTCCAACAGACGTTTCAAAAAATAAAAATAAAACAAAGTAAATCCTCAACAGTTGCTTAAATAAATAGGGAACTTACCTGATGCACATGACAACATTTCCATTATAATTTCAACTTCAGCTAATTCTCAAAGCAAACAAGAAATCAGTGAAGAGCAAGCCCAGTGGCACCGTCGGCTGTGAGAATATCACCGTTAGGAACAGCCTCTCATGAGCAGTGGTGTGGACGTAACAGGCGAAAGGCGCCACTCTGCCCCTTCTCACCCCAGGCCCCGGGCTGGGGGCCCCCGGGGGGCAGACAACCGCCGGCCCACCGCCCCCCAGCCCTCCTCCCCAGCCTCAGACGTGTCCCTCCCTGCCTGCCGCCCTGGCCTGCGGGCGAGCTGGCCAACGGTCCCCACGTCTCAGCGACCCATGGGCCGGGTCAGACGTCCCTGCAGCCCCTCAGGGTCTGCTTTCTACATCTCAAAGCTATACGAGTCTTAAATGTATTCTTCTACGAAATCAACAATCACAGACCTGTGGAGTAGGAATGAAGAGCCTCCCGACACCAGCACCCCGCATCGCCGGCCCCCAGCCACGCGTCCCTTCACAGGTGCCAACCATGAGACGGGGCTGCGGGCTCCTCCCAGCCTGTCCTCATCCATGCATTTACACACACACACCACACACGCACACCACACATACACACACACTTCACACATACCACACATACTATACACAACACAACACACACGCTACGCACACCACACGTACACCACGCACCCACATTTGTGTATTTCATAGATGGAGAACACGGCTGCCCACTCACTTCATCTTACAGCACGTCTCCGATGTCCGACGTCAGGATGTCCTGTAACTTGATTAATCAATCCTCCGTGGAATGCTGGTTGAATAGCAAGTGATGGGGAGCCCAGACTCATGCCAGACCACCTGGAGTCACATCTCACCGCCATTCTGCCTCCTGGTAGCTGCGGGGCTTCCTCACTGTGTGTGTCTCAGGTCCTTCATCCGTATAATGGGGATAAGAAGAGCATTTAGGGGGCTGTCACGGAGGTTTATATAAAGTGCTTAGAAAACCACCAGCCCACAGTGAGCCTTGTCTAAGTATTAGCTGTTATTCCCAGTAACTGCAATATTTCCAATTTTGCAATGATAATATTTTAGCAAATGACTTGTATTTTAGTCAATGTATTTATTTATATTGTTAACTATGCTGTATGGCATGTGGGATCTTAGTTCCCTGACCAGGAATCAAACCCGTGCCCTCTGCAATGGAAGCACAGAGTCTTAACTGCAGACAACTTGCAGACCATTCTGTGTACTTCTAGGGGACAGATTTCTCTTCTAGAAAAGTAATTGCTATATTAAAAGGCAGATACATAATAATTTTGTTTGACTCTACTAAATTGTGTCTCCAAAAAGGAGAAAATATATGCAAGAGTGGGTATTTATTTGCACCTGCAAAGGGCTTCCCAGGCAGTGCTAGTGGTAAAGAACCTGCCTGCCAATGCAGGAGACGTAAGAGATTGGGGTTCAATCCCTGGGTCTGGAAGACTCCCTGGAAGAGGACATGGCAACTCACTCCAGTACTCTTGCCTGGAGAATCCCATGGACAGAGGAGCCTGGGGTCTGCAGTCCACGGGGTCACAGAGTCGGACATGGCTGAAGCTACTTGGCACACACGTACCAATATTGCGTGTTATTTCTGAGACTTTGGCAACCCGTGGGTTGAAGTGGAGTTTTGATGTTTTATTTGCATTTTGCTAGTTCCCATTAAAAGTAAGAATTCTTTCACAGATTTGTCTTACCCCAGCCCCTCTTTCTTCTTCCATGAATCCACCAGCCATGGTTTTTGCCTATTTTGCTACTGAATTTTTTTTTTCTTCTTGAATTGTATTTGCTTTCTATTGGGTTGACCAAAAAGTTCATTCGAGTCTTTCCATACCATCTTATAAACCCCGAATGAACTTTTTGTCCAACGCAAAATATATCATGGCTATTAACCATCTATAGATTACATATGCTACAAAGATTTTTCTATTTTTAGTTGGTTTATTCTTAGTCTGTCATGTAAACTATCACATTTTTAGCAGTCAGTTCTGACAGTCTTTTTCTTCGGCATTTTGTGTCATGCTTAGAAAGGTTTTTCCCACCCCAGCATCATGGAAAACAGTCCCTGTTGTCTGAGGATTGTCAGTACCAAGGAAATAATGGGGAAAAAAAAGGTTTGGGTTGAAATTTTATCTGGAAAATGAAATTAAGTAAGTGTTTTTAATATTACACCTAGCAACATTTCCATTTTAATTTCAACTTCAGCTAATTTTCAAAATGAGCAAGAAATAAATCAAGTTTTTACAGAGGGGGATAATTTTTCAGATAAAAACCTCTGATTGTGTAACATAGTCTCCATTTTTTTACAGCAAAGTCACTTTTATAAAAATATTTGCAGATGTCATGAATTCTCCCAAAGATTTCTCTTAATCCTTTGTTATCTAAATCACTATGCTTTGGAGAATCCATCCTGATTTTCTTGTAAATTTTCTTGTCTTCCCTCCTACCTGGTTCCATGCCCCCAGAGCCTCTTTTGTTGACAGATTTGCATGGGATCTGAGCAGTGCGGCCTCAGCATTTCCATCAGCTTCACAAAAAATTCTGTTTGGCCAGATTTGCATTGTCATTGTGCAGACTATTTATTTTGGCATGAAAGCTTTGAATCCTGGGATAGGGTCTTCGCTAGTGGTCCAGTGGCTAAGGATCCAAGCTTCCACTGCAGGAGGCGTAGGTTCGATCCCTGGTTGGGGAACTAAGATTCTACATGCCATACAGCGTGCCCGCCCCCCAAAAAAAGGAGAGTCCTAGGATTACAAGGACTTCTCCAGCCTGCCATCCCAGTTGATTTAATTCATCCAATATTGAGGGTGTGTGCTGAGCACTATTTCTTTTTTAAAATATTTATTTATGTGGCTGTGCTGGGTCTTAGTTGCGGCATGCGAACTCTTTAGTTGAGGCACATGGTATCTAGTTCCCTGACCAGGGATCGAACCCACACCCCCTGCAGTGGAAGTATGAGGTCTTAACCCCTGGACTGCCAGGGAAGTCCTCCTGAAGACCATTCTAGACACAGTGAATAAGGTACTGTGTTAGTCAGTTGCCCAAAGAAACAGAACCAATAAAATAAATATATATACAGATATATCTGTATATATACAGATATATATACAGATATATTTTTATATATACAGATATATTTATATATATACAGATATATATACAGATATATTTATATATATACAGATATATTTATATATATACAGATATATATACAGATATATTTATATATATACAGATATATATACAGAGATATTTATATATATACAGAGATATTTATATATATATAGATATATTTTTATATATACAGATATATTTATATATATACAGATATCTTTATATATATATATAAAGATATATATATACAGATATATATATATACAAGTATATTTATATATATACAGAGATATTTATATATACAGATATATATATATGCAGATATATTTATATATATACAGATATATTTTTATATATATATACAGATATATATATACATACAGGTATATTTATATATATACAGATATATATATACAGATATATTTATATATACACACAGGTATATTTATATATATACAGATATATATATACAGATATATTTATATATACACACAGGTATATTTATATATATACAGATATATTTATATATATATATATACAGATATATTTATATATATATATACAGATATATTTATATATACACACAGGTATATTTATATATATACAGATATATATATACAGATATATTTATATATACACACAGGTATATTTATATATATACAGATATATTTATATATATATATACAGATATATTTATATATATATATACAGATATATTTATATATATATATACATATAAAATAGCTGTGTGTTGAAAAGTGAAAGTGCTAGGCCCTCAGGCACGTTGGACCCTGCGAGCCCACGAACCACAGCCTCTGTCCCTGGAACTGTCCAGGCGAGGGTACTAGAGTGGGTAGACAGTAGTAATTTAAGTGTGATGAGCAGTCGGCTCTTGGGATCCTGGAAGCGGAGAAGCCTGCCGGCCTGCTCTGTGCAGACGGGGGCCCAGGAGAGCCGGCGGCGGAGGCGCAGTCCAGGCCTGCAGGGTGAGGCCCCGTCGGGGAAGGAGAGCCGTGTCCGCCCCGCGCTGGGGCGGAGAGTGAACGCTCCCTGCGCCCACCGCGTCCTCAGGCCTCCCAGGCCACCCTCACTGGGAGCCCCGCCTGCCTCACTCAGCCCGCTGAGTCCAGCTCTACCCTTTCTGGAAACATCCTCAGAGACACCGCAGACACGCCGTCTCACCAGCTGTCGGGGCGTCCCGGGGCCCGGTCACACTGACACGTACAGTGACCCATCGCAGCGCCCTTGGCGGTTATTCCGCTGTCTAGTGAAGGACCAGCTCGCGCTGAGCAACTGACCTCGCCGCCTCCTTCCTCCTCACACACGCACACACACACACCCCTTCTGATCACTCCCGTGAGCGCACACACACACCACCCACCTTCTCCTGATCACTCCTGTGAGCACACACACACACACACACCACCCACCTTCTGATCACTCCCGTGAGCACACACACACACACCTTCTGATCACTCCCGTGAGCACACACACACACACCTTCTGATCACTCCCGTGAGCACACACACACACCACCCACCTTCTGATCACTCCCGTGAGAATACACACACACGCACACACACACACCCCTTCTGATCACTCCCGTGAGCGCACACACACACCACCCACCTTCTCCTGACCACTCCTGTGAGAACACACACACACACACACCACCCACCTTCTGATCACTACCGTGAGCACACACACACACCACCCACCTTCTCCTGATCACTCCCGTGAGCACACACACACACCACCCACCTTCTGATCACTCCCGTGAGCGCACACACACACACACCACCCACCTTCTCCTGATCACTCCCGTGAAAACACACACACACACACACACCACCCACCTTCTCCTGATCACTCCCGTGAGCACACACACACACACACACCACCCACCTTCTCCTGATCACTCCCGTGAGCACACACACACACACACACCACCCACCTTCTGATCACTCCCGTGAGCGCACACACACACACACCACCCACCTTCTCCTGATCACTCCTGTGAGAACACACACACACACACCACCCACCTTCTGATCACTCCCGTGAGCACACACACACACCACCCACCTTCTGATCACTCCCGTGAGCGCACACACACACACACACACACACACACACCACCCACCTTCTGATCACTCCCGTGAGCACACACACACACCACCCACCTTCTGATCACTCCCGTGAGCGCACACACACACCACCCACCTTCTGATCACTCCCGTGAGCGCACACACACACACACACCACCCACCTTCTGATCACTCCTGTGAGAACACACACACACACACCACCCACCTTCTCCTGATCACTCCTGTGAGAACACACACACACACACCACCCACCTTCTGATCACTCCCGTGAGCACACACACACACCACCCACCTTCTGATCACTCCCGTGAGCGCACACACACACACACACACACACCACCCACCTTCTGATCACTCCCGTGAGCACACACACACACCACCCACCTTCTGATCACTCCCGTGAGCGCACACACACACCACCCACCTTCTGATCACTCCCGTGAGCGCACACACACACACACACCACCCACCTTCTGATCACTCCCGTGAGAACACACACACACACCTTCTGATCACTCCCGTGAGAACACACACACACCACCCACCTTCTGATCACTCCCGTGAGCACACACACACACCACCCACCTTCTGATCACTCCCGTGAGCGCACACACACACCACCCACCTTCTGATCACTCCCGTGAGCGCACACACACACACACACCACCCACCTTCTGATCACTCCCGTGAGCACACACACACACCACCCACCTTCTGATCACTCCCGTGAGCGCACACACACACCACCCACCTTCTGATCACTCCCGTGAGCGCACACACACACACACACCACCCACCTTCTGATCACTCCCGTGAGCACACACACACACCACCCACCTTCTGATCACTCCCGTGAGCGCACACACACACCACCCACCTTCTGATCACTCCCGTGAGCGCACACACACACACACACCACCCACCTTCTCCTGATCACTCCCGTGAGAATACACACACACACCTTCTGATCACTCCCGTGAGCACACACACACACACACACCACCCACCTTCTGATCACTCCCGTGAGCACACACACACACCACCCACCTTCTGATCACTCCCGTGAGCGCACACACACACCACCCACCTTCTGATCACTCCCGTGAGCGCACACACACACCACCCACCTTCTGATCACTCCCGTGAGCGCACACACACACCACCCACCTTCTGATCACTCCCGTGAGCGCACACACACACACACACCACCCACCTTCTCCTGATCACTCCCGTGAGAATACACACACACACCTTCTGATCACTCCCGTGAGCACACACACACACACACACCACCCACCTTCTGATCACTCCCGTGAGCACACACACACACCACCCACCTTCTGATCACTCCCGTGAGCGCACACACACACACACACACACCACCCACCTTCTCCTGATCACTCCCGTGAGAACACACACACACACACACCCCACCTTCTGATCACTCCCGTGAGAACACACACACACACCTTCTGATCACTCCCGTGAGAACACACACACCCCACCCACCTTCTCCTGATCACTCCCGTGAGAACACACACACACACACACACACACCGCCCACCCTCTCCTGATCACTCCCGTGAGCGCACACACACACACATACCTTCTGATCACTCCCGTGAGAATACACACACACACCTTTTGATCACTCCCGTGAGCACACACACACACACACACACACACACCCCACCTTCTGATCACTCCCGTGAGAACACACACACACACACCGTCCACCCTCTCCTGATCACTCCCATGAGAACACACACACCCCACCCACCTTATGAGAACACACACACACACCTTCTGATCACTCCCATGAGCACACACACACACACACACACACACCACCCACCTTCTCCTGATCACTCCCGTGAGAACACACACACACACACACACACACCGCCCACCCTCTCCTGATCACTCCTGTGAGCACACACACACACCTGATCACTCCCGTGAGAACACACACACACACACACCTTTTCCTGATCTTTCCTATGAGAACACACACACACAGCCCACCACACCTTCTCCCGATCTTTCCCGTGAGAAGCCTGAAGGGTTCTTTCCGGAAACATCAGGGGCAGACCGAGCTGACCACCTGTGAGAAGGGGAAGCCACGGCGTGGGCGAGAGGAGGGTTTGGACGTGAATGACCTCAGGACCCCGTGGGCCTCATCCTCAGCTGAACAATGGCGGACAGCGTCGAACGGGGGAGCAGCCCAGCCTCGCTCTCTCCTGGCCCTAGACCCCCGCAGCTCAGCATCAGGTGTTAGACCATGCTCCTCGATGTGCTAAGTGAGGCAGCTGCATCTGAGCCCGACACCACCAGGCGTCACGGTGAGGGAAAGACTGCTGTCCACTCTCAACCACGTCCCAGTACAGTGATGGGGCGAGGGCCGACATCACAGCCAAGGCCTGAGGGTCGTCCCTGAGCGCGCGAGGGTGGGGCGCTGGGTTCACACGGGGCCCCAGGGGGCCCCAGAGGCTCCATGGAGGTCTCCCGGGGCCTCCACGAGAGGAGTCAGGCTCTGGGCCGCCTCCCACCCACCCAGACTTTGACTGGAGCAACCACTTTGATCAGCTTGACGTTTGGGGTGTGGTCAAAGCTGTTGTTTAAAAAAAAAAAAAAAGATTTTGGTTCGAAAGCTTAAAAACCTGTGATCTAGAGCAAAGGGCAGCCTAGAGCCCAGATCTGGCCCATATCCTATTTTCAGAAAAAAAATTAAATTGGAACTCGGTCCTGGTGGTGCATCCGTCTCCCACGAACGCCCTGTGGTCCAAGAACTGCGTGGACTTGCTGAGATAGGAACCGTATGACCCACAAAGCCTCAAGATTTCCCCTCTGGCCTCTTACAGAAAAAAGTTGCCAACCCCTGGTTTAGAGGAAAGACGTCTGGAGTTGGACGAGCTCGGATCCCTGTGCACCCACGCGTGAGTCACAATGCGGAGGAAGGACCAGCCCCCTTCACCACCCAGCGTCACCATCAAGGTTTCATCCCCTCAGCCACCAACTGTGGTGCAAACCCCTCTGCATGCCGGGGTTTACAGTGGGCAAGCGGGTCCCGTGCCCTTCTCCCCACGCCCCCTCCTCAAGGTGATTCACTGTGTGGAATGGACGCATTGCTTCACGACTTCGTCTGCAGCCTGGTACCCGAGCTTGCGTTTCTTATTAAAGAAGATTCCAAAAACGGGTGAGGCTACCCACTCCAGTATTCTTGGGCTTCCCTTGTGGCTCAGCTGGTAAAGAATCCGCCTATAATGCGGGAGACCTGGGTTCAATCCCTGGGTTGGGAAGATGCCCTGGAGAAGGGAAAGGCTACCCACTCCAGTGTTCTGGTCTGGAGAAGTCCATGGACTGTGTAATCTATGGGGTCGCAAAGAGTCAGACATGACTGAGCAACTTTCACACTCTCATTTTCATTTTTCTTTCCAAAAATATGGAATCTGTCCTTGGTTCTCTAACACGTTCCAGGTAGCACCTGCTCCATCTGGTACAGCCTCTGCCTCACACGGCTTTAGACCTGCTGAGTTCAAGGACAGCGAGCTCTCCACAGCCCTCCCTGAAGAGCAGCCCCTCCCTGCCAACAGGCTCCTTACTGGGGAAGGGGGATTGTCTGCTCCCCTGCTGATGATGAGGCTAGGCCAGTGGGTGTGACGGTTGATCTCATGCGTCAACATGGCTGGGCCCTGCCTGCCCGAGTGCTCGGTCGCTTCAGTCGTGTCCGACTCTCTGCGAGCCCCTGGACTGCAGCCCGCCAGGCTCCTCCGTCCGTGGGATTCTCCAGGCAAGAATCCTGGAGGGGGTTGCCATGCCTTTCTCCAGGTTATCTTCCCAACCCAGGGACCGAACACGTCTCCTTCATCTCCTGCATTGCAGGTGGATTCTTTACCGCCGAGCCGGCAAGGAAGCCTCTGGCTGGGCCCTGGTACCCAGATAGTTGGTCAGACATTATTCTGGATGTTTCTGTGAGGGTGCTTTATGGGTCAGATTGACATTCGAGTTTGCAGAGTTCTCCTGCTCTTGTTTTTGCTGCGCTGAGTCCTTGTTGGAGTGTGTGGGCTTAGTTATCCCACAGCACACATGGGATCTTAGTTCCCTGACCAGGGATCACACCCATGTCCCCTGCGCTGGAGGGCAGATCCCCAAGCACTGGGGCACCAGGGACATACCTGAAGTTTGTAGAGTTTGAGGAAAGCAGATTTACCTCCCTGCTAAGGACAGCCTTCATCCAGTCAAAGGCGCCCGTAGAGTAAAAGCCTGACCTCCCTCTGCTGAGCAAGAAGGAATTCAGCCGATAGACGCCCTTGAACCTGGACTGCGGCCGGGGCTCCTCCCTGGGGGTCCCGACCTGCCAGCCCGCCTTGCAGATTCTGGGCTTGCCAGATTCCGTGGCAGTGTGAGCCAAGGCCTCAGGGTATATCCTTCTACACAGATGTGCACGCAGCCTGTTGCTTGGAGAGCTCTGACCGATGCCATGGGTAAACCAAGCGGGGCCTTCCGGTCCATCCACACGGGTTCGACGCGGGGCAGAAGGCGGGAGGTCCAGAACATTCTCTGGTCTGGGATGTCAGGGCCAGGCACTTTCAGGGTCAGTGGGCAGTTGCACTGTTGCCATTAGTAAGTCAGCACTTGGACCCCAGCTGGGCCCCTGAAGTCTGCTTTCCGTCAAGTAGAGGAGGGCACCAGCAGTTGGCACCCTGAACCCGAACTGTTCATCTCAGTCCATTTAAAAGGCACCTGAAACTCACTCAGAGGTGCACGTGGCCTTCTGGGAAAACAAGATCTTCTTTTCCAGAGATGCGTTGTTCAGTCCCTCAGTCGTGTCCGACTCTTCAAGACCCCATGAACTGCAGCACGTCGGGCTCCCCACATTTCCAGAAATATGTGGATTTCCAAAAAACAGCTTTCACTGGCTTTCCTACTGGTATTCTCTTCTTCCTTATAGTAATACTTCTGTGAATTTTCCATATATTCTTCAATTAGTAAGTATTGTTTTTGTGCGCAAAAAAGAAATATAAATTTACTGGGTTTCACTGCTTCGTGCCCTCCAAATCGCTGTCATTTTCCCCTTTTGTTTGATACTGAGATGACCCAAGTTATAAACTCAAGCTGCTGACTTTGGGCATTCATTTGTTCACGTGCTGATTCCCTGGACACATTTTCCCCCTGCGCCTCTGCGCCTGGGTGTCCAGGCACTGTAACAAGCGCTGGGCCCTCTGGAGTCAGCTGGTCTGAGTTCACATCCCAGCTCTGCTCCTAATTTGCTGTGTGATCTCAGTCAAGTTATTTCATCATAAAACAGGACCAGCACTGGATGAAACGGACCAGCAAGTGAAGGGTTCAGGCAACCTGAGTGGCTGTAAGCTCTCAGTACCAATCAGCTGTCACCATTACAGATTCTGAAAAGGAAACATCTTTGGTGGCAGGAGTTTCTGTTTCTATCTTGTTTTAAAAAATAACATTTTTTTTTCTGGCTGTGCTGGGTCTTCGTTGCTGTTTGTGGGCTTTCTCTGGCTGCGGAGAGCAGGGGCTTCTCTCCAGCTGCGGTCACTGGGGAGCATGGGCTCTAGGCAGCAAGCTCAGGAGGTGGGGCGCACGGGCTTAGTTGCCCGGAGGCATGTGGGATCTTCCCAGACCAGAGATCGAACCCATGTGCCCTGCATTGCAAGGAGGACCCTTAACCACTGGACCACCACGGAAGCCCCGTCTGCTGCTTTCTGTCTTCAGAGTGAAGGAGGAGATGATCAGACTGTCCTTTTGAGGGAAGCAAATAAGATGTGGAGAAAGAGGGACGTGAACGGGATGAGGGTAAGACTGGACTCGGTACACCCCTCGTGGCAGCAGGCTGGGGGTCTTGTGATGCTCTCCAGGGCAGGAGCAGAGGGAAGACGTGGATTACTCTCGGCTGGGCCTCACTTGGGTGTGATGCAAGGTCGTGGAAACCAGGGATGAGGGCAAGGGAGAGGACTGTGTAACAGCAGAAACACACAGGAATGCAGTGACCCCCCAGATTCTACGTGGCAGTCCGCAACCTTTTTTGCACCAGGGACCAGTTTTGTGGAAGATAATTGTTCCACAGATGGAGGGTGTTGGGATAGTCTGGGGATGATTCAGGCTCACTACAGGCATTGTGCACTTTATTTCTATTGTTACATCAGCTCCACCTCAGATCATCAGCTTTAGATCGCAGAGGCTGGGGACCCGTGCAGCAGAGAGGACACCAGACTGTTACATAACCGGAAGCAGCCTCCCCCTGGCTCAGGGCACAAGGAATGCAGCACCCGTGTATTTTTCAAACGGAACCCGGCTCAGGCTGTAGCACTCCAGATTAGCAGGAAGTTCAACATCTCCGCTTGCGGCTTCCCGCCAGCCTCCCAGCATTGTCCAAAACCCCACATGCTTATTAGCATCTCCAAGACCAGTCCTGTCCAGTCACGAAAAGTGAAAGCAGACAAATGCCCTCGGGGCTGAAGGAAGCCCCCTGAACCTGGCTGCTCTGGAATGAGTTGCCCTGGCCAGGCCTCGGGGTTCACGAGAGCTACGAGCAGGTCTCATGTTGTGAGTCAGGGCAATCACTGATGAATTGATGCTGCTGTGGGCTTCAGTAATGCGTGCTAAGTCACCTCAGTCATGCCTGACTCTGTGCGACCCCACGGACTGTAGCCGCCAGGCTCCCCTGTCCATGGGATTCTCCAAGCAAGAATACCGGAGTGGGTTACCGCGCCCTCCTCCAGGGGATCTTCCTGATCGAACCCATGTCTCTTGCATCTCCTGTGTTAGCAGGCAGTTCTTTACCACTAGCACCACCTGGGAAGCCCACTGTGGGCTTCATGATGGAGCAATTCTTCACACGGAATCCCACTTTCCAAGGGTCTCTACCCCAAGCCAGCCCAGACTCCCCAACCATGTCCCACTGTAGACATGACCCAAATCCAGCAGAGAGGTGTCCCCACCCAACGGGACTTCAGACCATCTTCTCCCCCAAGACACCCTGGATCATCCCATTGAGTCCAGTCCCTATCCCCTCGTGACCAGTGGCCCCAGGAAGGCCTTGGAGGGATCTGTCTCTTGACCCACCTCAGCAGGAACCTTCCCAATCAGTAAAATCCAAGTAACATGCAACCTCAAAAGGGAAAAGCTGGGGGCTTCCCTGGTGGCTCAGGGGTGAAGAAGCCGCCTGCTGATACAGGGGACACGACTTTGATCCCTGATTCTGAAGCTGATCCACGTGCCTGGAGCTACTGAGCCTGGGCTCCAGAGCCTGTGAGCCGCAGTGAGAGAGACCACCGCAGTGAGAAGCCCCCACGCCACGAGGAGAGAGCAGTCCCCCGCTCTCTGGAACTGGAGAAAACGCCCTCACGGCAGCAAAGACCCAGAACTGCCAAAAATAAAATAACTCAAATTTTAAGGAAAGGGAAAGACTGGAGTTTCTCTTTCCTTCCTCATGGGGCGTTCCTTATCTTCCTACAACTTGGAGACCAGAGGGATGGGTGACTTCAATCAAGTCACCACGAAGCCCTGCCCCACCCCCTCCGCCCAGGGCAGAAAAATAATTGGCAATGGTGGCTTCTCTCTGTGGGCAAAAATAAAACTAAAAACGGATTAAGACTCAGCAATAACAAGCAATGCAACTGAAAAATGGACCAGAGGCCTGAACAGACATCTCACCAAAGAAGGCATACGGATGGCAAGTAAACATACGAAAAGATGCTCATTACGCCAGTGAAATGCAAGTTAAAACAGTAAGACACCACTGCATGCCTTTAGAACAGCCAGAATCCAGAACACTGACAACACAAAATGCGGAAGGATATGGAGCAACAGGGACGCTGGTTCGCTGCTGGTGGAAATGCAAAACAGTACACATACTTTAGAAGGCAGTTTGCTTGTTTCTTACGAACTAAGCATAATCTTACTATACAATCCAGCAATCATGCTCCTCGGTGTTTACCTCAAGGAGTTGAAAACTTAGGTCCACACGAAAACCTTCTTGCAATGTTTATAGCAGCTTTATTCATAATTGCCCAAATCTGGAAGCCACCAAGATGTTCTTCCATAAGTGAATGGATTTAAAAAAGAAAAAAAAAAAACTGTAGTACATCCAGATAATGGAATATCATTCAGCACTAAAAATAATTGAGCTGTCAAGCTTTGAACGGATATGGAAGAACTCTAAATGCCTATTCCTAAGTGAAAGAAGACAATCTGAAATGGCCACATTATATAATCCCAACTATACAACGTATGGAAAAGGCAAAACTATGGAGACAGTAGAAGGCTCGGGGGTTGCTCAGGGATGGAGGGAAGGGAAATGGCCACCCACTCCGGTGTTCTTGCTTGGAAAGTCCCGTGGACAGAGGAGCCTGGCGGGCTGCAGTCCATGGGGTCTCAAAGAGCCGGACACGACTGAGGGACTAAACCTCCACCGGAGGGGTGGGAGGACTGGGTAAGCACCGCCTTGGTCTTGGAACTTAGGCTTTACACTCGAAGCCTTTGCACAGACGAAGTGTAACAGTTTAGTCACTCAGCAAAGCCAGGGACCCTTAGCTCCTCCTCCAGGCTGTTGATAACATTCTGAGCCAGATCCTGTGAGCTGTCTGCAGACACCGGAGCCCTCCCGGGGGAGGAAGATGACCGCATGATGACGAAGTGGAAGCCGTGACCTAAGCGGCGCCACGTCACACAGTTCCAAGAACTGGCCTCAAAGAGGTGGGAACAAACCCTGGAACTGAAGATTAACTGTCCTTCAAACCACCAAGATGACGCTGATCAGACCAGCACACGGCTGATTCCAAGCTGACAGTGCTGGCCTGCTCCCTCCCACCGCCCGAACAACCCTGAGACTCGCCTTTGAAAGCTCCCATCCCCTGAGCAGCAAGTCCGAGTAGGTTCTCAGACAGGAGTCCACCTTCTCCCTGGGGGCTGCCAGCCTCGGAAATGAAGCAATCTTTCATTTCCTACTTGAGTACCGGCTCGAAAGCGGCGAGCAGCCAGACCTGGGTTTGGTAACAAGAGGAGTTTTAGGGATGTAAAAATACTCTATAGGATAATGATGGATACATGTCATCATACAGATGGTCCCTGACTTATGATGGGTCAATACAGTTTTTCAAGTTTACAGTGACAGGAAAGCAATACACGTTCAGTAGAAACCTGCTTCACATTTTGAGCTTTGGTCTTTTTCTGGGTTAGGGATACACAGCGTGATCGTTTCAGGATGCTCAGTTCAGTTCAGTTGCTCAGTCATGTCCGACTCTTTGCGACCCCATGAACGCTGGGCAGAGGCAACTCCTTGTCAACCGTGTGATCACAAGGGCAAACAACCCAAATGATACACTTGGACCATTTCAAACCCGGACAACCACTCTATTCTTCAGTACTCTGTACTTTCAGTACAGTGCCCAGTACGTTACATGAGATACTCGATGCTTGATTAGAGAATAGGTTTTGCAGTAATTTTACCCAGCTGCAGACGTTTGTGGTAAAGAATCTGACTGCCAGTGCAGGAGATGCAGGAGACGCAGGTTTCATCCCTGGGTCAGGAAGATCCCCTGGAGAGGGAAATGGCAACCCACTCCAGTATTGTTGCCTGGAGAATCCCAGGGGCGGGGGAGCCTGGTGGGCTACAGCCCATTGGGCTGCAAAGAGTTGGACATGACTGAGCGACTAACACTTTCACTTGAGATCCCTATTCGATGTGTAGGGGTGATACCAAGTCCGGAATTCAGGGGCAAAGGCTGGAGTGGCCAACGTGTGAAGGGTACTGAACGTGGAGGGACTGATGAGATGGTCTGGGGAGTGGATGGAGACAGGAAGAGGTGGGGAGAGTGAGCCAGGGGCATCCCAGCGCTCAGAGCCCAGAGATAAAGGAAGAAGCACACTGCACGCCGGGAAGGGGTGGCCTGTGACCCAAGAGGGAGACGTGGGGGCGGGGGGGGGGGGGCCTCTGGGGAAGCGTGGGACGTGTTTCCAGAAGGGGCCCAGCAATGATGGCATCCATACTTGGTCAAGATGAGGACTGAGACTGGGCCACTGGATTGGGGAATCAAAGTCACCTGTGGCCCTGATCCAGCAGTTTAGGAGAAGGGTTAGCAGCAAACGCCTAATCTCAAAGGGATCTAAGATAGGACAAGAGGAAGAAAAGAGGGCAGCAAGTATAAAAAACTCTTCTGGGGACTTCCCTGGAGTGGTTAGGACTTCCCTGGTGGCTCAGACGGCAAAGCGTCTGCCTACAATGCTGGAGACCCGGGTTTGATCCCTGGGTCAGGAAGATCCCCTGGAGAAGGAAATGGCAACCCACTCCAATACTCTTGCCTGGAGAAACTCATGGATGGAGGAGTCTGGTAGGTTACACAGTCCATGAGGTTGCAAAGAGTCGGACATGACTGAGCGACTTCACTTTCACTTTCTGGAGTGGTTAAGGCTCCCTCCTTTCAATGCAGGGGTTGTTGGTTTGACCAAGGGAACAAAGATCCCATTTGCCACACGTGAGGTCAAAAAAGAGGAAAGAAAGAAAACTCTTTTGTAGAGGTTTGCACCAAGGAGAACAGAGAAACTGGTGGTACCTAGAGAGAAGTCTAGGATTAATGTAAGGAACTTGGATTTTTTTCTTGGTTTGGTTTTGTTTGGTTTTAAGATAATGATCAATCAGCAAATTTGGGTGCTGATGAAAATGAGTCAATAAAGAACTGACAATATCAGATAGAAGTAATGTTTTTAGGTTGAGCATGAGAAAAACTCCTCCACTGCAACAGTAGAGGTGATCAGGCTTTTAGAAGTTATTTTAACCCTAGGAGTTTCTTTTCAACTTTTTGCCATAAGGTGGCAGTAGACGGCTTTGCATCAACCCAACAACCCTTAAAGAACACCTTGGGGAAAATGGCAAATTTGAAGTCGATTTCAATTTTTGTTGTTGTTTTAAAGACTCGCCAGGGGTTCTAAAGGACCACACTGGAACCTCCTCAGGCCTCCAGCCTCTTCTTGAATAGCATCTTCTTGGTCAGTCCTTACCTTTCCAATTGCACCTTCTGTAGGTCCCAAGGCTCTCTGGAGAAGGTGATACTCGCTCAGACTCAAAGGATGCTTGTTGCTATCCAGGGAAGAGCATGGGGGATGGTAACTGCCAGGTGGTTGGTTACCCAGGCAACCACAGCTGGGATGGATTTCACAAGGAGGGGACGGTGGCGGCAGTCTAGCTAGAGATGCTTGCCCTGGGACTAGAGCAGGACAGTCAATACGGAAAGGACAAGTTGTTGTTCAATTGCTCAGTCTTGTCCAGCTCTTTGCAGTCCCATGGACTGCAGCATGCCAGGCTTCCCTGTCCTTCACCATCTCCTGGAGTTTGCCCAAGTTCATGTCCATCCAACCATCTCATTCTCTGTCATCCCCTGCCCTCAATTTTTCCCAGCATCAGAGTCTTTTCCAGTGAGTCGAGGCTCTTCGCATCAGGTGGCCAAAGTATTGGAGCTTCAGCTTCAGCATCAGTCCCTTCAATGAATATTCAGGATTGACTCATTTGATCTTGCAGTCCAAGGAAAGAATAAGAGGGCTTAGCATATACTTAGTAGGTGACAGATATCAGAAAAGTGAGACCTGGAGACTGGTTCTCAGGTTGTCACAAGTGAACAAGAGGATGTTGGTATGAACTGAAGGCAGAGGACCAGAACGTGAGAAGCACAGCCAATTTCAAGGGAAGGTGATGACAGGTTTGGACTGCGGGATCTGAAATACGTGAAAAGTATTCAGGGGAGGTGTGCAGTTTTACACACAACCTGCAAGAGTGTGTGCAAGAGGGCTAGGCGGAAGTCACCAGCTACTGTGAACATAGTCAAAATACAATCAAACTGGTTACTGTCAACATAGTTAGAACCTGAGAGTGGGTGACATCTGCTGGACAGAGATTATGGGATGAGAAAGAACATCCACACTGAGAGTCATCAACATCTAAGATGAGCAGAGAACAAAATTCTCTCCAGAGGAAAAACGTGCAGTTGGACTCCTGGCAGTAGTAAGTTTCAAAAAGGAGGCTGTATTAGTCTGCTCTGTATGTTTGTCATTCCATCATGTTCGACTCTTTGCAACCCCACGGGCTGTAGCCCTCCAGGTTCCTCTGCCCATGGAATTCTTCAAGTAGCCATTCCCTTCTCCAGGGCATCTTCCTGACCCAGGGATCGAACCTGGGTCTCCCTCATCGCAAGCATATTCTTTACCATCTGAGCCCCCGGGGAAGACCTGCTATGGGGCTGCAATAGTGAAGTACCTCATGCTGGGTGGCTAAAACATGAAAAACTGATTTTTCTCATGTTTCTGGAGGTTGGAAGTCCAAAAACAAGGTGGATAGCAGAGGTGGTTGCACCTGAGGCTCTCTCCTTGGCTTGTAGACGGCAACTTCTCTCTCTGTGTTTTCATGGTTGTCCCTCTGGGTGTGTCTGCGCCCTCTTCTCCTTTTCTCGTAAAGACAGCAGTCATCTCAGGTTAGGGCTCACCTGCGTGACCTCATTTTAACTGTCTCTTAAAAGCTTTTGTCTCCAAGTAAATAACCATCACGATCTGAAGCACTAAGGGTTAGCACTTCAGCATATGAATTTGGGGGGACACAGTTCAGACCATTGCAGTGGGTTTCATAGAGTCAAACACAGAACAAACACCGAGTAATTCAAAGCTGTAAAGTGTCCTTCGGGGGTTTAGTTGCTAAGTCGTATCTGACTCTTCTGACCCCAAGGGTTGTAGCCCCCCAGGCTCCTCTGTCCATGGGATTTGCCAGGCAAGAATACGGGAGTGGGTTGCCATTTCCTTCTCCAGGGGATCTTCCCAACTCAGGAATCGAACCAGGGTCTCCTGCACTACAGGCAGATTATTCACCAACTGAGTTGCCAAGGTGCCCTTTGGGTTTGGCGAAGCAGAGGTCATGGCTGACCTGAGTGCTGCTTGCTGAAGCCGGATGGCCGTGGGTTATGAAGGTCTTAAGCGGAAACAAATAGTTTTGGGGAAGCGTGGATGAATGCATATCCTTAGAGAGTTTGGAAGAGGGGGTAATTTTTCTTTTCGGCCACACCACGAGCCGTGTGGGATCTTAGTTCCTCGACCAAGGACTGAACCTGCGAGCCTGGCAGTGGACGTGGAGTCCTCACCACTGGACCACCAGGGAAGTCCCTGGAGGAGGAGCTGCTGATGCCTCTGCCCGCTTCTCTCATTTGGAAAGCAAAGTATAAGGATTTGACACCAAATAAATGAGGTATTATGACCATTATGGTCTCTAGAGTAGAATAATTTCATTTATTGAGCACTTTTTCTGTGCTAGAAAAATTCACTTTAATCCTTCCATTCAATCCTTCCTAAATCTCTGGAGATCTTAATATTCATAATACTTCATTTATTTACTGCAAACTTTTGCTTTCCCTTCACCTTCCTTGATTCAAGTCATTCATTGGCTGTGATCAAGGAGTTTCTTAACCAATAAATGTAATTTTAAGATGAATAGAAACTTTCCTGGAAAATTAGCTATTATTTCTGAAGTTTAGAATAATGCCAGGCATAATTAGGTTATTTGTGCTGAGTACTCATCTAGGTTCTTTGAAGGTACTGATTAACTCATTTAATCCTTATGCTAACAATCCTACTGCTGCTCCTGGCTTATATTGGGGGAAATAGAGGCCCAGAGAGACAAGAAACTTTCCCAAGGTAACACAGCTAGCAAACAGAGCTAGAGCCCAAACCCAGACTTTTAATGCCTTTAAGTGGCCGGAAAGAGGCTATTGAAGATGTGGGTACCCATTTGTGATGGTTAGTTTTATGTGTCAACTTGGCTGGGCTATGATATCCAATTGATTGGTCAGACATCAGTTGAGGTGTTGTGTAAAAAGGTTTTCTTTTAAAGATGTGATTTACATTTAAATCAGTAGATTTTGAATAAAGCAGGCAGCAGACAAATTCTGCCTGTGTTTCCAGCCTGCGGACTCAAGACTGCTGCATTCCCAGCCTGCCCCGCGATTTTCAGATCTGCCAGTTCCAAAACCCTGTGGGAGTCAATTCCTTAAAATAATTGCCTTTCTCTCTCATTCTGCATCTTCCCTAGTGGTCTATTCCTCTGTTCTCTAGCCTGAACACCTTCACTCAAACACACGTGATAAATCTCGCCCAAGGTCTGCAATATGGCCGTGGGAGTGAAGGGCCAGCTCAGAGGAACAGCTTGACAGGGGGAGTTAGGGAAGGACTCCGTGGGGAAGGGCTCCCCTTGGCTCCCTTGGACCCAGACAGCCTGGCTCCTGCCCAGCGGAAGAAGAGGTGTTGGGGAGAATGGGAGGGCAGCTCTGATCGGAGCACTGGTGGTTGGGGGTGGTGGTGAGGGGAGGGAAATGTGTGCAGTTCGAGGGCAGTAAAGAAAACCTCCTTTCCAACCACGGCCCTGCAGGATGGCTTCCGCAAAGAAGGGCGGCAAGAAGAAGGGCCGGTCCGCCACCAACGAGGTGGTGACAGGAGAATACACCATCAACATTCACACGCGCTTCCATGGAGTGGGTCTCAAGAAGCGTGCCCCTAGGGCACTCAAAGAAATCCGGAAGTTTGCCATGAAGGAGATGGGAACTCCGGACGTGCGCATCGACACCAGGCTCAAGAAAGCCGTCTGGGCAAAAGGAGTCAGGAATGTCCCACACCGGATCCGTGTGCGGCTGTCCAGAAAATGTAATGAAGACGAAGACTCTCCAAACAAGCTCTACACTTTGGCTACCTACGTGCCCGTCACCACCTTCAAAAATCTACAGACAGTCATTGTGGATGAGAACTAATTGCTGATGGTCCAATAAAGTTAATGAACTGCCAAAAAAAAAAAGAAAACCTGACCTCAGCAACCCGGGAAGTCCTCCAGGGGCTTGGGAACCAGTCGTTTAACACCTTCATTACTTTCATCTTTCTTTCTTTCTCCCGCATGATTTTTATCAGCTTTGTTGAGACATATTCCCTAAACAATAAAATCCCCCAGTTTTACGTATAAAGTGTGATGAGCTGTGACATGTGGTTGCCACCTCCACAGCCACGACACTGAGCGTTTCCAGCTCTCCCCAAACCTCCCTCGGGTCCCCTGGCTGTTGGTCCCAGCCTTCCCTGACCCCTGGCTAGCACTCTGGTTTCTGCCACTGTGGTTTCGCTTTGTAGAGAATTTCAAATACTGTCCACTTGAGTCAGCTAATTCCAGGTCCCTCTCACATACCTATAGCTGAGAGAGGCCTCCTCTTGAGGTGCTTGTGGAAAGTTTGCATTCCTCCTGATTCGTAATCAGGGAATCTGCTCTCATCTCGAGATGACTTGGGGTACAAGGAGCTTTTCTCGAGTTGCTGTGCTGAACTTGGTGTTCCTCTAGACTTGGGACGGTGTTCTCGGGGAATCTCTGGAGTTGCCTAAAGGAAGTCAAGCCACTTGTCTTATTTGATGGGGAATGTGTTATTGCTCTGGAGCCAATGCAGGGGAATAGGGCCTCATCTCGAGTTGATTTGGGGTACACGCAGCTCTTTCGTGTTGCTGCGGGGACCTCAGTGTCCCTCTAGACTTGTGACAGTGTTCTTGGGAACTGTTCTCTTGCATCGAAGCTGCTTTCACTTTGCATTATGCATTTGAGCTTCATCCATGTGGTGACTTGCATCAGTAATTCATTCAGCTTGCTGAAGCTGAATGAATATCCAGACGATGAATATCCATTACTGTACGGATGGACTGTGCGCCTTTGACCAGTTGCACATTTGAATTGTTTCCAGTTCTTGTCTATTATGAGTAAAGTTGCTGTGAGCAGTCAAGTACAGGCCTTTGTGTGGACATGTGTTTTCACTTCTTTGGGTAAATACCCTAGCAGTGGGATTGGTGGATCGTGTGGTAAGCATACACTTTACTTTGTAAAAAAAAAACAAACAAAACAAAACTGCCAAACTATGTTCCTAGAGTGGCTGTATATGATTTTAGCTTACAATAAGAGGAGAAAGGAGAAGAAATATACCTTGAAATGTTTAGCCAAAAAAAAAAAAAAAAAAAATCAACCCCTCAAAAAAAGGCTTACAAGGGGGAAAAGCAGTTTGGAATTAATAGTGGGTTGCATGTCTATATGCTATTCCTTTCCAGGGACCACAAAATCAAGAGCGGCCGGTATCCTGACTTCTGCACATTAACATAAAATGAGATGGGCATGACTATTCTCAGACCTCAAAATCAAGCACACTAGTGTGTGTGCACTCAGCCGTGTCTGACTCTTTGCAGCCCCATGGACTGTAGCCCACCAGGCTCCTCCGTCCATGGGATTCTCCAGGCAAGAAGGCTGCAGTGGGCTGCCATTTCCTCCTCCAGGGGATCTTCCCGACCCAGGGCTCGAATCTACGTCTCTTGGGTCTCCTGGATTGGCAGGCAGATTCTTTACCACAGTGCCACCTGGGAAGCCATCAAGTATACTAGGTAAAATGGATTTAAAAAAATTTTTTTAGATCAAATAAATTTCAACTTGGTGGCCACATTCCCTGGGTTGGAGGGGATCTTGACCTCTGTCCTCCAGAAGGTGCTCTTTCCATCTTCAGGGAAGTAAAAAGGTGGCAAAGTCTTCCCTGGACCAAGGCAAAGGGCTGGGTCACCAGCGCCCCTGGGACAGCAAGTGACCAGTCCCCAGGTCACTTGCCTGCACTGGTGAGTCACGAGGATATTTTTTGCCAGTCTTAGAGGACTGACGAGAGGAAGCCCTTGTTGGTCTGAGTAGTTTCCAAGTGTCGAGTGCCTTGACACTCCTATGAAATTCTTGGGGCACAGGGATGTTTGACCAGGCCAGGGATGCTGTGCCCTGCTCCTCTGAGACGTCAACTCCCCCACGGCAGGACATCCCAAAGAACAAGGCTTGGAGGTCATGTCTCCTTTCCACCCAAGTCCCAGGAGAAGGGACATGCATGGCAACCCACTGTAGTATTCTTGCATGGAGAATCCCAAGGACAGAGGAGCTGGATGGGCTACAGTCCATGAGGTGGCAGAGAGTCAGACACGACTGAGTGACTAACAGTTTCACTTTTCCACCCAAGTTACCTGTAGCTCCTTGAAGAAGAGAAAGAAAGCCACAAAGAAGGGGAAAAAATACTTTAAAACACTCTGCAAAGAGAGTCACGTTTGTTAAGGTGGTGAATAGTAACTCATGTTTTCAAAGATGACAAAATGAACACACGAAACTACTAGACATATTGATACCAAATGAAAAAGGATTAATGAACCTTTTTTCCACATTCTGCCTTTGAGATGAAGACATGTCCTAGGAGACCCCCCCAACCCCCTGGGAGACTTTCAGTTTGCTCCCAAGAATCAATTAGCTGCTTCCCTGGGGGAAGCTGAGGGGGGAGGTGAAGACGGGTACCCACTCCTGGGAGCGGGTGGGGGTCCTGTCCTCAGCAGAGCTGGACTACGGGGCTTCTCTCCCCAGGAGATGTATCCTTTTACAAATTTTTCTTTTTTGATGCGGACCATTTTTTAAAGACTTTATTGATTTTGTTACAGTATGGTTTCTGTTTTATGCTTTGGGTTTTTGGCTTCCAGGCATGTGGAATCTTAGCTTCCCGACCAGAGATAAAACCTACACCGCCTGCCTTGGAAGGCGAAGTCTTAACCACTGGACCACCAGGGACGTCCCCTGGATGTGTCCTTTTAATCTCAGATGCTCAAGTTTTTTCTTGCCACAGAAAGGAAAATCCAGACTCAGGTGGGGAGGGTGAGGAAGCCACAGGCGCCCGCGTGGCGAGCCTGCACTGTGCATCCCCGGAGGCTAACCCAAATCCAAGCTCTCGGCGATTGGGAGTCCCGCCAGTGGGGCTGTCTCCATAGACAGGCGCTAGGTTCCCTGCCAGCCACCGCGGATCGCTGGCAGTGGGACAGCCCCTGCCCGCCCCCTGGTCAAAGTGGTTTTCAAGGGGGCCTGGGTGTCATTAGCTGGAGCATCTAACTCCACTCCAACTGCTGGTGTCAAGGGAACCATCACTTCCATTTTGCCAGACCTAATAACAGGGTCCAGGGCTCACCCCCAGAAACCCCCCACCCCGTGATTCCCCAGCTCGTCCTGTAGATGAGCCTTCCTCCTAGTGAAGGAGGAAGCAGACAGATCAGGCTCCCTCTTGAAAGCACAACTCCGTCTTGGGCTGGACTGTGGACTCGGAGCTCTATGCCCAGTATCTATGGAAACGACACACCAACTGGAAAACCAGGTCCCCCGGATGGAAGAGCCCCAGGGCTCGTGCCTAGACTCTCTGTCACCTAAAAGATTACCCTAATTATCTGTGTAACTGAATAGAGTCAT
Source organism: Muntiacus reevesi (assembly GCF_963930625.1). NCBI lineage: Eukaryota > Metazoa > Chordata > Mammalia > Artiodactyla > Cervidae > Muntiacus > Muntiacus reevesi. The sequence goes on from NC_089268.1 coordinate 47,957,550, forward strand.
ACATTCTAATGTGCTTATTGCGGTATGACCACAGGCCTATTGATAAGCGTCCACTGTCAACTACCTAGGCTTAAGGCACACGAATCACGGGTTAACTTTGACTGTATCTTTCTTTTCCTTTGTCCAGACTAGTTTCGGGGAATCTGGGGAGGTGGGTTTGGGCACATACACTTAGGGCATATAAGGTTTTCACAGAAACTCATCGGGGTCCTTGGCTAAGAGGAGACTCTGCCTTGGGCCCGCCGCTGTAATAAACTGCACCCCACCATCTGCTTTGTCCTTCTGAGTGAGTCTGTTTCCCGGAACGTGTGGATAGCTCACCCTCTTCTCCCGGCTTCCCGACAGCACCTGGTGTTTCTGCCTTGGCCTCTGGCCACTCTTTCTCCCTGCTGGCTGCTAGCCCCCACCAGACCTCTCAGGGGTGGCATCGGTCAGCTCCGTCCTCCCCCTCCGGGTCCTGCGGACCGGCCTTTAGGTCATCTGCTGGAGCTCCGGCTCCGCCCTGAGCACCCTCTCTTCCGCCGCCCTCCAGTTTGGAGACCACCGCTCTCATCTGCGGAGATTTCACGAACTCATCCCTCCCAGACCCCATTTCTGGGAGGGTGGAGTCAGGCGTTGCTGGGCAACAGGACGGAGTGGCTCAACTGTTTTTTGGCTACTCTTTCCTTACCTCTATTAACCATCAGCTCTTCCCTTTGTTGACTGTAGCTGGCAATTTTTGCTGACTCATTATCCGTTGTTTGGGTCACACGACTAGGTTTTGGAGGAAGGAGGGTTTTGAGGTTGAAATTGACAGAGGGAAGTTCAGAGGTCAGAAAGTCAATGAACTTTAATTTTTTACTTGAAAAGCTCATTACAGATAATGATACAACAGAATACAACAGAAGCATAATTTCCCTATCTGTAATTTTCCTTCCCAGGCCGTACCACAGTTTCTATTTGTTGCATATATTTGGGAACTTGTGTTTTAATTTGTCCTCCATTAGAGACTCCATCAAGGACCTATTGTATAGCACAGTGAACTGTACTGAGAACTTTGTAATAGCCTGTAAGGCAAAACAGTCCTGGCCCTGTGGCTCAGATGGTAGAGAGTCTGTCTGCAATACAAGAGACCCGGGTTTGATCCCTGGGTCAGGAAGATTCCCCTGGAGAAGGAAATGGCAACCCACTCCAGTATTCTTGCCTGGAAAATCCCATGGATGGAGGAGCCTGGCAGGCTACAGTCCATGGGGTCGCAAAGAGTTGGACACGACTGAGCGACTTTTCCCTGAGTAAGGGAAGATAATCTGAAGAAACTTATGCATAAAGGAATCACTGTGTTGTGTACCTGAAACCAGCATATTGTAAATCAACTATACTTTAATTAAGGAAGAAAACTCCATGAGGGGCGAGTGCTGGATTTGTGGCCTCAGTCATTACCAAACCGCCTGACATATGATAGGAGAACACAAAGCATGTTGGGTGAATGAATCATTTAATTAACACATCAGACAAGCAATCAGTGTACGACAGAACCACGTTACCCTCTTACTCGCAGCAAGTCCGGCCTGCCCCGCTCCGCACCAGGACGCGTTCTTTGGGGGGTGTGTATATGAGCACTGGCAGCCCTGTTAAAACAGCTTGGACTTAACGGTACGCTGGGTCCCCGGGGAAAATTCAAAATATGAATCCTTCGTGTCTTTTCATCCCCATGCAGCTTACAAGCTAAGCAACAGCAGATCTCAAATGCCAGGTAAAAAGTATCGCCCAGAATGTGGTACATACATATGGGGTATGATCTGACCTCGGAAAGAAAAGATATTCCGACCCAGGCCGCCACATAGACGCACCTGGAGGCCATTATGCTAAGTGAGCTCCACCTAAGGGATAAACCCACGCTTCCCTCGCGGCTCAGTCGGTAAAGAGTCTGCCTGCAGTGCAGGAGACCCAGGCTCGATTCCTGAGTTGCGAAGATCCCCTGGAGCAGGAAATAGCAACCCACTCCAATATCCTTGCCTGGAGAATCCCATGGACAGAGGAGCCTGGTGGGCTACAGTCTATGGGGTCACAAGAGCCAGGCACGACTGAACAAGGTGCGCGCACACACACACACACACACACACACACACACACACCCCAAAGGAATAAACACTGTTGAGTCCACTTAAGTTAGGGATGCAGAGCAAATTCACAGGGACAGAGTATAATGGTGGTTGTCAGGGGCTGAGGGGAGGATGGAATGGAGAATTATTTTTAATAGATATAGAGTTTCAATCTTGCAAGATGAAAAAAGCTCTGGACATGGTTGATGGTGGTGGTTGCCCAGAAATGTGACTACACTTCTGCCATTGCACTGTGCACTTCAAACTGGTTAAAACAGTAAATTTATATTTCACCACAATGTAAAAAAAGCTTTTAGAAGGATAGCCCAAATGCTGTGGGAACTCCCAAGAAGGTTCTTTTTGTTTTTTGCCTTTTTTTTTTTTAAATGTTATTTGGTTGTGCAAGATCCTGGTTATGGCATGCAAACTCTTAGTTGCGGCATGTGGGATCCAGTTCCTGGACCAGGAAAGGAACCTGGGCCCTCTGCACTATGGAGCGCGGAGTCTCAGCCACTGGATCACTGGGGAAGACCCCTCCCAGGAGGCTACTGATGCCGGTGCTAAAGCTAGTAGACAATTAAATGAGACCACAGGGGGCAGGGGTGTCCTGAGTTTAATGAAAGATGGTGTGAAATGAGAGAAGGAAGATGTGGATCTTCAAGTGTTTTTCATGTGAAAGGTGTTTGGAATCTTCCTGAGCAGGCTGGGGGCATGGGGTCTGAATGGTATCTTAGATCTGCTCGTGTCTGGACCACCGCTCCCATTTCAGCATGGATCCCAGTTCAGTTTAGTTGCTCAATCGTGTCCAACTCTTTGTGACTCCATGGACTGCAGCACGCCAGGCTTCCCTGTCCGTCACCAACTCCCAGAGTTTACTCAAACTCATGTCTATCGAGTCAGTAATGCCATCCAACCATCTGATCCTCTGTCGTCCCCTTCTCCTCCTGCCCCCAATCCCTCCCAGCATCAGGGTCTTTTCAAATGAGTCAGTTCTTCGCATCAGGTGGCCAAAGTATTGGAGTCTCAGCTTTAACATCAGTCCTTCCAATGAACACCCAGGACTGATTTTCTTTAGGACGGACTGGTTGGATCTCCTTGCAGTCAAGGGACTCTCAAGAGTCTTCTCCATCACCACAGTTCAAAAGCATCATTTCTTCAGCGCTCCCAGGACTACTTATTTGTCACAAGACTCACCAGGCGAACGGAGCTGCTCTATTACATTAGTGAAGTCGTTCAGTCGTGTCCGACTCTTTGCGACCCCATGGACTGTAGCCTACCAGGCTTCTCCATCCATGGGATTTTCCAGGCAAGAGTACCGGAGTGGGTTGCTATTTCCTTCTCCATCAATTACATTAGCTGCTTCCAAATCATGTTTTTTGTTGTTGTTGTTTTATTTTTTTTTAAAGCAAACTGCATATCCCTTCCAACCCCGATCAGCACTGAGCCGCACAATGACCTCAGTATCCCCTGTTCCACGGGGACAGAAGCACTCAGCCTGCAGGTTCGGACGCGGCTCTGAGGCAGATGGAAAAGGCCAAGGGAGCGATGTTCACAGGGTGGGGTGGAGGCCCGCTGGTCCCTTCACGAGGGCCAGGTCATGGTGGGGAGCTTTTCAGAGACTGATAAATGCCGCTCTTACCTGTCGTCTCTTTTCAGCCTCCTCTTTCTCTTCCACCCGGAAGAGGTGTTGGATGGCCCTGAGTTTCCGTGGTCACAGGAGTCGGCGTGGCCTCGATAGAGGGGCTGCCCCGCCCGTGCGGACCGCCAGCACAGCAGGCCACGCAGAGAGGGTCTCATGGCAAGAGAGCCCAAAGCCGCTGGCGCTGACGCTTCCCTCCGATTCTGTAGCACTCCAGCGATGGGGTTCCACTTTAGCTCCGTTTAGCATTCAACGCCCAAAACTACAATAGAAATTTCCTTCTAAGGCACTCAGTTCTTTTGGGAAGCACTAGAGAAACCACAGATTTACAACCTGATCATTCCGTTTCTTTACACATACAATCAAAGTTATCACCTTTACTGAACTGGAACTCTCCTTTTTCTTGGGTTTTAAGACATCTAGGATAAAACCTGAGCACTACCACTTTTTGGAAGGGATGAAGCAAAGGCTCCTTGCCCAGCTTGCATAAAAGCCAACTCTATGGCACCAACTTTGAGAAAAGAGCCTTTTCATAAGCTTGACCCACAAGGCTCTCAAATCTGTCTCCGAGATCCAGGATCCAGGGTTCGTGGTGAAATCTAAGGAGACAGTGGAATTTCAAACTTGGACACTGGTTGGTCAGGTTTCCCATACGAGGTACTCCTGCTGTTGGAAGCCAGGTTTTCCTTGTTGAGAGAACTCTCGCTTTGCAAACGGCCCCAGTGGCTGCGTTTCTTTCTTTCCAGTTCCACGGGCTGAAGCTTCTTGGTTTCTGAGTTCTCACCTTGCAGGGCTGTCTCCGTACAATAACTCAAGGTTTGATTAATAGACCTACTGAGGGAGGCAAAGCCAGTTTAAGCTGGTCTCGTGTCTTACGTGATGCTTCAGTTTTACATGGGAAAAGCTTTTCTTAAAAGAATTTATTTTACCAGACTTCCCTAGTGGTCTAGTAGTTAAGAATCCGCCTGCCAGTGCAGGGGACACGGGTTCAGTCCCTGCTCCGGGAAGATCCCATATGCCTTGGAGCAACCAAGCCCTCCCTCCCGTGCACCACACCTTCTGGGCCCTGGAGATCTAGAGCATGTTCTCTGCAACCAGAGAACGCCTGTGCGGAGCGGCGAACACCCAGAGCGGCCAAAAATAAGTAATAATTTTTAAATTATTTTAAAGATGTATTTTATTGATCTATAGCAGATTCACAACGTTTTGTTGATTTCCACTCTACAGCACAGTGATTCAGTTACACATCTTTTATCAGATGGAGAAAGCTGGAAGGTTTGTCCCCCTCCAGGTAGACGCAGCTGCCTTTCCTTTGCCGTTTGCCTCCTAAGACTCTGCTGGTGATTTGCCTGCTTTCAGACACAGGAGCGTGATGACTCTTCCCACAAATTAATCTCCATATTGCCCCAAATAGCCAGCCATCACTGCCCTTGGTTAATGACTATGTCCTTGGCCAAATATGGTACAAAGCTCTAAGTGGGAGAGCAGCCCACCATGGTTGATTGAAAATGCTTTTAAAACAGGTGATCCTTCGTGTGATGCTGGGTCAGTGGAGGAGGAATAGAAGTACCACAGCCATTGGGTACCCCGGAAGTTCCCACACCCTGAGCTCCCAAGACTGTGATCTTCGCCTGGGAGGATGTCTGTGGATTGGAAGAAATGAGTGTTCATCAATTTGTCCAAAGCCCATTTTTTTTTTTAGGCAAATGCTTTTGTCTGTGCATGTGAGAATTCTGCTGTTCCAATAACCCAGATGCTTCTGAACGGGTCAGGTGACGGAGAAAGTACACCTGCTCCTTGGAGATCTGTTCTTCAGGTACAAGCGCCTCCATCACCGGCCCCTGCCGCCCTGGTCTAGACCAGCGAGACCCGTGCTTATTCTTAGCAGGGCTGAGACAAGCCGGTGAGACGTTTTCAAAAGATTTGTCAACTACAGCCTGGCACTTGCCATCTACCTCGACAAGGCTTCAAGCATGTGCTGCCACAGCTGCTGACCTGCACCACCCCCCGGAGGACGCTCGGGTGGATATCAGAAATGAGACACTCTGCTGAGCTGGCAGGGGAGGGAGCCGCGGGGGTCTGGCAGGGCAGGTCTTCAGATAGGTATTCTCAGCAGCTGCTTTTATGAGCCCAGTTCTTGTATCTCCTCATATCTAGAAAAGCACTAAAATCCTTCATCATGACGACTGTTCCTCGTGACTAGCAAAGTTTCAGAGACCGGCAGAAACCTTCTGGACAAATACGTGCTTAATTGCATGGATTCCCCGTTCACCAAAATCACACATATATACTGGCCTTCCCCACTGCCTCTCCAGAGCCATCTTTCAGAGCTATCTGCGGTGCTGTCTCCCGGACTGCGGTCCTCATTTTGCCCCAAATGCAACTTAGCTTGTAACTCTCACGTTGTGCATTTTTTAAAGTCAACAAATAGTGATAGAAAATAGGGTCAAACAAACGGGAACATATAACTAACAGAAAAATAGTTAAGCTTTAGGCAGAGAAACAGAGTGTACAGTGATAGTTGCCAAGGGCTGGGAACTGGGGGAAATGGTGAGAGTTTATGGGTCAAAGGGTACACGTTTCTAGTTAAGATTACCTTCTGTCCATCTTCTGTGCAGCAGGGATGATTTTAGCTAACAATACTGAAACTCACTTGAAAGCTGCTGAGAGAAGAGTTTCTATATTTTTTGGCTGTGCTGTATCTTCCTTGTGGTGGATGGGTCTTAAGAGCTCTCATCACAGAAACACAGTGGTAACTACATAAGGGGATACAGATGTCAGCTAACACCCTGGCGGTAATCATCTTGCAATATATAGATGTATCAAATCAACACATTGTACACCTTAAACTTACAAAGTTCCGACACTAACTGTGTGGGCTTTCTGGTGACCAGTCCCGCTTTGGAAGATTTCTGGGGGCCCACCCAGAGCCACTTCATTAGCATAACAAAACACTCTTGTCTCGGGAAATTCCAACGGTTTTTGAAGTCCTGCCAGAGACTGAGGATAAAAACCAGGTATAGTCTTTGTCACACCACACAAGCAGACACACAAAACCGTATTTTCAATTTTTCTCTTCATGCTCTGTTAGTTCTATAGTATCGCTAATGGCGATGACAATGAGTTTTTTCCTAGTAGAACCAGTGGCATAAGATTTACATTATTGGGAAGAAGCTTAGAGAACCCCTTTTTAACAGATAAGGAAACTAAGACTCACAGAAGTTACATTACTTGTCTAAAGTCCTAGCTGGTTGGTGAAAGAACAGGGATTACATCCCAAATCTTCTTTGTGAAATGTGTACTTTACAGTAACCCATAATTTCTTTTTCTTTGGCCGAGACTCGCAGCTTGTGGGATCTTAGTTTCCTGACCGGGATTGAAGCTGGGTCCATGGCAGTGAAAGCACTGATCCTAACGACGGGAACCCCAGGGAATTCCCAACCGTAATATCTCTGAATGCCGCTTAGCGATTTTGGAAAGGACTCAGCTCCTCCAGTACAGAGTTCTCCACCCACCTGCCTCCAGAACCCAAAGCCAAGCTTCTCTTGGTCACACGTGGCACCAGTCCCCCACCCTCCAGTCCTAGTGAAGGAGGAAGCAGGCGGAACAGGCTCCCTCTTGAAAGCAGGACTCCATCCTGGGCCGGACTGTGGACTCGGAGCTCTAAGCCCAGTATCCATGGAAACAACACACAGACTGGAAAACCAGGTCCCCTGGATGGAAGAGCCCCAGGGCTCATGCCTAGACTCTCCATAGCCTAAAAGAATACCCTAATTGTCTGTAACCAGATAGAATCATAAATTCTATTATGCTCATTGGGGTATGAGCACAGGCCTATTGATGACTGTCCACTGTCAACTAGCTAGGCTTAAGGCATACGAATCATGGGTTTAAGGCATATGAATCATGGGTTAACTTTGTATCTTTTGTTTCCTTTATTCAGACTAGTTTCAGGGAATTTGGGGAGGTGGGTTTGAGCACGTACACTTAGGGTATGTACGGTTTTCACAAAAACTGGTTGGGGTCCTTGGCTAAGAGGAGACTCTGCCTTGGGCCCACCACTGTAATAAACGGCACTCCACCATCTGCATTGCCCTTCTGAGTGAGTTTGTTTCCCAGAATGCGTGGCTACAACACTAACTGGCCTGCAAGCCCAGTAAGGGACTGTTGACAGCCTCAGGCACAGGGTGGGGACAAGATCCAGGCTCAGTCTCAGGGATGACAGAAGGCTGGACTCACAGCACTTCCCTAAAGCTGAAGAACCCTCCCTGCTGGCTCAGATGGTAAAGAATCTGCCTGTCAAGCAGGAGACCCAGGTTCGATCCCTGGATAGGATGATCCCCTGGAGAAGGGAATGGCCACCCACTCCAGTATTCTTGCCTGGGAGATCCCATGGACAGAGGAGTCTGGGGGGCTACAGTCTGTGGGGTCGCAAAGAGTCGGACACGACTGAGCGACTGAGCACATGGAGCTGAAGCATCGTGAGGGAGGGAGGGGAGCTCGTGCTCAGCCCGGCAAGTGTCGGGTCCCAGCTCCCTCTTTCCTGAGGCCCCCGCCCTCAGCTTCCACCCTGGTCTCTTCATGGAGGCAGAGAGACGATGGAGGAGAGGAACCTCAGACCCTCCTCCAACCCCAGAATGACAACCGCAGGCTCAGAGCCAGCCTAAACAAGGCTAGTGTGATTACTGTAATATCAGAGAAAAAGCCCTCAAAAAACAAAAATCCCTCCCCATCATCTGAGCCGTTCAGTTCCTCTAAGGTAAACAAACCCTTTCCTTTTATCAGAGATAACGTTTCAGATTTTCAAAGTCCAGCAGAGGGAATCTATTTGTGCAAACGCGCATTAGCCTGCGTGACTGCTCTCTGATCGCGGGTTCTGCTTGCAGGTCACCGTGACGTCACAGCTCTAATAGCCACGGGGGCACTGAGTGCCCTCAGAGCTCCCCCAGATCCCACAGCGAGGGGCCCCCAGCGCCCCTGCACGGGCTCGCGTTTCGTTTCCCGTCTCCTACCGCTGCTGATGAGGGAGAGGTTTGGGAGAGTGAAACAGGCTCTGGGAGGAGAGGCAGGCCGTGTATATCAACTGCAAGTTCACTCATAAGGTTTTGAATTACCTAACCATCAAGAATTATTGCCCAGCTGCCTAAGAAGCAAGAATAACCAAGCATCCTCATATGTCATTGCCTTCTTCCCTGTAGACCAATGAATAAAGAAAGATATGAACTTGTAATGTAAATCTCAATATCAAAATAATTCAAAAATGAATCCATCTAAACATGTTTTTATTTAAAAAAAAAAAAAAAACACATGTTTTTTAAAAGCACAAATACACCATTTCCTTCATGTAGGGCTTTCACCAAAAGAAATCTTCTCTACTCATTATATCCCCTTCCCTCTAAGGAGTAAATGAAATAAAATTTCTTCTAGACAATTCCATCCTCATCTTCCCAAAACAATTGCCTCAAATACCAGAATTTTAAGACCCTTGAAAGAGGATGAAATATAGTAAAAACCTGGTTGCCTTAAGCCAATGGATCGGGCAGGAGTTCGCCAAAGCTGGTCTGCGAGCTAGGACCACGTTGGCTTCACCAGTCACCTGGGGGGCTCCATGACCACGAGCCTAGGGGACTTACTTATCTACATGTGTCAATGTGCTGTGGCCTATTTGGGGCACTCCATTTGATCTGTGAGATATCAAATTACTATTAAAAAACAACCGCCCTTCAAAGTGTGCATAATTTATTTCAGAAAAAGTGACCTTTTAATTTAAATATTTTTTTCTTATTTTATTTAATTTTTTAACTTTTTGGCCATGCCAAGAGACATACGTGATCTTACTTCCCACACCAGGGATTGACCCTTCACCCTCTGTGCTTCAAGTGCAGAATCTTAACCCCTGGACCACCAGGGAAGTCCCAAGAATTTTTTAAACCTCTTATGCATTTTTTCCCTCAAAATAGTACATTCATCCAACCCTTGGGCATCCTTAAATGGAAAGACCATAAAAAGAAACACTAAGAATCTGTACTATGGCTAAACTTTGCACCAAAAGGAAAATTCATAACTTGTAACCATGTTAACCTTTAATTCCAGGATGAATGCCTTGTTTCTTTGCAAATAGATATTAAAGAATGTTGGTACATCAAAAGAGTGATGATCTTAGAATGCTAACACTGGGAGTGAAAAGAGCAAAGACGAGTGCCATTTATCTCCTCTTTTATGTGCTAACAGGACTCTCTAATGCGGACAAATAAGTCCATGCATTTATTCAATAAAAGCACCAGGCTATGAGTCAAAGGGCAGAGCAGCTACACAATTCCCTGGGCCCCACACCAAATAAAAATGCAGGGCCCCTTGTTCAAGAAGCAGGAAAACAAAAAGACCTTTCATTCCTTCCGTGATCTCTCCTGACCTGTCCTGGTGTTTGGTTTTCAATGTCATGTTCCCACAGGCACAGGCACGGTCACAGGTGGTGTGTTGGACACCCACAGGACACCCTCTCCTCCGGGGTGAGCGTGCCCAAGCTCCCCGCCTCCCCCCTCCCCCGCCCCAGGAGGAGGCGAGAGGAGGGACCACTTAGAGAGCCAGGAGCGAAGCCCTATCACGGGTGCTGTTATCCCATCCGACTGCATCACAAGACGCAAATTCAATGATAAAGTCACTAAGGATTTCAAGATGGGGGACTTCCCAGGTGGCCCTGTGGCTAAGAATCCGCCTTGCAATGCAGGGGACTCAGGTTCCATCTCTGGTCGGGGAACTAAGATCCCACATACTTTGAAGCAACTCAGCCCCCACATGCGACAACACGCCACAACTAGAGGGTCCGTGGGCCGCAAGGAAAGATCTCACACGCCACAGTGAGGATCCTGAGTGCTGCACCTGAGCCCCAACACAGCCGAATAAACAAGCAAACATTTCTAAAAAGGAAGAGGAAGAATTTCAGGAGCACAAAAGCAGAGCCCTGGATCCCAAGCACACAGGATGAGCAAAAATCCAGGGTACCGTGTAACCCACGCCAGGTCTCTGGAATGGGGGCAGGGTCATGAGGGAACGTGCCCGGTTTTGCAACCTGCATCCTGGCTGACAGGCTGGTGACACTGGGCAAGTCATTTGAGTTCCCCAAGTCCCATTTCTTCAGTTGTGAACTGGGACTGGCGATGCTTGCTTCCTAGGTGGTGAAGTGGTCAAACGTACCAGGGCATCCACTACGGTGAGAGAAACCAGCCACTCTTCTCAGTGGTCTGTGTCCCAGGAAACCTGAGACATCCACGGAACGCACTTAGTAAAGAGATACTCTCGTGTTTCTGAGAGGAAACAATCCTACAATGCAGGCTCTAGATTGAATGTTTGTGTCCCCCCGAAAACTCATAGGTTGAGACCCAATTCCCGGGGAGATGGTATTTGGAGGTGGGGACTTTGGGAGGTGACTAGGTCACAAGGATGGGGGCCCCATGACCGGAATTATAGACAGAGACCTCAGAGATCTCTGGCAACCCTCCCACCACGGAGGGCACATGAGGAGACAGCGATCTGCTGTGAACCAGGAAGCCCTCACCAGACCCTGAACCTGCGCGTGCCTTCATCCTGGACTTCCCTTGGGCCAGCCAAGAGAAATAAATGTTTGCTGTCTAAGCCACCCACTCTGTGGTAGTCTAGCAGCCTGAACTGGCTAAGACAACGCGTGTAATGAGTTGAGGGGTTGGGCGCTTACGAAATCACTGAGTGGGTTGCAGGAGTGGGCGCTAAGAAGAGCCTTCAGAAATAACTCCCAGAACCAGTCGGCCCAGAGCACCGCCGCCTCTGCCACACCAGGAACGGGGAAATTAAGACCAGCTGACGCGGACCCGGGCTCACACAGCTTCGCAGAGATAACGGCACTAAAAGAATAAGGAAGCCACTGCTGCTGCAGCTCCAGGAGGCCCGGGAAATCTCCCCGAAAAGCACACCCGCAGAGGACCTGCCCTGCTTCCTGCCGGGGTCTCCGGCTCGCACTCCTGCCGCAGAAACGACTCCTGCACCTGCTGGCAGCTGCGCCAGCACATGCCCACTGGTTCACGGCTGGCTGATCCTCTGTATCAACAGCAACCCTTGCTGCGACAGAGCTGAAATGTGGCTTTGAGCCCGCAACCTCCCCAGTTCGGGAACGCACACGAGGAGGAGAGTGGAATGAGTGCCAATCCACCTCGAGCCCCTGAGGCACTTCCCTAAGAGACCAGCACCATGCCTGTGACACGCCTGGTGCACTTCCAGCTAAAGCAAACAGCATGAAAGATGGTTCACTTTCTCCTGCTCAGCTTAGGGGGAAAAAACCAAAGGGGAACGCTAGCCTGTTTCTTTTCTCCTGCCTGACTTTGGTCCCCAGACAGAAACGCCTCCCATTCTTATCTACCCAGCAATAATACGCTTTTTTTTTTTTTTAAGTAGTTGGTTTGCAGAGTAACTGAGAAAGTGAAATTCCTCCATAAAGCAATAAAAGAATGTTCTCTCCACCTAAGACAGCTGCCTCTCCCCACTCCCCAGTTTCACTGCAAAGCTGTTTTGTCCTACAAATATATTGCTCCTTCCTAATGATTAAACAGGTAAAGTCCTAGATGTTTCAGAAACATTCTGAAATGTTTTACTTCTGGATGGCATGATACATTCGACAAGTCATGAAATTTGTTTCTTCAGGAGTGTTCTCACGTGAACACTTGTGTAAGGACTGTGTAACCAAGACCTCCATGTTACAAGGGGTGCTGGCCTGTCTTTCTGCCACATGTCCTTTGGGGTGAGATGGCAGGTGACAGGGGTACCCGGGTGAGAAGGGCAAGGTGAGTGCCCCCACCCAAAGCAATGCTTCCCTTCAGCAGAGAATCCAGCTCACCAACTGCTCCCAATTCTGAAGGCCTGAGGCTCAGAGATTTAGACTTGCTTCTCCATTTTGACTTTTTTTTTTTTTTTAATATTTGTTTTTATTTATTTCTTTGACTGTGCTGGGTCTTAGTTGCAGCATGTGGGATCTACTTCCCTGACTAGGGATCGAACCCCGGGCCCCCTGCATTGGGAGCATGGAGCTTTAGCCACTGGACCACCAGGGAAGTCCCCCATTTTGACTTTTAATGTGACTTCATCAAAAGCCAGAAAAATATGATGAATTGTTTCATTTCTGTTTACATATTACCCTGAAACCTCTGACCTCCTAGAATTTTTTGAAAATTTCAAGTCTTAATTTTTCTGCTGGCAAACAAAGGCACTTTTGTTAATACTTTTAAAATAGACTTTATTGGGGGCGGGGGACGTTTTAGATTCCCAGCCAAACCGAGAGGAAGGTACAGAAAGTTCCCAGACAGCCCTCTCCCCTTTCACGTGGCCTCTCTGTCCAAGGCATGCCTAGTGACCTTTTTTAAATGACCACCCCTAATAAATTGAAGTGTCCAAAGAAGCAGAATCTTTTTTCACAAACCCCATAGGATCATTGCCTCCAGTTAACAGCTCCATTCTAATCTGGCAACAAAGTTACAGGAAATGTATCTATTCTTGATTTTAAAATATCCTTTTTTCAACAAAGCTGTAATTTTGCCTTCTTGGCTCCAGATTTTTTTCTCCAAAGAATCAAATAAACTCTATCCGGACAATAATTTTTTTGGGGGGGAGGGCGTCATGGTGGTTGTTTCTTCTTCAAACAGGGCCCCCACCACCACCCCCCTCCTTCTCCTTCCCTTCCACCTCCCAGGACTCTGCCTCCATCCAGTGCGGTCTCGTTCCTGCTGCCCTCACGCTTGCTCTTTTTGCCTCTTTGGGATTAGAATCAGAACTCCTAGGTTGGGTGCTGCACCTCCAGTGGACTCAAAACCCATGACCTGCAGGAAGATTCCCACAAGCTCTTTAGGTGGTATGCCCTCCAGCAAGATCAAAGCAATCCCAAAGGAAATCAACCCTTAACATGTAGTGGAAGGACTGAAGCTCCAATATTTTGGCCGCCTGACATGAAGAGCCAACTCATTCCAGAAGACCCTGATGTTGGGAAAGACCGAGGACAAGAGAAGGGAACGACAGAGGACGAGATGGTTTGAGAGCATCACCGACTCAATGGACGTGAGTTTGAGGAACTCCGGGAGCTGGTGAAGGACAGGGAAGCCTGGTGTGTTGCAGCCCATGGGGTCACAGAGTCGGAAGCTACTTAGTGACTGAACAAGTTCCTCAACAACAAGCTTTTAAAAAACAAAAGCCTCTGGAAATGCGTTGAAATTGCATTGTAACCGTTGTTCAATCTAGAGAGAACTGGTAACTTAAAACAGTCTGTGAGTACGGTGCTGTTACCAAACCAGATTTGTCTGTCTGACACGCAACCAGCCAGATGCTGAGGTGTGCAGCGGAGAAGGGGGTTGTTTATTCAAGAGAAGCCAGGAGAACAATTCAAATCCGCCTCCCTGAAGGTCAGGGGCTTGGGACACTTACGGGATAAAGCTGAGGCATGGGGAGCGTGGAATAGATGACAGAGAGAAGGAAACAGCGAGGTAACAGTGGTTTAGTGCAGGTACCAGTAGGCTACAGGCTCCTCCATCGGACTTAAACGCTCAGAAAACCAGTGTCTGCAAGCTCTGAAGGCAGGGTTTCCAGCTTCCCAACTCCAGCTGGAGGGTCTTGATGGTGCCAACCAGTCCTAACCAGCTGGAACTGGATACAGCTGATGCCATGTTCCTGAAAGCCCAGTGCTGAGGCCTGGACAGGCAGCGTTTTGTAAAAAAAAAAACAACTAAAGCCAGCTTGATTGGCGAGGCAGTTTATTACTAAGCAAGCTGAGCTTCCCAGGTGGTTCAGTGGTAAAGAATCCCCCAGTCAATACAGATTTGGGTTCAACCCCTGGGTCAGGAAGATCCTTCGGAGTAGGAAATGGCAACCCACTCCAGTATTCTTGCCTGGAAAATTTCATAGACAGAAGGGCCTGGCAGGCTTACAGACCACGGGGTTGCAGAGTCAGACACGACTGAGCCCACGGCACCATTAAGCTAGCTAGTTTAATGGATTGACGATGACCCTTGGCTTCAGTATCTCTTCACTTGAGTCTTTAATTTCACTCAGCAAGGTATGTAGTTTTCAGCATGCAGGTCTTACACGTTTTATTAAATTTCTTCATAATCTCCCTGGCTGTCCAGGGGTTAAGACACTATACTTTGCTTCCAACTGCAGGCAGTGTGCATTTCAAAGAATTTACCCATTTCATTTAAATCGTTGAATTTACTGGCATATTGTTCATAATATTCCCTTTTCGCCATTTTAAAAGTCTGTAGAATATATAGCAACATCTCCACATTCATTCTTGGTATTAGCCACTTGTCGTCCCCCTCCCCCCACCCCCAGATCCTTCAGCCTGGAGGCTTACCAAGTTTATTCATCTTTCTGAAAAACCAGCTTTCGGTTTCCCTTTCTGTATTGCTTTTCTGTTTTCTATTTCACTAATTTATGCTCTTGTTATCTTCCTCCTGCTTAATTTGGCCTTAATGCAATTTTTTTTCTCTTTAAGTTTATTCAAGAAGAAACACATACTTGAAATAGATTCATTTTGTTAAATTCATAGATAAAACTTTGCCATAAAGAAAACTCTAGTTCCAAATGGCTTCACTTATAAATTCTACCAAACACCTAAGAAGAAATAATACAGATTTTTCACAATCCCAGATAAGAGAGAAAGCAAACGTTCCCAGCCATCATTATCTTGATACTAAAACCAAAGACAAGGAGACTACAGAACTGATAAACCTCATGAACAGTCACCTGAACAAAAACCTGGCAATTTCTTGCACACGAGTGAATCTAGCAAGCCATTAAAACACACACACTCGATTTTCCCCAGTCCCACCTCCCCTGCTCCCTCCCCATCTCTCTCACACTAAAAGCACATCTTTTAGTTTTACTCTTCAATAAACTGTCTTCCAGTTAGTAAAGTCACTGAAATCATAACAAAAAACAATATTAT
Source organism: Muntiacus reevesi (assembly GCF_963930625.1). Taxonomy (NCBI): domain Eukaryota; kingdom Metazoa; phylum Chordata; class Mammalia; order Artiodactyla; family Cervidae; genus Muntiacus; species Muntiacus reevesi. Next base: position 47,973,226 of record NC_089268.1, read on the forward strand.
AAACTGTTATATTATGTGAAACTAAATCATTCAAATGGATCTGACCTACAAAAGTAGAAATTTCATATAGCTCAAAATTATGCCAACTCCAGTCTTTAAGACTTTTAAACGTGAATTTTACACACTTAAGAAATTACATACAATGGCACTAACAGGGTTTCATACTGGTAGGGTGATTCCCACCTTATAAATCAGAGTGCTTCTTCCACCCGGAGACCAGCAGCCAATCAGATCTAAATACAGTTGACATTCCTGACGTTGTCAGTTACAGACTCAAATGATCGAGGTTTAATTTCTATTTGTAACTCACTGGGGAATCTTTAACCTGGGTTCCCCGAATTCAAGACACTGCTCTTCACGTACGAGAGGTTTAACATTTCAGGCCAAACTTTCCCCTGAATGCTCCAGCATACAGGACAATACGAGTAGGATAGGCCACTGACACACAATTCAGACCAACCTGTGGAGAGGCAGGGAGGAGGGTGCAGAGCATTCCGCTCATATGAATCCCGGAAAAGATGCTCCTAATCAACAGGAACAAAAACCAGAGCTGTGTTTGTCTAGGGCTGCTGGTGAAGAAACTGACTGGGAAAGGGGTCTAAGGGAAACTGAGGCAGACAGAAACATTCTCTATTTTGATCGAGATGAAGGTTACATGGAAGGAGGTATATCAAAACTTAATGAAACTTAAAATGAATGGATTTCATTTTATGTAAAAAGTTCCTCAATAAAGCTGATTTACAAAAAAAAAAAACCTAACAGTGTATTTTTAATTAACAAGTGAAACACAAATACATTACTAAAAAATTAACATGGATAATAATTAAAATTAATTATGGATAAAGCTAAACTTCCCTCTGACCACCTTCCAAGCCTGGTTCCCGTCCTTTCTCCCATCTATACCTCCTCCCCCAAGTAACCACTGTTGAGGCTGGAAGTTCTTCTGAACCTTTAAGAATGCATTTACACACATATATGGTGGCCAGATGGTAAGAATATCTGCCCGCCAATGCGGGAGATTCGGATTCAACCCCTGGGTCGAGAAGTTCCCCGGGAGAAGGGGACGGCAACCCACTCGTGTTCTTGCCTGGAGAATCCCCGTGGACAGAGGAGCCTGGCGGGCTTCAAACCACAGGGTCACAAGAGTCAGACGTAACTGAGTGACTGACATACACATAAGAAGTCACAGAGAATGTGCACTGCTGTTCTCTACACAGAACTTGGAACTTGCTTTTCTTCTTTTAGCATCATGTCTTAGATCTGCTCATGATGATGCAGCTGATTCCCTCAGGCCTGACACACTGCTCTATCACACGAGTGTGCCCTCCTCCCCTGATGAGTATCTGGGTTGTTTTCTCTGCTACAGCTCACCAGCTTACCCTTCGGGTGGCCACAGTGATGCCAGCACAGATGGTGCTCCAAGGGCTGTTTAGCCTTATCTGCAGGCTTTAATTTATCTGTAAGCCTAATTACAATAAGAATGCATTTATGTATTAGTTACAGAGCCTGAATATTCACTTTAAAGAATTTTTTCATACATAAATTATATTTAAAAAAAAGACAATGAAACACAATCAGCAACAGAAGGCAATCAGGCAGGAAAACAAAGCTCGAGAGCATCATCATGTGCTCATGGTTTGAGAGGTATTTATTGAAAAATAATGACGTGACCACTGAACAGCCGACATAAGCTCATGCTCCTGCTGCAAGCAACGACGACGGACACCAGCATAGTGGTTACCATGGCACAGGCCTGACTAACGTGTGCACAGACACTGCGCTTTACATTTTCTGCTTTCTTCTTTTATGACTGTGATGTCTTTCCCCATCCCTGAAACGAGAGGGGTGAAAAAAAAGGACCAAAACTTTAAAATAATAATTCACAGCAATGTACTTACATCAGATATAGACCAGAGCAAGTTAAAACATGCATTTAAAACAGAACAGTCTTTTTGGTTTTTTTTTTTAAGAGTAAAGAAAAAAAAGCATCACTAAAAATACTGGACAAAACTGAGATGAGGATACAGGAAAACGGATTTTTTTTTAAGCCGTGCTTTGGAGTTACGCTCTTAATATATGTACAAGATGGATGACCTGAGAGTTCACGTCAAACAGGACTCTGGAGTCACAGGAGGAACTCAGAGCTCTGAGCTCCACATCCCGGCTCCCAGCTCAGCTCCCTGCAGGGCATCCCACCTCAGGGGGTCTCAAAGAGGAGCACTTCCTGCTGACGCTCAACTTATCCTCACTGAAGGAAAACCAACCATGTTTAGGTTCTGAGGCTATTTAACACATATCAATCAATAGGGACTGATTGGACATGTCAAAAATTACTTCAGAGGAGGAAAAACTGACCAACCAGAGAAAGTGAGAGAGCACAGTTTCCAACAGCCAACCGAGAGGTAACGTGCACATAACGACCAGAGGTTATCCTTCAGCGAACGAACCAGCAGGGATGCCTAAGAGACTACTTCATAATGTGAATTCATAGCTAGCTTTGAACCTGCAAACTGAATGATAACAAGGTGAGTAGAATTATTAAACCAGTAAGCCTGATTCCTGATCACCACTGATCCTAGAAAGATACCATTTAAGAGCTTACTTTTAGACAAACACTGTGCAAATGAGACTAAACCTGCCTGCAATGAGCTCAGTCTAGGACAGAGAAAAGTAAGTTAAATGAATCGCAGGTGCTGGGTAGAGTGGCAACAAGATGGGGAAAAAAAGGCTTCGCGGAAATGACTAAGCTGCATCTTAAAGGCTGAGGAGGAGTTTATAAAAAAGAAACAGGCAGCAGACAGGAGGGCGAAGGCATGGACGAGGCGCAGTGAGGAACCTGGGCTGGCTAGGGCAGACGCTATGAAATCACAGGGCAGGGGCAAAACGCAGGGCAGAGAGCCAAGGGCCCTGCTCCCAGGGGTCTCCAGAGCTGTTCTAAACCATGAGACTTCGGCACTGAAGGGTCTTAAGAGGTGAAAGCTCACTCCGGCAGCTGGGTAGGGATCTCGGGGCTACAGGGGACCAGCTTAGAGACAGACCGCCAGGAAAACTACCAGAGGACGGCGTCCAGGGTGGGGGCGGGGGCACGAGGGGGCCGCCTGCACCAGGACTGGCGGCAGCCAGGACCACGTGGGGAGGCGGGAGACAGCGTCGAGCAGGGCCTCGCGTTCCGGCTCGGGCGGACAGACGCCGGTCACCGTGAACCAGGACAGGGGTGCGGGGGCGACGCGTCCGGGGGCAGGCCTGGTCAAGTTAAGGTCCAGGCAGAGGTCCACTGAGCGGCTGGGGTACACGAACAGACCTGTGTCAACCTGGATTATTTCAGTATTACTTTATATCTCCCCAGTGATCAAACGTCTATCAGGAACCCCAACAAGGGCAGAGCTGACTGCCGTAAAGCCTGGGCCTCAGTAAAGCCCTTTATCTGAGGGATTCGTGACAGAGAGAAAGGATGACAGCCGGAAAACAGCAGGGGTGGGCACAGATACTGAAGGACGAGAAAGACCCAGGCAAACACCTCTGTGACGCAGCTGGCTCTCCGCCCAGACGTTACTTTCCTGTGTCTCGGTGAGAAAAGTTAATAAAAAGGAAGCCAGGTGCGAGCAGGCAGCCAGCCACGCCAGCAGAGCTGTGGCTATCCGCCCTGAGACAGGACGCAGGCGAAGGGCCTTCACACACTGTGTACCCCGCTGCCTCGCGTTGCTTACACTCCGTTTTCTCAGCATGGCCTGTGACAGAAGGACTGTCCCCACACGTCAGAGGTAAACAACTCAGCAGCGAACGACGTGCCACCGGGCTTACCTCTCCTTCCTTCTCCTGGAGTCCCAGCTTCTATCCTTGTCCTTATTTCTTTTCCGTTTGTGTGGGCTCCGACTCCGGTCCCGTCTACGCCATGAACACTCACCGTCCAGATGGCTCCCCCCAGACTGCCTTGAGTCCACTGAAGCCGACCGTCTTTCTTCACTCCTGAGGCAGAAAGAATGGTCATCAGCTAGTTTCAACCACTGGTCTCCACGACAGACCAGCCTCGAGCCCAACATTCTATAGCAGAGACCAAATAAATGCGCATCATCTTGCACTCCAGTAAGAGGGCAGGCAAAGAAACACAGCTCTGCAGAGTATGTTTTACAACTGTGGTAACAGGAAGAGGAGGAAGCCTCCGGACGAATCCCAGTGTGCTGTGAGTGGTCTGAGAAGTGCCAAAACCCAGCTGGACAGTGACAGGTAACAGACTCAGCGGAGAACCTCTTCCGCTGAGGACATACCTGTCCGCCCTGTCCGCGTCCTTCTCCTGCTCCTCCTGCCAGTGGCTGCTCAGCTCCTCCATGTGCACGCTGATCACATCCCGGATCACCTGCGGGCGGGGAGGAACCGACCGCCAGGTGAGAAAGCTGCTCGAGAAACGCGCAAACATTGCCGCTCATGATCAATCAGACATCTCCCGAGAGCTATGACACGGTGGACGGTGGGACGTGTGCGGTTCAGGAAACGCAAACAGGCGACACACCAAGGATTCAGGGGCACACGATCATGACACGTGTTAACTCAGCCCTGAGAGTTTAGGAACCACGTGCAGAGAGAGAGCGTGCACACGCAAGAAAGGGGCACGTGGTCAGCCCTGGGTGATCTGGGAGCACACACACGAGCGAGTCCTTTGTACTGTCGGCAGTAGTGCAACTCATCCGCATGTTGGAGATCACTAAGACACGATAAATCACTAAAAGGGGGGGAAGCACGGACGTTTTTACAGACAAAAGACATCGGGGATCTGCTCCCAAACCACGGACTGTTGGGGCAGGATGAGAGGGAATAAGTGGGGGTAAAATAAACAGAGACCAGATGCAGATGACGGGCTTCCTGGAGGCTCAGTGGTAAAGAACCCGCCTGCCAGTGCAGGAGACGGGGTCACTCCTTGGGTTGGGAAGATGCCCTGGAGGAGGAAACGGCAATCCAGTATCCTCGTCTGAGATACCCCATGGACAGAGGAGCCTGGTGGGCTGCAGTCCATGGGGCTGCGAAGTCGGACACGACTGAGCGACTTCGCTTTCACTTTTCACTTTCCTGCATTGGAGAAGAAAATGGCAACCCACTCCAGTGTTCTTGCCTGGAGAATCCCAGGGACGGGGGAGCCTGGTGGGCTGCCGTCTATGGGGTCGCAAAGTCGGACATGACTCTGAAGCGACTTAGCAGCAGCAATGCACTTAAATTGTCTTATATACATAATACTGTAAGTTACACATAATTTATACCAAAACACTTATTAGGCCCAAATGTTTAGTAGAGTACATAAAAGGACACTTAAGTTTCTGCCCAAAAAAGCTATTTATTGAAAATTCCTTTGTCCATAAGCATTATTTCAACTACTTCTCACAATAACCCTGCAAAGTCTGTACTAGTATAAAATGAAAAAAATCTGAATCTTAAAAAGCTCAAATCATTTGCCCAGGTCAAACAGACAGTGATAAACAGCAGGGTCAAAACTCAAGCCTGGGACTGTCTAAAGTCAAAATCTATGTCCTCAGCATGACGCAGGTTCACTTTCTCAAAAGCAGTATTTCTCTAAGACTGCACAACCTCTTTACATTAAGATCTTGGTACCCTGAAGAGCCTTTGTCTGGTGAAGGCTGGGTCTGAACGTGATGGACAAATACAAATCAGATGTGGCCACTGGAGCCACGTCCTCTCAGGAAACCTCTAGGCAACTGTGGAAACCACGGGACAGGCGGTGACTGTGCAAGGGAAACCCCTGTTCAGCAAGGCTCTACACAGTCATCTATAACTTACCTCAGTGTATGACTTCTTGGTTATGTGAACATTCTTAGCTCTATAGGACTGGCGTCTTCTTTTGTAATCTCTCACTTCTGCCAGGATTTCAAGGTAAGATTTTGGACTTTTTCGACTATTATCTAATAAAAGAACAAAATAAAATTATTACATCATCAGAAACTGTAAATTCTTATCAATCAGACAGAAGGAACACCATAATCATCTGATATTTTACCATATTTTAATGAAGCACTCTAAAAATTTTATGTTGTATAAATGGACTGTTTTATATCATTCCTTTTCTCGTGCTCGCCTCGGCAGCACATATACTATATCATTCCTTTTCTCTAGCCATTAGCTGAATGTAAAAAGTGTTTTCAGTACAGAGATTAAAGTAACAGCCCAGTTCTATGTAACATTCTTATGGAAGGAAGGTATGCTTAATGTAACAACCAGTGAATAAAATTTCAAGTACTAAGTAAACACCTTAACATGCATCTTAATATCAGATGATACAAAACCATCCTTTTCCAACTCAAAATGGCCTGACAAATATCTTATCAACACTTAAAGAATGAAATGACAATTAAGAAATAGAAAACTCAGATATTCATCTCAAACCTTGATTGACTTTGGCAGCCAAGTCTACAAAGAGATCACTGTCGTTTTCGATAATTTGAGAATCTGAGCGCTTTTTCTTTGTTTCCTCGACTACAAAATCATAGAGGGCAAGACGATCGGCTTGAGTCAGATCACAAACAAACCGTTTGTGATTCAGGGGAACTTCAACAGGCAATGAAGAATATACTCCTAGAGTAAAAATAAGATCACAAGGATAAATAATACATGAAGCTCTGTGGATTTACGATCTACAGTACTTATCTTTAAACATGCACAGTAATAATGTGACGTTTAATTAACACAAGCCATTTGTTTTCATAACAATCCCTAAATATACAGAACAGCCACCTGTGTGATAATGGTCAGCACTGACTCTATCCTGAATGCTGCATCCACAGGAAGGACAGATGTGGATGTTGGCTATTATCCCCAACAGTGCTCAGATAGATCCCATGAAGGCAGGCAATAATAACCATGAGACAATTGGCCCATTAAAAAGAAAAAACTTTTAAAAGGCTCCCCATACTGTAAAAGTAGATATTAATTTTCTCTCTATATGCTTTCCCCCATAAAACGTGAAGGAAAATGTTTTTAATAGGCAACACACATTACAGGTCCCTTGAAAATAAATTATAGAAATACGAAAAATGTGTTAAAAACATCATATTTATGAGACACCAAGGCAAGATGTTTCATGGTCAAAATACATCCCATTTGGGCAATGATGTAGAGCTATGGACCAAGGGGCAGAAATCCCAAACTTTCTCTTTCTCAGATCAGAGAAGGACAGACAGATTAAAACTTCTCTTAATTTTCAGAAGCCGCAGCATGTTGACTTTACCAAACTAACTGAGAAAAGTTATCAACAGCAAGCCCCCCTCCAAAGTCACAGAACTTTCTATCATCTGCGCATTAATGAAAAAAAGTAAATACAATACCTTGATATGATGTATTAAACATTGAAGAAAATTTTTGAGATTCAAATTTTCTCAAAGAAATAAAAAATTACTGTAACTGTAAATAAAGCAATTTAAAAAGATTCTTTCTAGACTTCATTACTCATGAATGCAAACAAAGAACACCAGATACTAAAGGAATCCTTTTAACGTTTGCTAGGTTGCCCTGCAGTAACCACTCAGGTTCACAGGACAGCATAAAACCATAGCTCTTCTCAGATACTTGTAAAAGTGGCAAAACAAAAATTCAAATGAGAGCATACCATGAACTAAGGATAACAACGCAAGAAAAGAGATGACTTTACAGGTCTATAAATTACAAGAGCTACACTGAATCTGAGTCTTGAAGTAACAGTGATGGATGACAATCTGTACTAGTAAAAGCTTCTGAACTGGTGGGCAGGAGGGGTTCCCCACTGTCAATCCCTCTCACTGTAACTCTGGCAAACACTAGGAAAAGCCCCTTTATGCAGCCAGATTTTGAACACTTCAGTTTATAATATAAAAGTGAGTTAGCTTTGATAAACCTAATTTATCTGATTACAGGCTACATATTTTGGAAGAAAAATACAAAGATGAAAAGAACACTGATGTATTTTAAAACATGTTCCACACAAACCTTTGCCTGTTCTTTGTAAACAAAGAAGTGTAACTTCCTCCTTAAAATATTTTGGAGTTTTCTTTATTCATCTTAAATTTCTGTATGGTCAAGCCTGACACTTAAATTCTTTGAAACTCAACTAAAATTCCAAGTCAAGACTATAATGTTGTGACAGTGATTAAGATAAAGTTTAGAAATTTGAATGATACTTTTAAAAGGATATCATTTGCAAAAAGGATACTGCATATCTTTAAATAAGGAGTACATTCAGGTTCCTAATTCCTCTTTATACTCACCCCAATTACTGAAAAAGAAAAAGTACAGGAAAAGTTAAACAACAAATGGCATTCAAATCATTCAGAACACAGATATTTCTGACAAAAGAAAAAAAATGGATAAACACACTTAAAGAAGCTTACATTTCCACAAAACGTAAAAATTCAAATGCAAGTTTCTATGAGATTTGGAGATCTATCTGAATAAAATGTCATCATACTAACTGTGATCCTCTACGTACTTTTTTTTAATAATAGCTTTAAAAAACTGTCGTAAAATAGACACGGCACAGAATCTGCCATTTGACCCATTTTCGGGTGGAGGGCTGAGCGGCAACACACAACTGTGCACCCTGCAGCTCTGCCCAGCTCCAGAACTCTGCCATCACCCAAACTGAAACGCCAATCTACTTTCTCAGGAACTGGAACTCTCATTCTTCTCTGTTAGTCCTTTTGGCCATCACAGGGCATCTCAAACGTGTTAGATACAACAGTAAATATTAATAATATTAACATTAAATAATATATTTAACAACATTAAATGTTAGCTTGTGTCAAAGATACGAATTCAGAATTTTGTGAAGAATTCATACCAAGTCAATTTCCTAACACGAGATGCAGAAATGAAGCCCTTACAGATAAAATGATTCACTGAAGTCTCACAAGTGGGAGGAAAAGATCAGGGTTAGAACCATCATCTCCCATCTCTTTAGGATGCTTTAGCCCGGTATACTCATGTTCAAATCATGGCCACCAGTCACACAGATGCCATGAAATTCAAGTACGGCGACTTGAATTTTTAATATTGAAGGGAAAAGATCATGAAATATAAAACGATTATTTATTCCAACATAACTACATCTGTAAGTAAATAAGTAGATCTAATGGCTGTTTAAGCTTTGACAAAGATTAACAGGCTGAGAATTCTATACTTTGAGTTTGGGCCTGATATGACCAATGAAATGAAAATACAAGAAACTTAAAATTTAGTATGTAACCAACAAAATATTAATTATATGGAAAATGTAAAGCTGTTCATGTTAGTCATTCCTTCAAAGTAAACATCAATAAGAAGATATTAAAGAAGACTTTTGTCCTGGGGTAAAAAGTTTTAAATGTGTAAGACCTAAGTAGGCCACAAAAAATCATCTCTATTGAGATTGCAGAGCTGTACATAAGATGAAAAAAAGTTTTAAAAAGAGGATTATAGATGATGTAACAAGTCGTCCTTAACAATTAAATATTAAGACAGTACAAAAATCCAAAATCAAAGTTCCTTTTACCTACTGAAAGAACGATTCATTTAAAGTAATTGTTTGCTTTTGTAAAGAACCAAATTCAATGTTCAAATCCACAAAATTCAGAGCTAGGTTTTCAATCCAGCTTATATTAAAGCACAAAAGTGTTAACTCACTTCTGTGTTCCTCTATTTCTTCACCTAATATGGAAGAGAAAATACTTGTCTAACTTATCACAACTGTGATGTCAAAGAGAAATGAAATACACATGAGAGTTTTGGAAAAAAACAGAATCTTTTCTAAAATAGAAAAGTATGGAGGAACTTTAGAACAAGCACCCCAGAATTTCATCACCTCTGCTGGACAGGGTTTATTTCCTTATCTGAAAAAAACAGATGCTGGAGTAGATAAAATAAATTCAGTAAATCTCACTAGCTAAGGTCAAATAAAGTTAAAACTAGTAACTTCTCCCAAAACACAAAAACAAAATCCTCTACTTTTTAACTTCGTCTTAAGTGAGTAGGAGCCAAAGAAGGCTTGACTGACCACAGCTCAGTATCTCTTTGAGTAAGATGAGAGTCAAATATCCCTGTCAAAAAGTAACACCTGGAACTACATGGATCCTTCAAAACAGCAAACACAAGAAACATGCTTCTGGCTGCTACAATATAATGTGGACTGAGACTAACAGACTTCCTCCTTCCAAAATCACAACACGATCGAGGGAGAACAGCCCAGACGCTGGCTCACAACAGGCTCATGACCCTAAACATCGAGGGAGACGAAGGCTAGGTGCTCAGAGAAACTGGCTTCAGAAAGCTCAAAGGCAACTGAGAACCTTTATCAGAGGAGCCAGTCGGGGTATGGCTGGATGTCCTACCTAGAAATCTATTAATTCCATTTACCCACTTACTTCTATGATTTAAGGATGAAGTTTTCGTCCAATTTCCTAAAAGCTTAAACCTAAAATTCTAAGCTTGTCTCTGCTAAAGTGAAGTCCCAGGTAGCATCTCTTACCCCAGCTTCCAAAGCTGGGCACCAGGTTCCCACAACCCTCTGAAATGGTACGTAACACTGACCTTGCTTCACTACGAGGAGCAGGGACGGTGCTGGGTCTTCTTCAGCCCGAGCCTCTCCTCTCACATTGCACCTCAACATGCTTACATGTAACATTGGGCTGATTCTCGAGAGGGGCTTCCCAGGTGGCTTGGTGGAAAAGAACCTGCCTGCAATGCAGGAAATGGGGGTTCGAGGCCTGGGTCGGCAAGATCCCCTGGAGAAGGAAATGGCAACCCACTCCAGTATTCCTGCCTGGGAAATCTCATGGACAGAGGAGCCTGGTGGGCCAGAATCCGTGCAGTCTCAAAGAGTCAGACACGACTGAGCGACTAAACAGCTAACAACAATAACAATGCTCACAAGGAAGGAAATCTCAGAGTGAGACAGTCTACTCAGGGGGATTTATTTGACACCAAGTACTTAGTCTAATGTCAGATGGAAAGCTTAACCTATTTCATATAACTGTGTTCACAAGATTTCTCTTGAAAATTAGTGATATGCGCTATGGAGGAAAGACAGTCTAACTAATTAGCTCAAACTATGATGCCACTTACTTTGATTATAATAATCACCATCATTTCCAACTGCAGCTCTAGCTTGTTTAATTATCTGGAATTGTGAGTCCTTATCTGTCAAAAAAAAAAAATCCATAAACACAATATGAATCAGTGTCCACAATGGAATTATTAACTAGGTTCCAATAATCCAAGCTTTCTGGGCACTCTGAGAAACCTTCCAGAATCTTAACAACCCACTTTGCTGCTGAGGTAATCTGAATGCAGAATTCTTTCCAATCCACCAGAATCCAATAAGTAACCAGACTTCGAGCAGTTCAGAAAACACTATTAATATAATCAAGCATGTAGCAATTGCTGCTGCAAACTTTAGCAACCAATATAATATCTAACATTTAGTGAGTCCCAGCTAAGTGTCAGGCAGTATTTTAACCATATAACGTATGGGATATTTAATCCTCCTTACAGGTGTTATTAGCGTCATTCCTATTTTACAAAGAAATTTAGGCAAAAAAATCAGTTAATTACCTTACTGAAAACCACACACTATTAGTGACAAAATTAGTTAAATGAGGTATTCTGATTCCAGAGCCCAAGATTTTAACCTGTATGTAATCTGTGAACACACAGAACACATTTCCACACTCAGCTCTATCTTCAACTTACGTGTGTGGCCAGGTTTTTGTTATAACCAAGAAGCAAGGTATGTGCCCTAATGTAGGACGCTCTAGAGGATTTCTGGTTTGCGTTATAAACCTGGTCTCTAAATTTCAGATTGCGTAAACTAGTGTCACTATAAGCAATACCCTTCTTAATCAATCATAAGGAACTTAAAAAACCCAGTCTTCTGATAATTCAAAAATGAAATATCAGTACCTATATACATACAGCTTCACTAAGATATTTAAAAAGTATATTTCATACTTACTCAAAGTAATTGAAGGTATGTTCGCATTCTTATAGAAAAAGTCAGAATTATACATTTTATCCTAAACAGTAAAAAAGAAAAAAAAAATCTTAATGTCCTCCAGTATCAGATGACTATTTTAATATTTGACATAAACCAACAATAGGTTTAGTATCATTTAAGCATTTCTTGCAATCATTTCCAAAACAAGGCAAATACCACTTCACCTCACAAATGACTATTATTTTCCCAGAAAACCTCACACTACGCCTTCCAAATACTGTGAGGATTTATTAACGCATGAATCACACGACATATACATAATAAACATATGGTACCTCTTCCTCTTTGGTATAGCCCAGTTTCCTCAATCTACAAGACACCATGTGCTTTGCTAAAGACGATTTAGGCATGTGGTGATTGGAGTCATAGGGGCATATCGCAACTTCATCCTATAAAGATCAAACAGAAGCAAAGGAAACAGTACATCATTTTTCAAGAAATAACTATACCATTAAATGTTTTTATATCCTCTTCTGTAAGCCTCTCCACCCCACTTCCCGTGTGAGTGTACGTACACGTTAAAAAATAACCTCCCTGGTTCTCTTTACCCCTTACAGCCCATGTCCCCCTCCAACCCTTCAAAGCCCACCTCCTCAAAGATGTATGCACGCTCACTGCCTGGACCACCTCACTGCCCATCTCCCCCTGAGGAACTCGGAGGTCCTTACACAGAACCCCTGCCCCCGTCCCAGCCCCTGCCCCCATTCGTCTGAGGTGACACCAGCCCCTCCCAGCCGCTCCCCCGCCTCCATTCTCCACACCGCCACTTAATGACTGTACCAACTCAGTCACGGTCAGGAGCCTTCCTTTCTCTCAGTTTCTTCACCTGTAAAATGGGTCTAATGGCAAGACTACGCACACAGAGCTACTGTAAAGATTAAATAAACTATACCTGAATTCATACACATAAAGCAATGCAGACAGGGCCTGGTAAACAGCACACAGTCAATAAACATAAGCAACTATAACTTTATTAAATTAAAATTTAGTTGTCTGAGCAACTAACACTTTGGCTTCAAGTATTTTCATGTCTCCCCCTACTGTTCTCATTAAGAAGAAAAAAAAATACACACACACACACACACACACATTCTTTAACGCTGTTGGTACAAAGACCTTTAAGCTCTGGCCCCTACCGACCACCATCCCCCTCTCCCCCCACATCCCAAGCTCTTAGCTATGCTTAACTTTCAGAGGTTCCCTGATCTGTGCACAGTCTTATCTCTGGATTTCTACCCATGCTGTTGATGCTTTCTCTGTGCTGCACCTAGCTAATGTAGCTCCTTTCATTGGTCACTTTAGAATTCACTTTACAAAGGAAGTCTTGGCCATCCACCCCCACAGCCGCACGCACTACAGCAATTACGACTTACCCTTCACAGACTTTTTCACGTTGTAACACACAGTGGCTACTCTGTATTCCCCCTCACCACCACCAGTTATTGGAGGCAGAAACTGAATGCAGTTCACTCAATTACAGGATGAAAGCATTCCAGCAGAGAAGTGAACCTTCACTGCCTTTCTGTACTGCACCTGGTCTAGGAATTATCAATGCCACTTTCCAGGATGTTTATGCCGGTCACTCTCCTGAATATCAGGTGTTGGTTTTGCAAACATGAGATGCACACCCACAACTGATTATCAGAATTTCAGAATTTTATTTTTAACTTCTGGCCACATTCCACAGCATGTGAAAACTTAGTTCCCCACCCAGAGATTGAACTTACGCCCCCTGCACTGGAAGGCAGCCTTAGCCACTGGACCACTGCAGAACTCCCAAGAATTCTGCACTTTTAGAGCGGAGTTTTAGAGAAGCACTCTCAGGGGCAGAATGCTCGGGTTCACAGCCTGACTACCACCTAACAGCAATGAGTCCTGGGACGAATGCTCACCTCTCTCGGTTCGTTTTCTCATCTGTAAGAGGTGGCTGAGGGTACCTACTTCATAAGGTCATTGTGAGTATTAAAGAAGGTAATATATAGTAAGTGGCATAAACAAAGAGCTACTTAACTGTTAATAAAAGAAATCTAAATTTCCTACATTGCTGGGTGCACAGTGACGTGGAAAGGCCTGGAAGGCTCTGCTCAATGGAATGCACAGCTTCAACTATACTTCCAAACAATGAAAGGGTTTTTTAAAAAAATGATAAACCTGTAAAGCATAGTAGGCCTCATAAAGTATGATGCCACCTGAGCACTTCCTTTCACCTCATTGAAAAAAAAAAAATCTGGGGACTTCCCTGGTCATCCCCATGGCTAAGACTCTGTGCTCCCAATTCAGGCGGCCCGGGTTCGATCCCTGGCTTGGAAACTAGATCCCACATGCTGCAACTAAGAGCTTGCGTGCCGCCAACTAGGACCCGCTGCAGCCAAATGAGTATATAATTTAAAAAACAAAAAAAAAATTCAGCATTGCTGACCCTCACACACTTGCCTACATCTCTTCCCAAAGCAATCCTAACGTCCAGGAGAGCTGCAGGTACTGACTCCTTTAACAGCCCTGGAATGCTGCCATTGCCATCAGAAATGCACTATCTTGTGGCAGAGGAAGGCGACCTGCAACTCCCCAGCTCTCCCGACATGGAACCTGCTTGAGTTCAGTTCAGTCCCTCGGCTGTGTCCAACTCTTTGCCACCCCATGGACTGCAGCACACCAGGCCTTCCTGTCCATCACCAACTCCCAGAGTTTATGCAAAGTCATGTCCACTGACTCAGTAATGCCATCCAACCATCTCATCCTCTGTTTTCCGTCCCCTGCTCCTCCTGCCTTCAGTCTTTCCCAGCATCAGGGTCTTTTCCAATGAGTCAGTTCTTCGCATCAGGTGGCCAAAGTATTGGAGCTTCAGCTTCAACATCAGTCCTTCCAATGAATATTCAGGGCTGATTTCCTTTAGGATGGACTGACTGGATCTCCCTGCAGTCCAAGAAACTCTCAAGAGTCTCCAACACCACAGTTCAAAAGCATCAATTCTTCGGCACTCAGCTTTCTTTATGGTTCAACTCTCACATCCATACATGACTACTGAAGAAACCATAGCTTTGACTAGACGACCTTTGTTGGCAAAGTCTGCTTTTTAACATGCTGTCTAGGTTGGCCATAGCTTTTCTTCCAAGGAGCAAGCGCCTTTTAATTTCATGGCAGCAGTCACCGTCTGCAGTGATTTTGGAGCACCCCAAAATAAAGTCTGTCACTGTTTCCACTGTTTCCCATCAACTCCCCAGTTCTCCCGGCCCCAAACCTGGTGCCAAAGCGGTATCCACGCGCGGAGGACACGGCAAGCCGCCAAGCAGCACCCCAGGCCCGCCCGCTTATCTCACTGTAGCCCCGCCGCGATTCCTCTGCTTCCCCGGGAGCGGTGGGAGCTCCCGGGAGGCTGGAGCCCCCGAGTCCCGCGCGGCCCCCTCGGCCCTGCAGACGCCGCGCCCCGCCCGCCGCCCACGGCCCCGCGGGCCTCTCACCTCAGCCGCCGCCGCCTCCTCCCCCGGCTCCAGACGGTCCAGGCTCCAGCCCAGCGACGCCGTCATCTCCTCCAGCGTCCGGCGGCAGCTCTCCACGAACTCGCTCAGCTCCTCCCGCAGCCGCCTGCGCTCCTCCACCGGGGGAGGATCGGCCTCCATGGCCTCCGCCGCCAGCGCGCGCTCCCGGAAGAAGCTGCGGGGCTGCGGGCGGCGCGCGCGCGGGCTTCTGGGGCGGGGGCACGTGACTGGAACCGCCAATAGGGAAGCGGCCCGGGAAGGGCGGGTGCGTTTGAGCGGCCGCTTCCGGCTTTTTCCTGAAGCGGCGGTTTTTGCCGGGTGTGTGGACGCGTGGGGCTTCCTTGAGGGCTCAGACGGTAAAGAATCCGCCTGCAGTGCGGGAGACCCGGGTCGACCCTGTCAGGAAGATCCCCTGGAGGAGGGCGTGGCTGCCCACTCCATATTCTTGCCTGGAGAGTTCCATGGACAGAGGAGCCTGGCGGGCTACAGTCCACGGGGTCCCAAGAGTCTGACAGGACTGACTTTCACTCACTGTGTTTGCATTTGCCCTCGGCCTTCCCCGAACGGTGTTATCCAGTCAACAACGCCCCTCCCCATTAAAAAAAAAAAAAAAAAGAAAGGCTTATATCAACAGGGAAGTTTGAAAGAATTGTACAATGACCATTCCCGTAGCCGTCCTCCGCTTATTAATTGCTAATATTTGGCCTTTCTCCCACTCTCTCCGTTCACACGGCCCCGCACACTGATTTTTGCTGCCCTATGCATCTCCTGAGAACAACTGAGGGAACTTTCCTGGCGGGCCAGTGATTAATACGACTCTGGCGCTTCCGCTGCAGGGGGCCGGGGTTCGGTCTTTGGTCGGGGAATTAAGACACCCTGTATGCCAGGAGGCATGGCCAAAATTTTTTTTTAATTTAGAAAAAAAAAAAAAGTAAGGACATTCTCCTACATAAGCACAATATATGATCAAACCCAAGAGAATTAATAATATAATAATATTCATATCTATCTCTCCAGTTGTCCCCCAAATTCCATTTATAACCATTTCATCATTTTTTTCAAACCATGAGCTATTCCAGAAAAACCTCCCTCACTTTCCTTTTTAATTTTTATTTTTTAAGCTGCACTACAGTGGTTCAGACAGTAAAGAATCTGTTTGATCCCTGGGTGGGGGAGATCCGTGGAAGAAGAAAATGGCAACCCATTCCAGTGTTCTTGCCTAGAAGACTCCATGGACAGAGGAGCCTGGCGGGCTAAAGTCCATGGAGTCGCAGAGTTGAACGCAGCCGAGTGACTAACACACACACACAATGGCCAGTAGGGATCTCATTTCCCCAACCAGGAATGAACTGGCATCCCATGCAGTGAAAGCAAGGAGTCTTAACCACTAGGCCACCAAGGATGTCCAGATTAAGTCATTGAATTTTGTCAGGACTCAGTCATCTTGTAGAGCATTCCTCTTTCTGGATTTTTCAGATTTTTTTCCTTTATGATTAGATTCAGTTTAAGCATTTTTTGTTAGATGTGTGTACCTCTTTATTACACTTTATAAAGGACACATAGATTTCCCTGCTGTTAGTAAAGCTAAATTTGATCACTTGGTAGGGGTGGGGCATCACTCCATTTCTACATTTCAGAAATGTAACTGTACATTTTCCTTTTGGTATTTGGTAAGTAACCTGAAGGATGATACTCTGAAGCCATATGAACTTCCTATTCCCAACACTCACACAATCCTTCCCTGAATCTGATTACATCAGCAGTTATAAACGATGATTCTCTATCATGGCTCCTACATTTATTAGGTGCCATTCTTACCACACTTTCATTTTTCTCTGTTGTTTCACTATGAAATCCAGGTTTTTAAAATTATTAAGGATTTTAAAATTCATTATTACATACTCCATTACCATCATAATTCTAGTTTTTAAGCAAAAATGTATTTGCAGAAATTATAACCAATACAAAATATTGGTATTTTTGAGAAAACTAAGTTGGGTAAATCAATAATTAAAAATTCTCCCATGGTTCTATGGACTTCTTTTGAATAAGTAAATCATTGATAATTGACAGTCATGATGATGCTGTCAACATAAGTTAGCAATGCAGGAGGCATTTACTAACGGATAAGGAGAACTTGTCATATTGATTCAGGCCATTAATAATCAATGTCCATTTATATCCTGTGAGTAATCTGGCCTTTTTTTTTTTAACCATCATAATTTTTATTGAGGCTCAAATGGTCCCAAGTTTGGCCAGTGGAAACCACTATAACCACCTGTCTCTCTGACACATCCTATTAGTCCTCAAGTACTTTCCTCTTTTGATTAACCCACGTTCACTTTATCAGCCTTTTTGGTTTCCCCAGTTAGTTTTAATAACTCCTACAATCTAATCCTTCTTTATTTTTTTCTTTTCCCCAAGCCTGATGCCAAATCTTTGCTTTCCTTTGTACTTGTTTCCATGAGGCAAAGAAACAGTGGAGGATACTTTTGTGAACTATTTTCAAAGGTAAATAGCAGAGTTCTCTCTCTCTCTCTCTCTCTCACACACACACACACACACACACACACACACACACACAAATAAAGTTAATAATATGGAAACAGTCCCGTAGCTGCAAGTGGATGTGCTGTAAGAAGCACTCTATTCACACTCGGCCCACAGCATCCTTTTCATTTGCATTTACATAGTTTGCCAAGCCTCCTGGAAAATGTGAGGCTATTTTTGGATGTGAAGTGATGACGGTCATTGAAAATTTCCCTTTCCTGTGGATGTACAGTGTATGTGAACCAGATCAAACCTCAGCCAGGTCAAGTATGTCCACTCTCCAGGACCCGACCCTCTCAGCTCAGAACTTAATGCAGCTCTGGCAGCAGCTTGGAGCGGGTGTGACGTTTCACCCCAAAGAACTCTTTTACACTGTTTCCGGATACTCTGTTCATCACCATTTCCTAAAGAGGTCTCCTGACCCCTGTTCTAGGTTAGGCCTTCAGGATGGACTCAATTGTGTCCCCTCCAAAATTCATAGGTTGAAGCCGAAACCTCCAACATGACTGTATTTGGAGACAAGGTGTTGACAGAGTAAATTAAGTTTAAATGAGGTCATAACCGTAGGACCCCTAATGTGATAGAACTAGTTTTCTTTGATCTGAAGAATAGGCTTCAAAAGAGAACCAAGAACTCTTCTGGAATCCGTTTCACAGATTCAAAATCAATTCTTTCCTCTTAGGGGACAAAAATGCAACCATGTAGTTTAAGGCTACCCAAAATGGAATCTTAGCCATTTCATGTTTTTAAAGGGTATGACCGTGAATTAGCCTATGTTATTCACTGCCCAGAATAAACCAGAAGTATGTGAAGACCTCTGACCTGGTCTCTTTACACAGGCTTCTTTCCAAGACGCTACCTAGTACAGAAATGTTGAAAAAACTACCTTCAGAAGACCAACTTCTAACAAGAATTCAGAACTAAAACAGCTTTTTAATGGTCTTTCATATTGAATCTGGGTCTCCTGCACTGCAGGCAGATTCTTTACCATCTGAGCCACTGGGGGAGCCTAACAGGTACTTGGTAAACAATTTTAGACGTATTTTACAATAAACAGAAAGCTTCTGCTAAGTGCTCTTGTGTGTATGAACATATTATGAAATCAAAACGCAAAAATTTCAAACATTTAAAACTTTATTGCTGGAATAGCAAACTTCATAAAGACACCTTTTAAAAGTACATAGACAATGACAAGCAAAATAAACAGGAAACTTTGATAGAAGAAAAGCAAAGATTGTTACTATCATGCACATACAGTCAAACTAATACCAAACCAAACAGGAACATTCAAGAGTATATGGGATCATGGGTCATGCAATCCAAGGAGACTTATTCCTAACGTTTGGGTTTCAGAGGGGTTCTTTTTTTGGGGTGGGGTGGGGGGTGGGAGGGGTAGGGTAATTTCTTCCTAATACATAAAATAGATATATTTAGATGAGAAGCAGACTGATGACTGTAAGATCAATTTTATTTTCATCTCCAAGCATAGAAATCTGGATTATTGGCCAAAAGAAATTCAAGAAGCAGTGATCAAAAATCTAAACACAGAAGAGAGGAAAGAAAGTCTAGATTCAATCTGTGCTATCCTTATAACCAACTACTACTTCATAGATACTACATCCAGTGTTATTACATTAGTTCAGACGCGCTAAGAAGATAAAAAGCCAGAACAGCCTCTACTATGTATTTCCGCCCCCCACCCCTCCACCCCCCCGCCCTTGGCTATGTTTCCTTAAGCCTAAAAAGTTCTATCACTATCCCGCAAGCACGAGGTTAGGTTTGCTTTTTCTATGATTGAATACAGTGAAAATTCATATAAATGAGCGCCAAGGTCTAGCCACCTTTCCCACTGACCATTAGTGCCCGATCGAGCTGCTGCTAAAGGAGTAGGAGTAAGAGTAGGAGGAGTTCCCGGTGGCATCGAAGCTTCCTCTCCGGGACCCACTGCGGGAGCCGGAGCGGGACCCAGAGCGGGAGCCGGAGCGGGAGCCGGAGCGGGAGCCCGGGGCGGAGGACATGTTGTAGGGGCTAGGCAAGCCCTTGGAGGACACAGAGGCGGCCTCCAGCAGGCGCAGGCCGGTGACGTCTTCCACCATGGAGCGGCTGATGGCATCCTTGTAGGATATTTTCAGCTTGGTTTTGGGGCAGGTCAGGATCTTCCCGTAGGTGCTGGTGTCCTGCAGCCTCTGGGCTGCCCGGCCGTCGATGTATCCCTTCCTGATGGCCTCCTCCGTGCTTATCCTCCCTTGTACCTCGGGGTCCACCAGGCCCCCCGTGAGGTACTGGAACTCCAGGAAGCGCTGGCCAGCCTCGTAGGGAAGCCACTTCTCCTTCACGGCCTCTGCCGCCGACATCTTCTTCTTGCCCTTCACTCCTTCAAAGCCAATGAAGGCTTTCTGAGCGGGCTTCAGCCTGGTGGCCATATCCTGGTCAATCAGGCCCTGGGAGACCGCATCCTGGAGAGACAGCTTCTGGCCCGTGGTCGGGTGGATGATGCCGCCCGTGCAGGCCTGAGCCTCCAAAAGCCGCTGCCCACTGATGCTGTCAACGATGCCCCGCTCTATCCCTTCCGAAATGGAGATCTTTTCCAGGTTTTCCGTGTCAAAGATGGCTGCGATGGGGCTGGACTCTTCCAGGGGCTCGGACAGGGAGCTGCTCCTGATGGTTAAATTCCTGACGCTGGAGATGGTGGAGATCTTACTGACGGTCTCGTGTCGGGAGCTGCCAAAGACATCATCACTGAGGCCACCCCCGGTGCCGCTGCTACTGCCCACGCCGTTCTTCAAGGAGATCATATCGGCGAACTGAGTGAGGCTGAGGCTGCCGGACCGGTACTGGTCGAAGAACTTCCTGTCGATGAGGCCCTTGTCGATCGTGTCTTGGATGTCGTACTGACTGCCCGTCTTCCTGTCCACCAGGACCACCCGAGTGGAGCCGTCTGAGCCGGTGATGGTTATTTCCTCCCACTCGCACTCCTGCTCACACAGTTCTTTGAAGGTGTCGTAATCTATGAGGCCCTTCTTGTAGGCCTCCTGCACAGACATCTCCTTGTTGGTTTCCGGGTCCACGATGACCACTCTGCGCTTCCTGAGGGTGTTCTTCTGGGACGTCTGCACCTGTTTCTTCTTCTCTTTCAGGGGCAGGAGACAGAGGCCAGTTTCTTCGTCTTTGATGCATCTTTCTTTCAGCTGCAGATACGTAAGGTTTTCTTCAGTGTTCGGGTCAAAGAAGCCTTTGGTATCGTCACTCGGATCCGAGAGAATCTCGCTGAGCTCCTCGTTGAAGTAGCCCCTCTTGTAGGCGATGTTGACAGGCAGACGATGACTCTCCTTCGGGTCGATGATCCCACCGGTGGCAATCTGCGCTTCCAGCAGGCGTATGCCATGGCCCTTTTCGATGAGCTCCTTGTTCATGGCTTGGAACAAGGAGATGATGTTTCCTGTCTCAGGGTCGTTGTACCCGGTGACGGCTCGTTCCGCAGACAGGAGCTTCTCCTTGAACTCGATGCCCACCAGGCCCCGTTTGTAGGCTTCCTCCACCGGTAACCTCAAGTTGCTCACGGGATCCACGATGAAGCCCGTCGCCGCCTGCGCTTCCAGCAGCTCCAGGGCGGTGCCAGGGCGGACCAAGCCGATTTTCATGGCCTCATAGATGCCAAGCTTCTGTTTCGTGGTCTCATTGTAGATGCCCGCGATGCAGCTTGAACCCTGGAGGAAGTCCTTAATTCTCTCACCAACCTCGTCATAAGAAATCTGGCCCGACTCTAGTTCATTGACAGTGGACGGTCTCAATATGCCAGAGTCGACCAGCTCGGAGACGGTCACAGGCTGTCTGATTCCTTGGAAGGACATGCTTCTTTTCTGTACTGACAGCAGGAGCAGTCCCGTGTGTGGTTCGATTCTGCACCGCTCCCTCAGCTGCATGTAACTGACCTTCTTTTTGGTGACTGGATCCACGAAGTTCTTCTGACTATCCCTGGGGTCGTTCAGGGAACGATACAGATCTCTGTCAATCAGCCCGCGGGCCAAGGCCACATCTTTCGGCAAAAAGACGCTGTTCACGGGGTCCACCACGCCCCCCGAAGCGATCTGGGCTTCCAGCAGACGCATTCCGGTCTCTCGATCAATCAGATTTTTCTTGATGGCCTCTGACACAGACACGGTCTTGCCGGAGAATGGGTCATCGAAGCCGGTGATGGCCTTCTCCGCTGTGTATATCTGCTGGCGGTCGTCGAAGTCAATGAGGTCCCGCGCTATGGCGTTGTCCACTGTCAGCTTCTCGTTCCTGTGGGGATCGATTATGCCGCCCGTGGCCGCCTGGGCTTCCAGGAGCATGACTGTGGATTCCGGGGTGATCAACTTCTTTCGCTTGGCCTCCACCAAGGAGTACTTCTCCTTCGGGGAAGCGGATGCCCCAGCGATGGCTCCTGCTCCCCGGAGGAAAGGCTGGATCTCAGAAGCGACTTCCTCCACGGACTTCTTCCCCTTCAGCAGCTTGTCCAGTGTCGCCTTGTCGATCAGTTGGCACTCGTAGAGTTGCATGGCCGTCACCTTCTTCCTCAGGCCATCGAACACCAGCTTGGAGGAGTCCACAGACCACTCGTACTCAGTCTGGGTCTCGCGGTGGGACCCGTAGGGGCGCTGCTTGAGCCTGTCGATCTCCCTCTGCAGCCGGCAGCGCTCCGTCTCCAGCTGGGACTGCGTCTCCCGGCTGGAGTCCTCCAGCTTCCGCCGGCACCGCTCCTCGATCCGCTTGATCTCCGCCTGCAGCCTTTCGATCTCGCTCCGGAGGCTGTTCTTCTCTCTCTCGCTCTTCTCTCGCTCTGACTCGATCTTCCTGATGGCCTCCTCCTTGCGGGAATACTGCGTCTTCCACTGGTTCAGGTCATTCTGGATCTGCTGTTTCTCACACTCCAGGCGCTGCTTCACCCGGCTTTCCGCCTCCAGGGTCGTTTTGGCGCGACTCAACTCCTCCTCCAGCCTCTGCAGCCTGGCCTTGTCTTGTTCCAGGACTTTGATTTTCACCAGCAGGCTCTCCCTCTCCTGCACCACCTGAGTGCATTGATTCTTGGACTCCTGAATCCTATTAGATGCCTAGAATGCAAAAAGAAAGAAATGGAAAAAAAAATGATTTCATCATATCATAGGACTATCACCATTTCACCTCTTTTCCTGTATTTTTACAACATATAGTTACTTATTTGCCCTTTCCCTCTTTCCTTAGTTGTACTGTTATTTTGTCTTACAAGTTAGTGGAAAAAAAAAAATCTGTACATATACGTTGCCACTTTGATAAATGGCTTCTATACTTACTATACTTTTCCATAGGAGATACGAGCAGTTGTAGACCTGGTTTACTCTTAATAGTAATTATGGTTTGAACAAATATGGCGAATTTTGTTCCAGGTTATCACACCTGCTGTACCTACGTGCCGCCTGTTACAGCTATAATGATGTATTTAATAAAGCTACACCTATCTATGGACGTATCCACCCCCCACCGCCAGCCCCACACAAATATTGTTTACAGAAGTCAAACGTGTTAGAAGTTAAAAAAGTGTTAAAATTAGGGGTTAAAAGAGAAGCCAAACAAAAAGAAACATATTAGGGCCAGGATGAAAAGAGCACAGAATAATGCATGCAGAAAAATCATGAGAAGCAAGCAAGAAAAAGCGATTTAAAAGTTGTGCAGAAAGCGTGCAATTTAACATGGCTCAAAAAGCCCCTTTAATGTGGCTTTTATTTAGGAAGATTTTAACTACAAACGTAGGTCACAGCTCACAAAGTAAGAGCTGTCTTCTCGAAAACAGAGTGGCACGTCGAGAGGAAGTGATGTCAGGTCTTACACCTGGCGGAGGTTCTAAAGACAGAGCCAGCGTGGGTTACACAGAGAAAACCGGTGAGAGAAGAGACGGGCCAACCGCACCGCAATCACTCCACCGCAGGTCTGATGAGGACAGACAGCGGCAAAGAGAAAACATGAGAGGGCTGCAAGCCTCCAGCCCAGCGGAGAGGACCGCGGCGGGGATTAGTGGAGCGGCAACAAGCAGCGATCAAATATTTGTGAATACCTCTAAGGCCTGCTTTTGGAATCTCTCAATTTCCTGTCTCAAGTTTTCCCTCTCTCTCTGTAAATCGTTAATCAGGCCCTGCAGCTCCAGCGTGCGGTTGTTGCTGATCTGCAGCTGGCTCCGGAGCTCCGCGATGGTGGC
Source organism: Muntiacus reevesi (assembly GCF_963930625.1). Taxonomy (NCBI): domain Eukaryota; kingdom Metazoa; phylum Chordata; class Mammalia; order Artiodactyla; family Cervidae; genus Muntiacus; species Muntiacus reevesi. The sequence goes on from NC_089268.1 coordinate 47,997,464, forward strand.
GTTCTTGTCGTGGTCGGCCTCGCTGCGGCCCCGCCGGAGGTCATCGTACTCCAGCCGGAGCTGGCGGAGCTCCTCCTCCAGCATCAGGTGCTCCTTGGTGAGGCTCTCGGTCAACGACTGCAGCCGCTCGATCTCGATCTTGCTCTCGTTCAGGCTGCGGCTCTTGTCCTCGATGGCCTTCTGGAAGTGCTCGTTGCGCGCCTGCGCCTGCCTGACGCTCTCCTGCTCCTGCAACAGCTGCCGCCGCAGGGCCTCAGCCTCAGAGGCCAGCCTCCGCAGCTCGTCCTGGGTCCTCTGTTTCTCCCGCAGGTGGCCATCCAGCGTGTCCCGCTGCTGCCGCAACTCATCCTCGCTCCGCTTCTTCACGATGGACGCCTGCTCCAGCTGCTGGGTCAGGCTGGTGACCTTGATCGCCTGCTCCTTCAGGGTCCTCCGCAGGCCCTCCAGCTCTTCCTCCAGCTTCTTCCTCTTGGAGGAGTCCTCGGTGGCCGCCCTCTTCAGCCTGGCCAGCTCCTCCTCCGCCTTCTGCTTCTGCAGCTGCAGCTCCTTCAGGGAGGTCTGGAAGCGAGCAATGTCCTGGTCCCGGACGGTCCTCTCCTGGGACACCCGCTCATAGTCCAGCCTCAGGCGCAGCAGCTCCTGTTCTTGCACCTTCAGCTTGCTGATGGTCTCCGTGGCGCTGCTGTGAGCTTTCTGCAGCTCGCCCTGGGCCCTCTGCAGCCTGGCGTTTTCATCCTCCAGGCACTTCCTCTGGCTGGTTTCCGTCTCGATCAGCTGCTTCAACCTGTCGATCTCCTTGTTTTTGTCCTGGATCGTCTTGGCGGCGTCGTCCAGAGACTGCTTGTACCGGGCGCTCTCTTCCGTCCGCATCTGTGTCACCTGCCTCAGCTCAATCTCCAGTTGCTGTTTCCGCTGCGACATCTCCGAGCCGGTGGCCTTCTGCTGTTGGACGTTCTCTTCGACCCTCCTGAGGGTCTCCGTGGTCTGGGCCAGAGTGTTCTTCAGCCTCTTGACCTCTTCCGAGAGGCTGCGGTTTTCCCTGGTAAGGGTGTCTATCTGGGCCCGGTAGCCGCCGGTGTCCTCTTCCTTCTGCAGGGTGAGCTGGTGGATGGTCGTCTTGGTGATGTTGATCTCCGTCTCGAACTGGTTCTTTAAGCTGATGATTTCCTCGTCGTAGTTGGCCCTTACCTTAGCCAGTTCGCTCTCATACTCCCAGCGGCGCTTGGCCTCCTCCTGGAGCTCAGCTTTGAGTCTTTCGATCTCCTTGTTTTTGTCCTGGATGGTCTTGGCCGCCTCCTCCAGGGACTGCTTGTGCCTGGCGTTGTCCTCGGAGCGCTGCTGGATAACCTGCTTCAGCTCTATCTCCAGGTGCTGCTTCTTCTGCAGCATCTCCGAGCCGCAGGCCTTCTGCTGCAGGGCGTCCTCCTCGGCCCGCCGCCGCTGCTCCGTGGTCTGCAGGATGCTGTCGTTGAGACGGACGATCTCCTCCTTCAGGTCTCGGTTCTCCCGCGAGAGTCTATCGAGCTGGTTGCGGAGGTTTTTGGAATCATCCTCTTTCTGCATGGATATCTCTTTGATGGTAGTCTTGGTGATGTTAATCTCTGTTTCATACTTGTTCCTTAAATTACTCATCTCCTCATTATAGTGGTTTCTTACCTTTGCCAGCTCATTTTCATATTCTCTCTTCCGGGCCCCCTCCTCTTGCAGCAGCACTCTCAGCCTCTCTATCTCGAACTCCTTCTCCTTGATGGCCTTCTCAGACTCCATTTTCTGCCAGCCGAGGCTTTCCTTCTCGTTCTGCCGCGCTTTCTGCAGCTGATCGTAGTCGCTCTTCTGCTGGTCAAACCTGTCCTCCACGGCCTTTCTCCTGCGCTTCTCATCCTCGATCTCGTACGTCAGCCGGGTGATCTTCTCGTTGAGTTCCTTGATCTGCCCGTAGCACTTGTCTAGGTTTTGCTTGGCCGACTTGCCGTCCAGCTCAGCCTGTCTCTTCAGCTCCTCCAGGCTCACGAGCTTAGCTTTGAACTGGGAGCACTCGGCCTGGTATTTCTGCAGGTTCTGATCCAGGAATTTGTTCTTATTGCAGTTCTCAGAGTTGGCGTCTCGGGCCAGCCTGAGCTCCTCTTCCAGAACCTCAATCTTGGTATTTTTCAGCTGTGGAAGGGAAATCAGAGAGGGTGTTGAAAGAAACATACCTCAACATCATAAGAAAGAAGTGGTACTTCCTCCCCGCAGACCCATGTGCCTTCTTCACTTCTTGTTGCACAACTGCACACGCACACACAGACAAGCACGTTAAGAGTGATACAAGGCAAAAGCTACCAGGCAAAAAAATTCAAGAAATCTGTATTCTTGTTATTCTTCCATCGGGTGCTTGCATGATCTTAGTAAGGGACCTATCTTCTTTGAATTTCAGCTTCCTTCATATCTATAAATGAAGGAATTTCTTTCAAGACCAAAAGCTTATGATTTCCTAAATTGTGCATCCTTAATTTCTAGGCATAAAGTAAGTTTCCATATAAACTCACAGCATGAGCATTAGAAATGAGGTTTAAATTCAACAATCACCTGATGTGAAAAATTCAAATCCAGCGAGTGCTGGGTGTTCTTCTTAATTTAACACAAAAGAAATAAAGCTAATTCCTTGACCAAGTATTAAATCGAAATTCCTAGGGGTTTTGACAAAGTAAAATAGCTATACTTTTGAAAATATGACCTCAGTCCATTCCGAGCAGTGAACTGGAGAATAAGACTGACACCTGATTTATGAAGGAACTGTATTATACTAACTATTTAGAGGAAATACAGTTTTACCAAGGAGTATCCATGTTAAAATGAGGCAGTGGAAAAAAAAATTGGGCATGTACACACTGCTATATTTAAAATGGATAACCAACAAGGACCTACTGTAGAGCACATGGAACTCTGCTCCACGTTATGTGGCGGCCGGGATGGGAGGGGGCCTTGGGGGAGAAAAGGTACCTGTGTGTGTGTGGCTGAGTCCCTTCACTGTTCATGTGAAACTATTACAACTCTGTGTGCTAATCAGCTGTACCCCAGTGCAAAAGAAAAAGTAAAAACACCCAGCAAGGCTGTAATAATTTAAGTTCCATTCTATTTTCTTTTCAATTGTCCATGGAAATAAAGTGAGTAGGTTACCTTCAGATCTTCCAAACTCTTCAGCATCTCACTTAAGAATCTGTAATAGTCTCCGGACCTTGTAAGAAGCTCTATGTACCGAGCATGCATATCTGCAGCCTTGGAGGAAAGATACACAAGGACTAATCAATGACACTGCATTCAAAAGAAATCCTATGCAAGCTGACCAGTTCTGTTTCTAAAACAAACCAGTAGTGAAATTATAACTTAAAGAGTGAATTCCCTTTTTTCATCTGTGCTAATTCCAAAATCCAATAAAACAATAAAGTACAATAAAATGAAGGGCCTAAAACCATGCATTCTATCCTCATCCCTCTAGGGTATGCCCCCTAAACCATCTGATGTGGATGATGCTCTCTGAAATCTTTGAGAAGTTGTCTTTAGAAATTGACTAGATATTTTCCACTTTTTAAATGTCTCCCTCAATAAACCCAAAATTTAAGCTCGGTTTCTTCAGAGAGTCTAATGTATAAATAGACCCAGACTTCTCACTGATCATTTCCTAAAATGCATCTTATACTGATGATTTACACTAGAGAGAGGATAACCTATTAAAACTTTTTGAATGGATACCCTCCCTATAGCAAGAAATGAATTTGGGGAGGGTGGGGAAGACAGGAAGGGGACAGGGAAGAAAAAAGATGCAGACAGAGGGGTGGGCTCTCAGAGATATGTAATGACTTATCTACCTCTTGCAGAATCACCCCAGAAGGAGATTGAATCACGGTTCTCTTGATAGGGATACTCAGCAGAGTTTCCAGGCCTGAGGTGTATGATGCCAGCTGCAGTTCATAATCCTGCAGAATAATGACGTTTCAGAAAAACATACCTAAGTGACTTAAAAGGAGTCACTGGCAGCTACAATTCCAGTTTTAAATCACCACACTGTACTTCTGATGTCCAGTCCCAAAGGCTACAACGTGCTGCTAGCGTCCAAGCGTCATACGATGGTATTAAACCAAGTGGCACATCTTTATAAGCTAAACAGAGATTTCTGCACACACCACCAGTCTAAAGGTGAAGACCAGTCCACTGCCACAGATGCTGCCAGTGTATAATGAATTCAAGCTAAGGGATCAAAAGCGTTTATGGTTTGCTCAGAAGAGAATACACAAAAGCCATAATCGCCGTCCTCAAGAAGTTTATCATCTTTAAAGTGAATCAGAAAATAATGTAGTCAATAACGTTCTTTTTTAATAAAAAAACACACAACACTGCATGAATTTGCATGTCATCCTTGAAGAAGGGCTGGGCTGATCTTCTCTGTATGGTTCCCATTTTAATATACATGCCGCCACAGCAAATACCATTCATAACGTTCTTGATGGAACACCAACATGCTTTCTGAAACCAACATACCTTAATTGAATTTGCACAAAGTTCAGCAATTTTTTGTACTTCTTCTGATTTGTCTCGTTTGCCACTTATCTCACTGTGCAAGTTCTATACAGAGAAGAAAATATTTACAAATGTTAAAGTGTACACATATTTTAAAATAAATGTTTTTTCATTCTTTAACCACTGTTATTTGTTTTTTTCCCCTCCTCAGCTTAAGACCTGTTCTGACCCCATAGTCTCACAATTAAACCTCAGGAGATGAGTGTGTTTTCTATTCAGAAAATAGAAGGAAGATCTTCAACTTCTTATGACCTAAGAGGTTACTATCTGGTCAGCACTCTTTTCTGGTCCTGCTAACTCAATTTGTAAAGATACTTTACTACAACATAACATTATTTCTATGTTCATAATTGCATTTCTTTGTAAATATCTCAAGTGCTTTTCCTCTGGGCATTATTTAAGCATTCCCAAAATGAACTAGTAATATTCAAGATTTATCATTTCATGAAAAAATACACACACCCCTATGTTCACAGCAGCATTATTTATAATAGCCAAGAAATGGAAACAATCTAATGTCCATCAACAGATGGATGGATAAGGAAGATATGGTATATATACACAATGGAATATTGTTTAGCCATAAAAAAAAAATGAAATAATGCCATTTGCAGCAACACGGATGGACCAAGAGATTGTCATACTAAGTGAAGTCAGAAAGAGAAAGACAAATACCATATAATATCACTTATATGTGCAATCTCAAATATGACACAAATGAATTTATCTATGAAATAAAATAGATTCACAGACATAAAGAACAGACTTGCGGTTGCTGAGTGTGTGTGTTGGTGGGGAGACATAGACTGGGAATTTGGGATTAGTAGATGCAAACTTTTACATATAGAATGGAAAAACAACATGTCCTACTGTATAGCATAGGACACTATATTCAATATCCTGTAATGAACCATAATGGAAAAGAATATGAAAAAGAATGTATATTTATGTATAATTGAATCACTTTGCTGTACATCTGAAACTAACACAACAGTGTAAATCAACTATACTTCAATAAAATACATTTTTTAAAAAACTTATCACTTTAAACCTTGATACTGCTATGAAAGCCAGAGGAAAATACAGCTTATACCCAGTGAAATCCATATAATGACAAATCTGCTTATACCTTCTGCTCATTCAAAAATCTCATGACCGTGTTGGAATCTCCAAACTTCATGGATTCTAAGTTATCCTGGCGGCGTTTGGCGTCGTAGAGCCATTTGCAGAAAGTCTGATAGTTATCACGGTAATTCCTCAGTTGCTTGATTTGTTTCTCCAGGTCCCATAATCTGGTGAAAATAAGAGATAATAAAATTATTAAAGCGTCACTATTGCTCTGTGATAGCATTTAACACAGAGTTACCAGATGACCCAGCAATGCCTCCGGGCACACACTCAAGAGAACTGAAAACATACATCCACACAAAAGTTAACAGGTGAATGTTTGCAGCAGCACGTCACGAGAGCCAGAAACTGGGAGCAACCCAAATATACATCCACTGATGGAAGAGTAAACAGAATGTGGTAGAGCCATACAACGGAATATTATACAGTCAGAGAAAAGAGGTGAAGTACTGCCATGGGTGAACCTGGAAAACATTATGCTAAATGAAAAAATAGAACAGTCACATAAAGACCACATATTATATCTTTCCATTTACATGAAATATCCAAAATAGGCAAATCTATAGACAGCAAATACAACGGTGGTTGTTTGGGGCTGGAGGGCTGGGAAGGAATGGGGCAAACTGCCAGTGGGTCCAAGGTGTTTTGTTTTTGGCCATGCCACGCAGATGTGGGATCTTCGTTCCTTGTGAGTGTGAGTGAAGAGTGAGTGAAAGTTGCTCAGTCGTGTCCGACTCTTTGCGACCCCGTGGACTACAGAATCCATGGAATTCTCCAGGCCAGAATACTGGAGTGGGTAGCCTTTTCCTTTTCCAGGGCATCTTCCCAACCCAGGGATTGAACCCAGGTCTCCCACATTACAGGCGGATTCTCTACCAGCTGAGCCACGGGGAAGCCCTTAGTTCCCTGACCAGGGATCAAACCTGCGTCCCCTGCAGTGGAAGCGCAGAGTCTTAACCACTGGACAGCCAGGGAAGTCGGCAAGGTTTCTTTTTTAGAGTGATGAAAATGTTCTAAACTCAGAATGTGGTGATGGTTACACATTCTGAACTTACTAAAAACAACTGAATTGTATACTTTCAATTGTGAATTGAAAGTGAATTGTACGGCGTGTGAATTATACATCAATAGAGATGTTTCTAGGAGGTGTTTTCAAATCCTCATTTGCAGTAAGGCATTTCTTTTGTACTAAATATAAGATTTAAATTTCACAAAATTTTGGAGAATGCTCCCTCAGAGTCACTACTGCTTCCAACAAATGGTCATAACAGGAGTTTAGACGGCACAGAAGAGCTTCATCAATGGTTTCCCTTATTTCCCTATGGACCTGGAGGGCATCTGACATAAGTGAGTTCAAGCCTGGCTACTGGGATGAACCCTCTTCCCACTCCCCACAAAGCTGCCAGGGTGTGAAGAGAGCGCCCAGGATGCCAAACTGACACACAGAACAAGACCACTGGTCTCTTGTTTTAGATTTTGGCCAAGCCACAGGCGTATAGGATTTCCGTTCCCCAACCAGGGATCGAACCTACATCCCCTGCATTGGAGGCACAGAGTCTTAAACACTGGACCTCCAGGGAAGTCTCAGAACCACTGTTTTCTTTAGTGATGATGGCTTCAAGTGACATTGTATCGGGAACAACCAAACGGGCAGAGAGGGTGGGAGGAGGCTGGCACACCTGTAGTCTATCTGTTTATCGATTCTCTGCCAGCGATCTGTCAGCTGCGTGACCTTTTCGCTGAACTTGCCCAGGTCCAGGTCATACAGTGGATACTGTTGTGAAGTCTGGGAGTGGATCTGCTGGGCTTTCTGCAGTTCTGTCTTCATGGTGGCCAGCAAGGACTTCTTCAAGTTCAAGTCATTTTTAATTTTCTGTCACAGGAGAAAAAAAAAAAGAGTACAAATTAACCTCATTCCCACTTGATGCTACACTGCAAGGAAAATATCTTTACAGACTGTATTTCCTAATATTTGTGCTAATGACCTAGTTCTTTATGCTAACTCAAGAAAAAAAATTTTTTTGAAAAAAAAAATTGATGTGTAAATCAGTTTAAGGAGTGCTACATATCACACTCCATTCCATTCCTGGAAAATTATAAAATCTATTAATATTAATATGTTTGGGCTTCCCAGGTGGCATAGTGTTAAAGAATATGTCAGCCAATGCAGGAGATGCAAGAGATGCACGTTCAATCCTGGGTTGGGAAGACCCCCTGAAGAAGGAAATGGCAATCCACTCCAGTATCCTTGCCTGGGAAATCCCATGGACAGAGGGGCCTGGCGGGCTACAGTCCATGGGGTCACAGAGTCAGACATGACTGAGCACGCACGCACATTAATGTATTTAATACGGTATCTCAGGCTCTGAGAAGCGCTACAGTACTAGGCTCAGTTGCCAAGTCATGTCCACTCTTTATGACCCCAGGGACTGTAGCTCGCCAGACTCCTCTGTCCATGAAATTTCCCAGCAAGAACACTGGAGTGGGTCGCCATTTCCTTCTCCAGGGGATCTTCTCGACCCAGGGATCAAACCTGAGTCTGTTGCACTGCAGGCAGATTCCTTACCGCCGAGGCACTGGGGAAGCCCACCCCAGTACCATAGTACCAGCTTAACTAGGCTGAACTCGCATCCCCCGGGCTAATCTCACTATAAACGACCTTCTCAGCTAGGTCCTGCCAATGTGCTCTGGACAACAGCGTTCTGGTCCTGACAACAGCTGATGTCAACCACGTGTGGCCAACAAAATTCAGCAATCCTGGAAAGTCATGAAGACGTAGTGAAGCTTTATCACTGGGGACTGAGTATTCCTGTGTTTTTTTCAAAATAAACCGGGCCGCTGTTGAATCTCCTCTCATTACCTTGAGTCCACAGCGGTAAGCCTCCACTTTGTCCAGATCCAGGCACACGGTCTCCTCTTCCGTAAGTCTGGCCTCGTAAACCTTCAGCATGTCTTCTGTCTGCAGAATGGCCTGCAGGAGGGCTCTCACGGTGCACAAGCTGTCAGGTGCCAAAGAGGCAGATAAAATTGCCGATGGCACAGTTAGACTTTGGCTCTTGCCACGCTTCATAAAAGAGAACAATATTACAGCAGAAAAACATTGATTTTGCTTATTTTAGAAGCAGCGCAGCAATGCATTTTTCCCCCCACTTTCATGACTCAGAACGCCACTTCGCATTAATGGAAGAATTCTAAGCTCTGGCCTGAAGAGACTGCTTGGTTAGAAGAGACACTGGAGTTCAGAACAGTGGGACTAGCACCCTAGGCTGGAGGAACCTCTCCTGGAAGCACAGAAAGTGAGAGTGAGTCCCCCACGAAAAGACAAACCACAGGCAACGGCTCCAGCAACCAGCACATAAAGCAAATGAAGTCTCACAAAATGAAGGTGGAGAAAAGCGAATATCTGAGGTCAGTGTCAGTCGCGTTTACCTATTTAAGTAGCCGTCCGTCACGCCGTTGATATTTTCCAGTTTCTGAAACAATCCAAATACCTCATTCTGCAAATAGCAATATTTTTCTGAACCTCTGAAGTTGGCTAGCATGTCCTTCAGCTGGTTGAGAACTTGAGCAATGGCTTGAGAATCATTCTGTACGCTCTGTCCAGAAAGAAGGAAAGCGCCTTTGATCTAGCTGTATGCCTCTCACCGTCATTCGTGCCCACAGAAAGCCCCCAAAATGTGAATGATTCAAGACAGAGTTGACCCTTCCTGTCCTTCATCAGGGAGGCCTTACCAGCACTGGGTTGATCAACCCGAGGTTGTACACCTCGGACATTCTAATGCCGTGCTGGGCAGAAGGAGCCTGACGACAGAGCACCTAGCCTGCAGTCCCAGCTCCGCGGCTCTGACACCCCCTCCCCAAACCAAGTCTCTCCATGTCCATTCCCTGTTTGCAAAGAACATCATTCTACCTGTCTAACCCGCATCATACGCTGTTGCGGGCAGAAGCCAAATTCATGTTTGTGAAAACTTAGGAAATCTACAAAGTGCTACCTTGCAGAAAAGGAAGAACACGGCAGCCTGATTCAGCAACCCATCATCTAAGAGCAAAGACGGTTTAATTCCCAGCCTGGAATTGTTCAACAAATTTGGAAGCATGGGAAAGGAAAAAGGAAGTCAGGCCAGGAGCCTTTTATTGAAAACGAAGGTTTCAATAGGTTTTAAACCTAAAAATGTTTAAACCAGGAGGGTTTTTTTTATTAGTTCTCAGTTAAATATAAATATACCTGGGATCAAGCGAAATAATAGCGAGCGCCTACCTTGAGCTCGTTTATTTTCACTGTGATGTGGTGGGAAGACCCCTGATCTGCCAGAAGGATATTCTTAAGGGCCATCCTGCTCTCACAGAGCTCCATCTGCCGGCGTATCTTCTGGAGCTCTATCAACATCCACGTTTCTTGTTTGTCATTTTCTCTGTTGGTTTCAATTACTTTATTATGGTTGACGTCTTGGCAGGTACCAAGATGAGTGATTTCAGTCGTGGTTACTGTAAAAATGTTAGGACCACAAAAATCAGAGAATTGCCAGCTAGAAGGGTGTGAGGCCTCAAGAAAACAGCCAGGCTGCATGAGAGTGTCGCTACTTCCCTTGATTGGGTTCTGAAAACTTAAGTGTCTTTTTCTTTCTTTTTGAACTTTTTATTGTGTATTGGGGTATAGTCGATTAACAATGCCGTGATGCTAATAGCTTCAGGTGAATAGCAAAGGGACTTTGCCATACATATACCTGTATCCATTCTATTCCAACCTAAATGACTTTTGAAGTGTGATCTTTCAAAGCAATTACAAAACAAGATCTGGGCCAACTACGTCCTTTTTTTGCACACTGCATGTGTGGTGGCTGCAGAGAGAGGGGGGCTCCGAACCAACCTGTCTGGCGCTGGGGGTGGCCGGGCAGCTGGATGACCAGGGTCTGATAGTGCTTCTGGGCATCCGTGAACTGGGTCTGCATCTTCCGCTTGTCGTCATCTCCGAACATCTCTGAGCCTTGGCTGTTTCTGATGAACTCTTGGTAATGTAACTCGAGGTCAGATATGGTCTTCATGTAATCTTCCTGCCGCATCGTCTTCAGCTGGAAATAAACCCAGTGGAGGTGTTTCTGACGGCCCCACAGAGTGGCCAAGGGGGGTCTGCTGGGAAAGGCACCATGCTGGGGGCAGTGGGAGGGAAGGTGGGTTGGGTAATGGCCTGAGGCATCGCCCCTCAAAGGCCCATTAAGACAGGAAAGGTCTTTGAGGATTTAGACCTTGCTCCTAAGAACCACAGCAGCAGGTTGTCAATTTTTCTTCCTCCTATGAAATGCTCTTCCTCAAAGGAAACAGGACTCAGAAACCCCAAGAGTCAAGCAGATCACAGCAAAGCTGCTCTGACTAAGAAGAGTGAAGGGAAGCCCCCAGACTTACCCTTCATGCCTCTGTCCTCCCAGACGACCTCTCCCCCTGAGGTTCTTGGACCACAATCTGAAAGTTACTGGTCTAGGGTAGCTAATGCTTTGGATTCCAAGAATCCTACCCCAGCTTTTACTTCTGTGCTATCCAGTCAATAATTATGACCTCATTTTCCATTATGTCTTCTAAGAAGGGGACCCAGAGGGTCACAGGACCACATGCCTTTGCCATGGGGACTTCTGGCTTGTCGGGTAACTTTAATTAGTCCTCTGTTTCATAAGCGGCCCGGTGCAATTCCTCCCGTCTGTGTTGGATGAACTAGAACGTCTAAGAAAGGCTCAGCTGACTCTCTTGCTGACCCACAAAGGCATCAGTCGCACAGCGAGGTTTGCCTGGCAGAAACCGCAGTGCGGGCAGTGGCTGGGCAGCGCCTCTGGGCAGCCCCTCTGAGCAGCCCCTCTGGGCAGCACCTCTGGGCAGTGAGTGGGTCCCGAGGACGTACCTTGGCGATGGTCATGGCCTTGATCTTCTCGATATCGATCATGCAGTAGTGCCAGGACACCAGGCTCTTCATGTTGATGTAGAGTTGGTTCCACAGGGCCAGGATGGCTTCGTAGTACTGCTCGATCCTAGGAGGCACAAGGGGAAACACTCGGGCCTGGCTCTCCAAGTTCATCCCGAAGGGGAAGCCTGGCCCGACGGCACAGAAAGCTCAAAGGAGAACTAACAGAGCAACGGGCAAAGGGAACATCTGCAAAACATCCAGCATTTCTGTAAGGATGCCCCTGGCGGCTCAGCAGTGAAGGATCCGCCTGCAATGCAGCAGAATCGGGTTGGATCCCTGGGTCGGGAAGATCCCCTGGAGAAGGAAATGGCAACCCACTCCAGTATTCTTACCTGGGAAATTCCGTGGACAGAGGAGCCTGGTGGGCTACAGTCCCATCAGGGACTGTAGAGTCAGACACGACTTAGCAACTAAACAGCAACATTTCGATAGATTTGAACTGATACCCAAAAGAAAGCTCTCAATGACCCAACATGGGTTTAGATACATTGGAATCATTTTCATTGAAACACACAGTACAATTTGGGGTGGTTGGCTTATTTGTCGCAACTTTTTAACTGACGGAGGTCTGACTTCATGCATGCTGGCAGAGAGAAATGGGTCTCGGGTCACAGAACTCTGATGGCTTCTGGGGTTTGGAAATATTCCTTGGGCTAAGCTCACTGCACCTTGAATGGGCTGAAGATTTCCTTTATAAAACATTTGGAAGAATCTGCCCTGGACAACCTGTCAAGCGAATGTTCCAGCTACTTCCTGATGGGCCAAATGTTCATGTGGAATGTTTAGCCACATATTCTATTTGTGGCTACAAGTCAGACTGTGTGTGTGCGCGCTCAGTTGCTCAGCCGCGTTCAGCTCTTTGTGACGCCATGGACTGTCCATGGGATTCTCCAGGCAAGAATACTGGTGGGATGCCATTCCCTTCTGCAATATGTCAGACTATCGATGGCCTAAAAGGAGGAAGAATTTTGAAACCACGCCTTTCAAGTGCACGGTCAAGATGAGTTCCTCTACTATCAAAATATTCTTTCTCATCCTCCACTGATAAGTACACTATCTTCCACATAAAACCGCAAGGCAAGGCAAAGGGGCCTTCACCGGATCCCGCGTTGGGGGAGGAGACAGCAGTGTGGAGCGGTGTGTCTGAGTGTTTGTACCGGGGTCGGCCGCACTTTTCCCCACCCGTCTGCACACCCCGGCCAGCAGGAACTTGGACTACGTACTTGCTCGAGAGGTCCACGGCCAGAGGGTTGGGCGGAGGGATGATGAGGCCCACGGAGGGCACGAGCATGTCCACGCCGCCCGGGCCGGTCACGTACCACTTGCTCCGCTCATTATTGTCCTTCAGGATACATTCGTCCCCTTTGTGGACAATTTTCTGCAAGGCAAGCAGCACCGTGTTTTGGCTTGATCCACAGGCCCACATTTTTATCTTTTGACTCAAAAAACAGAAGCAGCCACAAGGACGGCATGAAAAGTGTTTCAGTTTTGAAACACTTAATTTCTCCCCCATTCAAGCTGACCTTTACACAACCCAACAGGACTGATGCTTTAAATACAACAGGTGAGTCTACAAGGTATGTCTGAAGGGAATTAGGAGGAGTGACATTCCAGGAGACAGCCAGGGGATCCTCCGGTAAAGTGATAAATCCTTTAATAAAGCAAAAACTCACCCCCTGACTTTCGCACACTTGTGACTTTTTATTTCATATAATAGATTTCAGTGTGTGGGCATCACATCTCATTCATTTGTTAAAATTTTTAAATAAAAACAAAAAATTTCTGGTATCAGGTCCCCAGAAAAATAACTTTCTAAATTAAGTCCAGCATCTAAATTGCTTCTTTTCTAAATTAACTAGATAGCTTCTTAAAATGGGTACTTAAATTATGACATCTATAATTATTAACGTAACAAGTTTGACAAGTAGGTATTTTGACCTCCATTTCGATTTCTTTCTTCTCTCCAGCCAAGTTCTAAAACCATTTCTGCATGGTAGAATAAACTCCACTGTTTTATAACATTCATCTCACCAGCTAGTCACATTTTTATTTATTAAGTCCTCCATAATTTTTATAAGAAAATAGAGGTATGGGAATTTCATGAAAACTTGCTAAAATGGAGTCATCTTTCCATATAAATGTTTGTATTGACCGTAGAACCTGCAGAACTGATGTGTCCATTTAATATATAAAACCCGCAACGACGTCCCCTTTATATGCAGCATAATGGCCATGTATCTTGTTTGCTTTTAACCTCAGAAGAAGTCTTAAGCCTTAAAACAGAATTAGAATAGTTTAAAAATACCTATTGTCCTATTATTGATAATTATCACATGATTCAGAACAAAATCACTCCATTCTTTCAACAGCTTCCCCTTTGTATACAAAAGAAAGACATTTACTAGGGTGTTCCCCAAAACCTAAATTCAGTTCTGCTCTCTCGATGGACAGAAATCCATTCACAGAGAAAGGGAAAACTTCAGCAGCATTCTGAGTAACAGCACACACCTGGTCCTGTTTGTAGTCGCAGAGAGCCCTGAGAATAATGGGTTTATTGCTTCTGTAGTCCGGGTTACGCGGTTTCAGCTGCACAATCTTCTTGGACTTGTTTACCAAGTTCTGCACCTGGCGCTTGTATTCAAGAATTTTCTCCCGTTCTTTCTGCAATTGCAAATAAAATCATCCTTGAACACAGATACTCTCTGAAAATTAGGTGAAATCTTGAAAGGGCATTCCTATAGCTATCATGACAACACAAATTAGACCCCACTGTAGTTCCATTAGCTGTAAAAAGCCACCCATTCCTTTGTGTGCAGGGACGATGGGTACCTTTCATAAGAAGCCACTACAGAGGCAACACAACCATGAATTAGGGGAGCGGGAAAGCATATCACTGTGTGAGAGGACTCTGCTGCTAACATGTGACATATGCTTTTCCAAAGGGATCTTCATGTTAAGTCATCCGTGCTCTCTCCAGTTTTGTTTAGAGCAATGGTAACTACTGAAGCAGAAGTAATCTGCAACAGTAGCTAAGCATGCAGAAAAATGGATTTGAGAAAAGCCAGGGTGAAGACAAGGTTTGCTTGAGCTTGGAGCACTCACTACTCTGCAGAACACAAATCCAAACAGCAGTCTGAATTGCACTGGTGGGTGCATTTATTTTATTCCCAGGAAAGGGCCTGCATCTGAGATGCTACCTCCAGCTCCTTGATCTGCTCCAGCAGGCGCTGCAGGGGCGTGCTCTTGTCACAAGGGTACTTCTTCCTGATGGAGTCTTGGAGACCCTTCAAGTAGGCTTCCGTCGACTGAGCCTCTTCAAAAAACTGTGAAGGACGGGGGTGACTCCATGTCAGTGAAAAGCAACTGAACAGGCAGCATCACCTAGTACTTCACCTTGCAGGAGCATCTTCCCTACGAGTCTATCTGACAGGTGGTTAAAGGAAAAGATGAGAGCAGAAACTTACAGGAGAGCACAAGACTATCTGAAAGACTGGTGACCCGTCTGCCCTCCTCTAAGCTAAACCCCAACAAACAGTATTTAGGCAATATTGTAAATACTGTGTTCAGGGCTTTCTCAAACACATTCAGAAGAGATGGCATTAAGACCCAAAAGACAGTTAAATGGTTACTAAGGATAAAAACCTGAAAGTAGGCAGCGTTTTCTTTGAGATGAACATCAATGCATTTGGTGATCTGAAGGATCCAGCTCCACTGGGTCTGCAGGGTGTCCATGTAGGCCTGAAACAAGAGAATAGCAACCGTCTCTCCACCACTCAGCCGTAGAGAGGCATCCGTCAATCCACAGATGGGTGAGCCTCAAGGAAAAGTATGAAGCAGTTTTTAAAACCTAATTCCAAATCAAGTAGAGTTTTTTTCTAAAAACTGAACCTAGAATCTCCCAACAGGAACCTTTTGGTATGGTAGAAATTAAGTTTTAAAGCCAATTTTGGAAATTCCCTGGTGGTCCAATGGTTAGGACTTGGCGCTTTCACTGCTGTGGCCCCAGGTTCAATCCCTGGTCAGGGAACTAAGATCCTGTAAGCTGTGCAGTCAAAAAAAAAGACCTAGTGTTACCAAGTGGGTATCCTTACAAGTATTAGTTAAAATATTCATCCCAATGACATAGCTCCTGACCCATCAAAACAGACCAGTCAGAATAAGGATAAAGCAGGGGCATCAAGTCCTATTCCGGATAAGGCAATGGCAACCCACTCCAGTACTCTTGCCTGGAAAATCCCATGGACAGAGGAGCCTGGTGGGCTGCAGGCCATGGGGTCGAGAAGAGTCAGACAAGACTGAGGGACTTCACTTTCACTTTTCACTTTCATGCACTGGAGAAGGAAATGGCAACCCACTCCAGTGTTCTTGCCTGGAGAATCCCAGGGATGGGGGAGCCTGGTGGGCTGCTGTCTATGGGGTCGCACAGAGTCAGACACGACTGAAACGACTTAGCAGCAGCAGCAGCAGCAGCAAGTCCTATTCCTGTTCAGCTGTTAGATCATTCGGAGGTCCAAGGAGAAGAAGCAGGACCCTATGGTCCATGCACCCCCCGCCCCACCCATGTCCTCAACCTGCCTTTTGTCTGTGGAAAAACTTTAGCCAAAGAACGAGCTTAATCAGAGAAGTGAGAAAATGCAGAAACAAAGGAATACAGTCCAACGTGACTAAACGTTAATAGTTTAATCACTAAGCAAAGTCAAGGATCTTTAGTTCCTCCTCCAGGGCTATATCCTGTGAGTTGTCCTGTCCATACTGAAACTTCCACCAGGTGGAAGAAGTTATCTACATGATGACTAGACTGTAGCCATGACATAAGCTGCCGCAATTTGAGAACTGGCCTCAAGTAAGTGTGAGCAAACCGATCCTGAGACTAGAGACTAACTACTTAAAAGCATCAAGATGACACCAATCATCACTGCATGACTAATTTTGAGATGACTATCAGAGCTGACTCTGCTATTTCTGCACAGAGCCCTTCCCACCGTCCATAAAAGCTCTTGCCCACTGATTGTCAGTAGAGGGAGTCAGCCTTTGGACAAGGAGTCTGCCTTGAGCACATCCCACAGATCACAGTCTAGGACAGAAGTCAGCAAACTACAGCTCAAGGGCCATATCCGGCCCACTACTTGCATTTATAAATAAAGTTTTATTGGCAAACAGCCGCATTCGTTCAGTTACATATTGCTACAGTTGCTTTCACACTACAATGGCAGAGTTAATTTCAACGAAGACTAAATGGCCTGTCAGTCTAAAATATCATTTGATTCTTTCCAGAAAAAGTTTGCCAATGCCTGGTCTAGGGTGTTGATAAATAAACTTGCCATGGCTTTGCAATGGGCAAAAACTGCTCATTTGTATAGTCTTGTTTTTTGGATAGTCTTATTTTCTGAAGTGTCCCCTTTCTTCCCCTGATAAAAATATAAATCTCATGAAACCCACCTCAATTTTATCTGAAGCTGGATGTTGATTGAGGACAAGTTGGTCACTTTCTTGTTTAAGCTTATTGAGCTCTTTCTCCTTAACTTCCAGCTGACTCATGCGTATCTGTGAGTGAAAGAAAAGCAAATCCTTTAGAGCAAGTCACCGGCAGCTTCCTACCCCTCCCACCGTCCTCAGAGGAATCAAATACAAAACTGCATCTTGGAAATGAACAATGCCAGAGAACTGTGTGACGTGTTCCTCAAGAATTGTAGCATTGTTAAGACCAGAAAGGATGCCTGAGATCCAGTATGTGTCTGAGGCCAGACCAGTGACACATCTCCGAATTCACACAGGTGATGTGACAGAGTCACAGCACATACTTGTTGTGGTTCAGTCCCTAGGTCGTGTCCAAGTCTTTGTGACCCCACAGACTGTAGCCCAGCAGGCTCCTCTGTCTATGGGATTCTCCAGGCAAGAATACTGGAGTGGGTTGCCATTTCCTTCTCCAGGGGATCTTCCCGACCCAGGGATCGAACCCAGGTCTCCTGCTTTGCAGGCAGATTCTTTGCCACTGAGCCACCTGGGAAGCCCACAGCACATACTGACACTGTCTACTTCTCAGGTCTAAATCACCACGTTCTTCGGGGCACACTTGGGGATACCGGACTGAACTACCTCACTCCTCTGTCCACTGTCTTCTGAGATGCTAAGCACCGCACCGCCCGCCTTAACTCACTGGAAAGCCTTCAGAAAGAAATGGTTTTTCACGGTCTCTCCACCGAGGCTGAGCCCCAGGTGGCCAATTAATGACAAATGCGTCCATCACCACCCCGCGACTCCCGGGGCTCCGGGGGCTCACCGAGAAGGCCTCCTGCTTCTGAGCGATGTTGGTGTTCCTGTCGCTCCAGTCATAGAGCAGCTCCTCCTCCTCACAGTCGTTGATCCACATGATCTCGCGGGACGTGGCCTGGATGATGTTCTGCAGCTGCCGCAGGTGGTCCATCCTCTCGAAGGATGCTTTCTGCACAGGACGGTCAGAGCAGCGTTAGGACAACAAGATGCAGATGAATGGAGCTCCCTGCAGGTTTCATAGATAAACCCTGGCTGGTTCCTTTTACAACAAAAATCCCAAGAATCAGTCAAATGTTAATCTCTTGCATTCAGTGATCAGCTGGGAGGTGGAAAGGACCCACCCAAACTTAGGAACAAGGGGACAATTTTAGAGTCAATGAACTAGCTTGATCCAGATGGGTCTCGATTCATACACTGATGTTTGGCTTCACTAATTAGTTTTGGACTATAAAGAGAAAACAGATTCTTAAAAAGATAAATCAAGCTCTTTCTGCCCTCTCCAATGTCCCCGAAATTCAAGGTGTCATCACCTTGGAAAATAGCTGTGTCGCCACTAGCCATGTTATTTAAATAGTATCATTGCCAACAGGGGAACACTGGAAAAGTGAAGACAGGATGATACAAATAGGCAGAAGAACAGAAATATCTCTTTTTACCAGTCAAGGAATTGATTCAGCTTGTCATAAAATGGTAATGATGGTCTGGTAAACCTCTCTCTAAAGAAAACAAGTCTTATTTTTGCTTGCATTTTATAAAAAGGCTGCAGTTCACAAGTGGAAAAGCTTCATGGCTTTAACTGGAAGTATTTAACAAGGGCTATTGACGGGACCCTTCAACTTGCAAATAAAACAGCCTTAAGTACTGTCTTCAGAAAAAAATATTTTAAAACTCCCTTGTAAAGAAAACGCAGCAGCAGAAATGAAATTGGCATCTGCAAGTCCCTCATATACTTCCAGGTACTTTCAGAGTCCTTAGGGATAGCGCCAAGCAGGTGCTTTAATGCCCAGGTCCACATTGACAAAACCGAACTGCACGGAACACAGAGCTGTCATAAATAAGTCGTCTTACCAGTAGGTTTTCATACTCCTCCTCCAACTGGTAGATGGCAGATTTCTCCCGCTAGAAGAAGACCAACAGCAAGGTAATTATTTAATTCCCCCTGAGAGTTTACATAGGAAGAACAGCCCTTCTAAACCTCCTTCTGTCAAACACATCCTAACTTCCGATCCCCCAGTAGCAAGAAGTAGCTGATGTATGGAAACTTTTACCCACAGGGACCTTTCCCAGTCGGTCTGGAGGCAAAGACCCCTGGCCTGGTGGTGGCACCTCTACAAAGTTAAGGGCGCATCACTGTCCCTTACAGACTCACTGTTACACAGACTTTTAAAAGTTTGAAAATATCATTTAGGACTCCTCAGAACTTAGAGAAAAGAGGGAGAGACCTGATCAGATACTCAGGCAGACGGAAGTAGGTTAAAACAAACAAAGAAAAGAACGGAAGAAGTAAGGATGAGCATCTCGGGCTAAGAACAAAAGTCAGTGACGTAAATGGTACAAATGAACTTATCAATGAAGTAGAAACAGACTCCATATAGACAACAAACTGTGGCTGCCAGTGGGGAGTGAGGTCTGGGGGTGGATTGGGGGTTTCGATCCTCGGACATAAACTAGTATATACAGGATGGACAGACAACACATTCCTACTATATAGCACAGGGAACTGTGTTCAGTATCCTGTGATAAATCATCATGGAAAAGAACATGAAAAATAATGTACACATGTGTAACTGAATCACTTTGCTGCACAGCAGACATTAACCACAACGTCGTAAATCAACTATACTTCAATATCCAAAACAATGCCCAACGGCCAAGATGAAAAAAAAAACTCCCAGTCTACTGGGGAAGAAGTCACAGACTCATGTTTGAGCCCAAACTGCCTGGGATGGAGTAACTACAGCACCCTCAGTGCACCGTTGGAGCCTCTACAAGGCAGAGTTCCGAATACCAGGTCGGCTTTGATCTTGTCCAGCTGCCAGCGGTAGTCCCCGATGGCGTTGTGGATGCTCCTGTGGCTGCCGATGTGCTGCTCCACCGAGGCCAGGTCCACGCCCCAGGTCATCATGTCCATCTCCGCCTGCCACGGGAGACACAGGGGGCCCTTCATTTCCGATTCCCTCATCTACAGCACCCCCAGCGGCCAGGTGGCCACGGGGCATGTGAAGCTTGCAGTCAGATACAAATGAAGCTGTAAATAATCAATATTTTTGAAACCAAAAAAAAAGTTTGTAAAGGCTTGGGAATCCCAAACAGCTCATGGGGATTGCCCAATACAGTAAAAATTGGGGGTTCCCTCAACTTATCTGCCCCCATCTCAAGATGGGCTGAGCAGAGACAATTCTGTAATGAGATCCTTGAAACCTAGACCATATGCTCTGAAGGGAAAAAAAAAAAATCTACCTGTGTACCTCCAAGTGACCTATGTATATATACAGCTGTGAGTGCAGATCTATGTATGACACAATGTGATAAGATGCTGACAGAGGTTTCTATATTCAGTCGTTTTTAAATGTGCATCAAAAATAGTTCATTAAGCTCAATCAAGTGCTACTTCCCAAGCTCAACAGTTGACCTAAGACAATTTTTCACTGTTTATTTCTTTAACTTGTTTTGAGTAATGCAGTTGTTGACTCTTTAAATCCAGAATTTAGCACTGCCTTTGGGGTTGCAAAACTCTCCCTGACCCATTTCAAAGAGAAGTGACAGTATATATCCAACACCTTCAGTTCAATGAATATTGGCGATATTAAGATTATGGATTTATGTTAGCTTTCTAAAAATTAAACTTAGCTTTCTAATTTGCATCCCCATTACTTCAATTTAAGAGTGCCAAATAATAAGAATCAAACATATTATTTCACAAGCTGCATACTGGAACGAGTCTATCATCTCATCTTTCTTTGGCATGAGCTCACGTAAATTGCCAAATCTCTCGGACACAGGGAGGGCAAACATTCCAGACTGCAGCAGGAAGAACACACACTGTTCTGAGCCACATCCGTGTTCTCGTGTCCTTGACGAGCCTTCAGAAAAGGCAGCCCACCAGACAACTGTAAGTCACCCAGGATTCTGACCTTTCCCTCTCGTGGCTCCCTTCAACTTTAAAGCAAAAACAAGTGAGTGTACCGGGAAGTTAATGAAATGACCAACCCCGCCTTCATTACCAGCCAGGTGTGCGATATCTGCCCTGTTCATCAGCAGAAACACAAACCAGGGAAGCAAGACCGTGGCCCGGGAGTTGTGTGGCTGTGTGCCGACTGTGCCGCTGGAGACACCTCTCACTTATCAGCCGGCCCTGCGGCTCAGTCCCCCGGGAGTCACAGGAAGAATGCAGGCGCGGAGGAGGCAGGGACAAGAGGAACGGCCGGAGAACCTCAGAGCAAACCGGCAGTAAGGGATAAAACAGCCCGCAGTTCCTCTGAAACCCTCATCAACTGCATCTATTAGAAGACGCCCCCTCCCTCACCACGATGGAAAACTGAGTCCATGTGCTAATGCTATTTTCCAAAATTTGAAAATGTTGAGCCTTGGGGCTTCCCTGGTGGTTCAGTGGTAAAGAATCTGTCAGCCCCTGGGCTGGGAATATTCCCCAGAGAAGGAAATGGCAACCTACTCCAGTATTCTTGCCTGGGAAATCCCATGGACAGAGGAGTCTGTCGGATTACAGTCCATGGGGTCACAAAGAGTCGGACACGAGTTATCGACTAAACAAAAATGCTGAGCCTTGGCATACTTTTAAACTACTGTTTTAGCTTGAATATTCTATACTAAGCTTTTCTAGAGGATACCATGCTACGTCACTAAAAAATTGATTATACTGTAGGGAGAGGGTAAACATTTTGTTAATAAAATGCTATGTTTACAGATTAAAAAAAAAAAAGTTGAGCCTTTGCTACAAAAGATTCTCACAAAGCTACACCCAACATGAATTCAGAAAGTGACCAAGTGTGAGCTGTCATTTTATAGAACTGTCATAGTGACTAAGAAGAAATGAGAGGATCTGCCATTTTAGAAGTCATCTGGTTCAAAGGTTGTTTCACCTAATGTCACTGATCCTCCCGACACAGTCCAGGCTCCAGGAGCTCTGCCCAGCCTTCTCTGCTGGCTCCATCCCGCAGGGACGGGCGTGCCCACCAATTCCCCAGTCCTATCTGAGCACGGTTTTATTACAGCTCAAACCCAGCTATCAACCCCACACTGCTCTGCATAGAAATTTGGCACTTGGGTGTATATATACATATATCTTTTTTTTCTTCAATAATCTCCCCTTTCAGGGCTATGGGACACAACTTTGGAACGCTCATTTTCTGGAATGGAGTCAACACATACAACAACACGCGTCAGAAATGTGTGTTCAAAGATTTAAAGGGAGTTGGGAAACCTGCAGATAGGTTTGTATTTACGTTTCTGGAATTACAACATTGCTCTTCTATAAGCCCCACCTTCTTGTAAGAGTGTTACAAAGTCTTTGTTAAGACATGGGAGAAAAGGTTAACCGAATGAATGAATGACTGTTTAGTCCCATAAGCCCTCACACTTTCGAAAGAACACCCACAAAAAA